>NC_081410.1:152988430-153322493 GCF_030272615.1 Cryptomeria japonica
CAAACTATTTGTTCATAAATAAAAGGGGAGGATTGGTTGGCTGAAAATTATTAACAAAAGCACCCTTCATTTCAACCATCAAACATAATATTATCATGTGGTATTTAGGTGATATTAAATGATATATGTTGAAATTCTCTTCTTTTTCCTTGATAAAATAAAATGATGACTATAAAATAAAATTTATATGATCAACATTAATCTATGTGAATTTTGAGGAGTATCACATAAACTACAATGATAACATATCTTAGTGCTTCCCAACTTGTAGTGTTTAAACAATTAATATATACATCATTTTCTAAAATTCCAAGTTGAGGCCTTCAATTGACTCTTTCATTCTCTATCTCTTTCATTCTCTCCTTTTGTTAGTTTTAGGATCAAACTGTAGCAATTTAGATAATAACATAGAACCAAAACAATGCACACAAAGAACACCAAAATACCTTGGGAAAACCTCCTTCTTGGAGGTGAAAAACCCAGCAATAATCTCAAATCTTATTAGGCAAAATTAGTATAAATCTTTACAAGTTTGCTTCAACACTTGAAGCACTTAGACCAGCAGAATATGCATATTACAGTGATGGATTCAAACTAGGGCATGAACAGTATTATGGACTTATCTGCAAAACACTTGAATGTTGATCAAGGAAGACAAACAACGTCTTGAAAGGCTTGGGCAGAGGATATAGCTATGCAGACACCAAGGAACAAGGAATATGCTGAAGTCAATTTATTGATGGTTTATTTTTTATATATTTTAGAAATATTGTATTATGAATTTTAATTTGGGAATAGTTTCTTGTAGGGTATTATTACAAAAGGGAAATGAGAACTACTCAATTTATCTTGGATCAAGCCAAAGTTAGAAGAGGTGGAGATAATTGTGAAGAGATGAGGATCATTTGCAATAAAGAGTGTGAGGAATGTGGGGTAATCCACACATTCTATTATCAAGTTGAAAGAGAAGATGTTTCAAAGAATTGAACATTATTTGAAAATATTTTGAAAGCTTATATAGGATGTAAGAGATTGACAAATGAGTTCTTAAAGATTGTTGAAAGATATTTCTATTTAATTTAAAGAGTATCTATCTAAATAATAAGGGTTGCTTGCTACCTTTTTAAAAAGAAAAGAAGCACACAATAACACTAATTAATAAATAGAGTCTAGAAATTTCAATATCTTCATTTTATTGTATAAAGAGGCAATGAAATTTTACATATAGAACATGTGTTAACCAATTAGTTGGTTTAGGGAATGTATGAATTTGTGAATTGTAAGCTTATGTGTATTATTTATTCAAATATATTTCATTTATATTCCCAGTACTTCAAATTATACTATTAAAAAGGAAAAATAAGGTTTTTAAAGTTGATTAAGTAAATAAACAAATTAAGTATAAAATAAAAAAAAATGTAGTTTACTTCTTCGTTAGGTCTAGTGTAATAGATTAGATAACCAATATTAGACAAAAAGTAGAATCAAACTATTAAGATTATAATGTAAGAATGTAAGATCATTATAGGAATTCTCTATTGTGAAAAAATATGCCAATAATGAATCGTAGATGCTATAAGCTAGATGAGATAATGGGAACACATGGATCATAGACATGTGATAAAGATAAGACTATATATGATGACTACAAATGAATAATATAATTATGTTCAATTCTAGTGCATCCAACAAGAAAATGTGATGTGACAAGTCAAGTAAATAAAAAAAGATAAAGGATAAAATGATGAAAGATGAAATTTTTTGGAAGGATGAGAACAATAAGAAATGAAACAATATGATGGAATCAAGACATTGGTCATGTAAGAAAGAAATGATAAATAAAAAACTATCTGAGTGATATTAACTAAAAATATTTCTAATGTTTGGTGGGTATTTATGTTTTATATTATATGTGATCTTAAGTGTTTGTTCTCTTTATCAATAAATTCTTCAGTTTTATGTTGGAATGCAATTCCTTTATGCTTACGATATTTATGTTTATAATATGAATTATAATTCGCCTATGTTCAAGGATCAAAACATAAATCACTAGATATCATTACAAAGTCCATTCTACTCTTATATGAACTAGCGCTAGAAAAATAGTTAATGGAGTATGAGCTAAATTAGAAAATGAAGTATAGAGAAAGTAAAAGGAATAAACCATTTATAATGTTTGCCATAACATGTCATAATCTGTGTATATAACAGGTAGTAAGAAAATCACATACAAAGAAGTTATCCATAGAAAAATTGTAGTCACTTGGTGTATTTTATTACAAAGATTTATAATATAGTCATGTATAAGCTATTAAGTATCAATACAATGAGCTAATGAATCATTGTTAGAGCACAAGAAATCACGTGATGCATGAGAAAGTAGTAGAATAATCATTATAAATCTCAGCATCATTTTGCATAATGTGAGGTAATACATCTAGATAATAATTAGGATATATCTAGGAAAAATATGTAATCGATAATCCATAGAATGTGTAACAAAAAGGTAGTAATCATAATTATGGAGTCCCAAATATTAAAAAAAACCTATAGTCTTGTGGTATAGTAAATAATGTTGGATATCATGCAATGATATATAAGTAATGTCATGAGTTGGAGTTAAGATTTGTCATCAATACATGTCCTACAAGTTGTATTTAACATAGTAGATCATCACTGAGCATGTACACATTATTATCACAATTAATATTATCATCAACAAGGGTACTAGAGGATGTGAAAATAAATAATTACAAATTGTAGAAACATTATCATATGTAGGCCATATCCCATCATCTATAGGTAAATTATGAAATAAAATATACTTAGAGATAATATATCATTAGAAAAATGCACAACATTATCACTATTCATCTAGTATGGGAATGTAATCTATAAAAATCATGAACCAAATTAAAATATTTACTACAAAAGAACCATAGTAATTTATTCTATAAAAGATGAGTAAGAACATAAACAATCATTTAATACTTCCATAGTATAACCCCATTAGTGCAATAGAATGTTATAAGTCTTGGTCATGAACATTGAACATAAACAATCATTTAATACTTCCATAGTATAACCCCATTAGTGCGATAAAATGTTATAAGTCTTGGGAATTAACATTGAAATCAAATATCATAAAATATATTAATATATATCAAATTCATTAATGGTATCATAAAGAGAGTCAAGTATATAGAGTCAAGATCTAGTTCATCCTATTAACAATAAAGTTTTATCCTTAGAGATAAAGTTTTACAAAGAATATGAAAGGAAAGTGTATAAACCCTTTCAAAATAATGTATAGTTAGATATTACACTATATCACTATTTCTATGCTAGAGAAAAAATATATGAATGATTTTTGAAAACCTAAGTTCTAAGCAAGGCTGGGTATAGCAGATAATTGATAACTAGGTAAAGTGATCACCAACCCTACAAGAAGTATAAGTTAACATTATATGGAAATCATATAAAAAAATGTTAAAATCAAAGATATTTATGTAGATCTGAAAACCTAATTATAGTTTCAAGGTTACACAAGTTTGCAAATTTAACCAATTAATAAAAATGACAAATAGGGATCTTTACACTAAATAGGTAAATAGACACAATTAAGTAAAAATTAAGATATCCATTAAATTTGGTGTTGTGACTATTGGTCAGGCGAGAGATAGATTTTCAAAAATGTTAGTGCTTAATCGCAACAGTGGCAACCATGATCTAGTGACATGAAAAAATGAAAATGGAAATAGAACTTTTGACCAAACGTCAAAGTTTAGTGTTTGCTCTTTAAGGGTGGCTTCATCGTCTAACAGACATGGAAAAGAAGATATCACAATAAGTTCCTTACAACATATGTCCTTTACATCACATGCCTATACTCTTAATTTTTGGTTTAAATATATAATTTAGAGAATGATAAAAGTGGTATGTTATGAGATGGTGGAAGTAAAATTTAACTTTGTTGAAGGGATGAGATAGCCTAAAAATGAGCATAAAAGAAAATATGCAAGAGACATGATTTTCCACTATGATCTAACATTATATAAATCGAATTGTGTCCCTAACAAATGGGATCGAGCAATTTGATATAACAAAGCTAGTAGTCATAAGGATACCAAGGGAAATGACAAGGGATTACTCCAATCATGCAAACATAGTAGTAATGAAGGCTATTGACGGTCATAACAATATACTGTTGAGAGAATAAAGCAATTGCTATGACTTATTTACTCACTATAACAATAAGCAGTAAAAAAACATTTATTTCAATAACTCCATAAGAAGATGTAGTAATCATGTGGAGACTACAATGCTTAGTTCTCAACTACTGAATATTTTAACTATATTTTCTCACTTCACACATCAATGTGATGATAGCAACAATATACATTTCACTTTGAATGACCTCCTTAAGGTTTGCAAATACTTTGTTATAGTCATATGATAAAATCAAAACAATTTAATGCATAAAATTTCTCCAAACTAACCATTAAGGTTTATGTTTGGTATTTTCTATTAAGTGTGGTGGGGTTGTGGTTTGTTGGAACTAATTGTAAATAGGCTCCCTAATCCAAGAGGGTGGCAATTTCAATTTTTTACCAACACTTGATATTTCTTAGTAAATCACGATGTGACCCCTTAGAGAAGATGGTAGAGAGGACCATGCCTAACAAATATTCATATAAATTTGTTATTAAGTACCATAAAATAAATTGTGTATATGATCTTCATGGTATTAAATAGCATTTAAGTCACTTTCAATCTTGTTATTAAGTTATGAGATGAATATTTTACTAGATTCATGTCTTGTTTTAATTATTTCAATTGTCTTGAACTTTTGTAGGCATCTATGTTCATATTATGCTATTGACATGAATGTTTGAGGTTTCTTATTTTAAATTTTTTCAACACTGATTATGTCTTTAATAGTTTTGGTACATAATTGTTTTTAGTTTCTCTTCTCTAAAATTGACTTCCACCATCTATCTTCACCAATTGTGACTCCTAATCACCATAAACCTAATAAGAGATGCCCTTTTGTTCTCTACACATCTAAATTAAATTTAATAAATATAACTATATTACAACGAAACATCCATGAGACACATTCCATATAGGATTGAATTATTTTCTAAGTTTATTATAAATTGAACCTCTCTATAAATATATTTATTTATTTAAAAACTTTAAGTAATGTAATATTCCTTAATGAAATGTGCAACTCCCATTGTATGATTAGTTGGTTTTATGTCCTATTTTATTTTTGGTTGAACACAAGGAGTTATCATCACAATTAACTAATGATTTATTCAAAAAAATTAACAAGAAGTTGGAATGTCACACTTCTACTATAAAATAAACTATAAAAAATGTGATTAAATGTGTTCAAAATGTCTTACATAAGGTTAAGAAAGATAAATCGAAAATAAGATATGAAGTTATGTGACCCCTTAGAGAAGATGGTAGAGAGGACCATGCCTAACAAATATTCATATAAACTTGTTATTAAGTATCATAAAATAAATTGCATATATGATCTTTATGGTATTAAATATCATTTAAGTCACTTTCAATCTTGTTATTAAGTTGTGAGATGAATATTTAACTAGATTCATGTCTTGTTTTAATTATTTCAATTGTCTTGAACTTTTGTAGGCATCTATGTTCATATTATGCTATTGATATGAATGTTTGAGCTTTCTTCTTTTAAATTTTTTCAACACTGATTGTATCTTTAATAGTTTAGATACATAATTGTTTTTAGTTTGTCTTCTCTAAAATTGACTTCCACCATCTATCTTCACCAATTGTGACTTCCACCATCTATCTTCAAATGTGATCGAACCATTGAAACTTTTACATAAAGTTAAAAATGAATATCACCACTTCTGGAGGAACATTGAGTTCTCTTTATCGTCTCCATATAATCAATATATCTTTAGCACACAACAATCCTCAAGTAGATACAATTTCTAATGATGAATCTTTAATAGATTATCAAGATTTGTATATTAATATTATATTATCTTATCATGATAAAATATTATTTTTAATCAACAAAAGGCCGAGGCCGAAAATATTGTATTAGCATAATATAAATACATAATAAAGGTTTGAAACTATCTATGAATGTTTGTCCATGATTAAAATATACAAAATTCTGGCCATAGATCTACTTGGGCATAAACCAAAAATTATCCAAAAAACATTAACAACTAGCCAAAAACTAAGTCTACCAATACTGAGAAAAAGAAAAGTGGAAGACAAAACCCGATCATATCTTGCTGTAAAAAAGCTAAGAAGAACTTGAAGTCACCCGACCATGACTGTTGGAAATTCATAACCGTGAAGATGAGGGAGCAGAGGCAGACGGAGTAGAAGCAGAAGTAGAGATAATTGAAGTGTCCACCCATTGGACAATCGCCAAAATCGCCCACCCCAAGCATCATATTTGTCTTCAAATTTTATGAACAATAGTAAACCAAGGAAAAGCGACTAAAGTGTAAGAGGGAAGATGACCAATATATTTTCACACCCTGGCATCAACAACCTCTTAAAGGCATTTCTAAATATCGCATATCTAATATCAAATAATTTATACATGAAAATAAAAAATGTTGTGTTTCATAAGTTCATGACAAGATCATGTTATATATAGCACCTGTAGCGTTGTAAATTGTACGCACTTGCTAGGGTGGTACAATTTCACACCTAGTTTAGCACCCGCCTTAGTGCATTTTACATTTTGCATTGCATTTCTCCTTTAGCACTTAATTAATCAAATTAATTAGGTCTAAGGTCCTATTTCATCGTCCTCTACATCATAAAGTTGGGCCCTTTCGTTAAAGTGTGCCCTTTTCATTTTATTCCTCCAATACATCACTCAATCAAAAACCCTAATTAAGTCCTATTTTGAGCTTGGGGGCTTGGTTTCGGGGGTCAAAACATCTCGAAATCACCTGTAACTTCAGGATTCTCTCTAAAATCATCATATCCGACGGCCCTAAAAATTTGGTGAAAAGTTGTCGGGACCGTGGCGCCCGGAGTGCACATGGTCCTGGACATTTTTCTCAAAATTTTAGGAGCACAATCCAATCATAAAATAAAGCTTGACCCCAAGAAATTGGTGGGAAATTCAATCTCTAGGTCGGCCAAAAGACGAAATTACGATCTAGGGTTTCCTACATAAGAGCTCTCTTTCTTCATTTGAAGGGATCCGATTTTGGTTTTCAGGAACTTCATATGCAGCGAAAGAGTAGATCTTTGAAGACTTCAACAACATTCAACATCCTTCTATCAAGCATTTATCAATTTCATTCATCCATTTAGGGCTTGGAAGACATTGAAGAACAATAGGAGATTACCGACTGAAGATTGGCTTGTACTCCTCCCTTGAGGGTTGGGTATGATTTCATGTTGTTTTTATGTCTTTGCATAAGCTTCAATATATATCCTTTATTCATGCTTTAGATCACTTTGCATCTTGATTTAGAGCATTTACATTATCATTTACAAGCAATTAGGGTTTACTTTCTAGGTTGCTCTAGTTTGCTTGCTTGCATTTTAGGACCTTGCACACACACTAGGTCTACACACACAATACATTTTACAATACAACTTGGCTATTCATGGAGGTGGAAATCACCAAAGTGGGGGTTTGACTAAGGCAAAACCCTATATAGCCGCCCATACCATTTTCAGATATAAGTGCAGGTTTTGGGACTCGGACGACGCCGCAGGTGACAGATCTGGGAAAAGTAGGTCGAGACAGCACTCCACATCAAATTGCAGAGCAAAAGACCTGGACAGGGGCACTGGGCACCCTGGTCCTGCCAAGATAGGGGCGCTGGGCGCCCTGGTCCTGCCAGGACAGGGGCGCTGGGCGCCCTGGTCCCTGGGACAGAGGCGCTGGGCGCCCTAGTCCTCCGGACAGACAACATTTTTCAACATTTCCAACAGTTTTCCAGAGTGCAAAACAGCAGTTTCAGGTGCAGTTTTCGGGATAGAATCAAGACAGTGGCGCCCGTGCCCCCATCCTGAACATTTTCAATTAGATTTTGACTCCAGGTACACATCTGCATTCTTGTTTTGTCCTTTTGTTTACAGCTATTCATTGTTTAATCTCAATTCTGCAATCTTGTTATTAGTTCATACTTGCATTTTGGGATTAGGGCTTGAACTTGCATCATTTGATCTTCCAATTTCAACAAAGGAATAGAAATCCTAATAGGTAGCCCGTGGCTCTCTCTTTCACAAGAAGAAGTAGCCAATTGTGTGATACCTCTAGGCTCTTTCGTATTCCGTAATGTGTGTCAAAAGGTAGGATTAGGGCATGTTAACCTAGTCTCGCTTTTTCCCCTACACATTTTGGTGAACCCGACGTGAATCTATCATTGCTTCCTCTTGCATTACATTTGTTAGATCTAGATCTAGATTTAGTGTGTTTTCATTTCATTTTTCATTAAAAAGAAAAAAAAAAAGGGTGTGTTTCTTTGCATTGTGTGTTTAAATTTTATGCAACTTTTATTTCAAAATGTCAGATTTTTATTTGCAAAATGTTCATGCTTTTGATGATTATTATGAGTATAGCCAAGACAAATTAGATGAAGCTTTAGATGAGTTTTTAAACCCTAAAGATGCCAAACCTTCATTTTACCAAAAACTCATAAACCTTGTTACTATGCCATTTAGATGTGATGAGAAAGATAAGTCGAATGGTTCCTCTCAAGGGTACATTCCTACCAACTCTTCCACTGAATCTAGTAACATGGTTGTGTTCAATAATCCCCTCTATGAGGAGATGTCTCCTTTTGAATCAAAAGATAGACCTTTTAATCGATATGATCATGCTTTGTTGGATGATGCTCTTGATGACTTTGTGGCTTTATCGAAATCTTTAAATAAGAACAAGACTTCTAAATTGGTTAACATGATAAATTTGAATGAGCATAACAAGCCTCTCTTTGAAGTCCAAGGTGCTTATCCTTCTCCCACCTTTCAAGTTCCTAAATCACCTCTCCTTACTGTCCAAGGAGGGTATGATCATGATTCCTTTCGTACTCCGAATAAACCAATTATCACCGTGCAAGGAAGAAAACCTATAAGTCCTTATAGTTATGCCAAGCAAATAACTAGAGAGAGTTATCATGCGGTTGCCCATACTTATCACACCAGAAATAATAGACAGCCTAATCCTCCTCCTGTTATTCCAGTTTCTCTTCCTAATCCTCAACCAATTCTTCCACAAGCTCCCCGTATTTCACAAGTTATGGGTAAGGAATATGATCTCATAGAACAACTTAAAGCTACCCCTGCAAAGATATCCCTTTGGGATTTGATTCAAACTTCTTCCGCTCATCATGGAATGTTACAAGATGCCTTGAAAGATTTGAATGTTCCTCCACCGAATACATCTAGTAATATAGCATCTTTAGTTAACTCTGTGATGAATCCTAAAGCTCAAATTGTGTTTACCCAAGATGAGTTGCCTACTAGTGAAATTCAACAACAATATGATCCCTTGATGATTGTGGTTATCATGAAAGATACTGCTATAAGACGAACACTAGTAGATAATGGCTTTGGCCTTAATGTGTGTAGCATCAATCTATTGCATAAAATGAATGTGGATACATCTCTCATTGAGCCTGACTCTCGTCCCATTCGAGGCTTTGACAGTGTGGCTAAGACTTCATTAGGTATTATCACCCTACCTCTCATAGTAGGACCTGTTACTTTGCCTACTCCTATCCATGTTATGTCGGGAAATTTAACATACAACTTGTTATTAGGGAGGCCTTGGATTCACAGTATGCAAGCTGTCCCCTCTACATTGCATAGACAAGTTAAATTTATCTATAACAATAAGACATATACCTTGATAGGTGACACTAATTTCCAAGCTTGTCTACAAACATCTACTTCTAAAGGGGGTTCTTCTAAGCCATCCTCATCTAGTGATGACTCTTTAAATAAGATACCTATCGATGAGTCCTCGATCTCTGATGATCAAAATTCTTTGGATGAGTCTGGAGCTCCTGAAGAAGATTCTTCTCGACTTGAATCTACACATAAGAAGTATTTTGATCCTGAGAAGGTTCTCGAAGAAGACGATTGGGGCTCTCTTGATTTCAATCCCACCTTTGTAGGTGAATATAAGGTTCCTTCTAGAGAGCTTAAAGTTGAAAAGAAAGAAGAAGCTAAAAATCAATCAATCTTACCTGAACCTATGAGTAATAATTTTGTGGCCGCTTCTCAAACGTCTTCTCCTCACACCTCTAATTATAAAGAGTTTGATTCTTTGTCTTATGAAAAACCACCTCCTCTTTCTGAAATGACTGATCATTATGGTCGTGGTTTTCGCATTTTTGCTAAGCATGGGTATCATGGAAAAGGTTGTGGTGCTCATGAACAAGGGATAAAAGTTCCTCTAGAGACTAATTTTCACAATTATGCCTTTCGACTTGGCTATAATCCCTGCAAACGCACTAAAGCTTCTAAAAGACCATGCATTAGTGTTAATGCTATTTCTACATCTCTATCAATGCAACACCCCGAGTATATTGATGGGGATCCTTCGTGTGCCTGTGCTTTGGATGTCTTCCCTATCGATGATGCTTTAGCTGAATTTTTGGGAGCCTATGACACTCTTCCTCGTTATCATCACAATAGGGGACTCCCTTATTGTTTGAACACTGAAGCCTATTTTGGAAAAGAGATTGATAATGATGAGATTGTGAAAGAATTCCCTTAGTTAAAGGATACTCCTCAACAAAGTAATCTTCTCATAAGTGAAACCACTGATGTTAAGATGGATCCTTGCAATAAAGAGAAAACTATTAAAATTGGAAAATGTTTGGATGAAGAGGAACAAAAACAATATGAAGATTTATTGCATGAATTCCCTGAGATCTTTGCTTGGACATACTCTGACATGCCTGGTATAGATCCTAAGATTGTTACTCATAACATCGTCTTAGTTCCTGATGCTAAGCCCGTGAAACAAAAGATTCGAAAAATGAATCCTAAGGTGGCTCTGCTTGTTAAGGCTGAGATTGAAAAGTTATTGGAGGCTGGATTTATCCGCCCTATTGACTATTCCCCATGGATTTCAAATATTGTCGCTGTGGCTAAACCAGATAACAAAATAAGAATGTGTACTGATTTTCGAGATTTAAATAAGGCTTCCTTGAAAGATGATTTCCCTCTTCCAAACATTGACATGATAGTTGATTCTACGGCAGGACATGCCTTGTTATCCTTCATGGATGGTTTTTCAGGATACAATCAAATTTTCATTAACCCTCAAGATCAATTTAAAACTACTTTCACCACTCCTTGGGGTACGTTTTGTTGGATAATGATGCCTTTTGGACTTAAAAATGCCGGTGCAACTTATCAATGAGCGATGACCCTTATCTTTCATGATTATATGCATAAGATTTTAGAGGATTATGTTGATGATATTTTAGCCAAAACTATTCTTCGTATAGATCACATTAAAATCCTTCGTCAAATCTTTGAAAGAGTTCGTAAATATCACATGCACTTGAATCCCCAAAAATGTGTTTTCGGTGTGGATAGTGGAAAACTATTAGGATTCATAGTTTCGCATTGTGGGATTGAGGTGGACACTAAGAAAATAGATGCTATTGTCAACATGCCACCTCCTAGAAATGTGTCTCAACTTAAAAGCTTACAAGGAAAGATTCAAGCTATTCGTAGGTTCGTATCTCAACTTGCGGATCGTACCTTTCCTTTTACTCAACTTCTTAAAAAGGATATCACTTTTCAATGGAACGAAGATTGTTAGCAAGCATTTGAAGATATAAAAGTGTATTTGGCTAGTCCTCCTATTCTTCAACCTGCCGAACCTTCTAAACCTTTCCTTCTGTATACAGCTGCTTCCTCTCATGCTCTCGTAGCATTGTTGGCACAGCATGATAAAGATGGTAAGGAATGTCCGGTTTATTACATAAGTCATACCTTACTCGATTATGAGACCCGATATTCTGCGATAGAAAGACAATGCTTGGCCTTGGTGTTTGCGACTCAGAAATTGAGACATTATCTTTTAAATTCAGAAGTCCACGTCATGGTAAGTTTGATCCTTTGAAGCATCTTTTCTCTAAAACTGATTTATCAGGATGCCTAGCTAAGTGGGTTATGATGTTAACTGAATTTGACCTTAAATTTGTTTCACAAAGAGCAATTAAAGGACAAGCATTGACCGATCACTTAGTTGAGGCCCCTTCACCTTTCTCCTTCCCTAATTCTGAGTCTTTCCCCGATGACTTCATTCTTTCTATAGAGAAAGATGAAACTTGGGAATTATACTTTGATGGTTCTAAGTGTCGTACGGGATCGGGGGCAGGTGTTGTTCTGATTTCTCCTACAAGGAAATCTATTCCCTTATCCTATCGTCTAAATTTCCTATGTACCAATAACATTGCTGAGTATGAGGCTCTTATAGCAGGGATAAAAGCAGCCTTAGCTCTGAACATAAAACACATACATATTTATGGAGATTCGCAATTGATTATAAGACAAGTAACAGGAATGTATCAAGCAAAACAAGACAAATTATCACAATATAAAGATCTTGCTATCTCTTTATTACAAAAATTTGATTCTTATACCATGGAACCTGTTCCTCGAAAAGATAATCGACATGCGAACACAATGGCATGTGTGGCTTCTCTTGTATCTTTAGAGGACCCTGTGGTTGATCTTAAATTTGTTATTCACAACCTTATTTCTCCAGCTATTGTAGACGATTCTAGCTTGGTAACATGTTGTGACTTTGTAGATTCAGACGAATGGTATTCGCATATCGTAAGATATTTGACCGATGGTACCTTTCCTGATTCCACCAATAGGAACACCAGGGTTAGAATCTACAAGCTGTCTGCTAGGTATATCATTCTTTCTAATGTCCTTTACCGAAGGGGTTATGACGGTCTTCTCCTTCGCTGTCTTAACAAATTGGAAATCCCCGTTGCTCTTCAAGAGGCACATTCAGGTGCCTGTGGGGGGCATTTCGGAGGCAAATCCTTGGTTCAAAGATTGCTTCGTATGGGATACTATTGGCAAACTATGCAGAAGGATTCTTTTTCATTTGTTAAGAAATGTCATCAATGTCAACAACACAATAATCTGATTCATGCTCCTGCCCAAGAACTTCGTTCTCAAGTAGCTTCTTGGCCTTTCTCCGCATGGGGTCTAGATCTCATTGGTAAAATATCTCCTCCTTCATCTCAAGGACACACCTTCATTATAACTGCAACAGATTACTTTACGAAGTGGGTAGAAGCTATTCCCCTTCGCTCTACTACTGCTGAAGTGATTTGTCAATTTCTTCTAGAAAACATCATTTCTCGATTCGGGATACCTTCCACTATAATCTCAAATAATGGGACATCATTTAAGAACAAGGACGTGAAGAAATTCCTCGAGAAGTATCATATCAAACATCGATTTTCTACACCATACTATCCTCAATCAAATGGTCAAGTCGAATCATCCAATAAGATAATTGAACAAATTCTTCGCAAAACCGTGAATAAGTATGGTAAGGATTGGAGTAACCAGCTAATCTATGCTCTTTGGGCCTACCGAATGAGTGTACGAATTGCTACAGGAACTACTCCTTATAATCTTGTTTATGGTGTTGACGCTATTATGCCTTTAGAGTTAGAGATTCCATCACTTAGGTTTTCTCTCAAAGGTATAGTAGATGATGACTCGTATAGAGAACAACGACTTCAACAGCTTGAGATGCTTGATGAACAGTGTATAAATGCTCTTGAGCATATTCAAGCGTATCACAAAACTCTACAACGAAGCTATAATGATAAGGTTATTCAACGTTCCTTCTTAGTAGGTGACTTAGTCCTCTATGAGAATCAGCACAATGTGAATGCCTTACCTGCACAAAAGGGAAAATTTAGTCCTAATTGGCTTGGACCATACATCGTTATTGAAGATTATGGATCAGGTGATTACAAAATAGGGGATGTAGACGGTACGCCTCTTAAAGAACCTATCAATGCTATGCACTTGCGTAGATATTATGCTTAATTCTTCATTCTTTATTTATCTTCTTTTCAGTTCTTCAACATTGGGTAATATGTTAGTATCTCCTAATTAGAGCAAAATAGAATTAAATGTTATGGTGTTTAATCTATATTGCTTCGTTCTTGACAAGCGTGTCTCCTTACTTCATAGTTTGTCTTGAATTCATTTATGTAAATTGTAAAAGATTTACATTTCCATTATGCTAGCATATTATAAAATGTCTTATGTGTTAAGTAGGATCGTATCATGTTGTGTTTAAGTTCAAAATTAAATCACATTAGTTATATGATTCTTAGACTTAATGCATATTTCTTCCCTATCATCAATGTAGTACTTGATTAAATATTTTAATTAAGTCACACATGTATCAATTTAATCATGGAGCATTGAGAAATCAATCACATGGCAATTAAATCCTGAACATACATGTACATCTACCAAATGTATTAGATTTAATCAAAACAAAATATACATTGTTTAAGCATTAAAGATAACACATTTGAGACAACGAGAAGCATGTATATATATATATATATATATATATATATATATATATATATATATATATATATATATATATGTGGATCGTATACAAATATAGGTCACTGTACATCCAAAATGTGACCTATCCTACATCATAAAATCATCTCCTATCCCTAGGGCTAGTGGCTGGAGAGTGTCGACTAGATGCTCCCTCCCGATCCGGTCGTGCAGGTGGACCCATAGGTGTGTAGCGTGATATAGACCACGAGTGACTCTGAGAGGAACTCCTACGATCCCTATCCATAAGGATCGCACGATAGGAGGAAGCCTCGGCCTGAGCAGCTGCTAGATCTCACCGCGCCCGCTGAAGGTCCTCTGATAGGACTCTCTCTCTCTCTCTCCATATGTCTACCTATACTCGGAATGGGGAGAACAAGTCCTCATGCCGACCCACGTTCCCCTGAGGCCTATAAGCAATCTGGGAGGAACTAGGGATCTGTGCCATCATGGAAATTTCTGTCACTGCTTGCTGAATCAGGGAACGCCACTCCTGCACATTAGCTGTAGCAGTAGAACAGATTTTTGTATTAGTACCATTCTATATCATCAAAACATTAATCAATCAATATAAACCTACTATACCTGGATCTCCCTCACGCCAGTAGGGATCATGATACGGTAGCATCTGTGACTAGGATCTACTAGGCTCCCCTCGCTCGACTAATTTGTGCACGATGGGTGTAGGCTGGACGGTACTAGGAATAGGTCTCCGTATCGCCTCGTGTTCCCCCTTTTGGGGAATAAGAGGAGGATCCAGAGCTATGGTATCATCTCCTGAATGGTGGGAAGCTGCATCTGACCCCTCCTCATCATCTCTATCCTCTTCCTCCTCCTCATCCTCCTCGTCATCCTCATCCTCGCCCTCATCTGCATCCTCACCTGCATCCTCCTCATCCTCATCTCTATCCATGTCCTCCTCCTCCTCCTCCTTGGCACTAGGCTGATCTCCTGTGGGTGGATCAGGATCTCCTGCCTCCTCATGACCCTCTCCCTCCTCTGGCTCCTCTGACCTGGATCCCTGGAGCTCATCTAGGTCTCCATGTCTCCATGGGCCTGGATGGCCTGTCGGGTGATCTGGTGGAAAGATAGGCCTTGGGTATGATCTCATAAACCATGAGACATACCTACACTGTGCTCCAGGCTCTGCAGAGTAATCAATGACTACATCCTGATCAGATCCCTCTACATCTGTAGTCTCGATGTCATCTATCGTTGGTCTCGCTACTGTTCTAGGTCTGGGAAGGACTAGTGAGTGTCGAGTATAGATGGGCACATCGGCTGGAACACACTGCTCTAGCCCAAACTGCCTCCGTACTCAGTCGAAGTAGAATGGGACTATGATATGTGAATATCGTCCCCGTAGTAGGCGGTTCCTCTGTAAGCATGCTAACTGTCTCTCCATCCCATCCCATCTGTGCATCCGCAGATAGGGTCTCCACACGATCACCTCGGCTGTCAGTCTATCAAATATCACTCTCCAATATAACAGATCTCCAAATCTCCACTCGCTGGTAAGTGGATAAGCAAACACCCTAGGTCGCTTGCTAGCCATACTCATCGCAAAGCCGACAGGCCTGGTGCATGTGAAGTGCTCAAATACCCACACCTGCAGAAGTGTGCATGTCATCAAGCTGCAACCCTGTCCAAACACATACTCCTCAAGGTCGTGATAGAGATGTGCAAGCATACTCTGACCCCAAGCATACACTCTCTTGTGTCTCTCCATAGCTCTGATGCACCATGTGAGACCCCCATGCATATGGGTACCTCGCCCATTAGGGCAGACGACTAGTGCTATGATGGCGATCATAAGGCGTCTCACAAGGGGAACCTCTCCTGTAGGATGTAAGAGACAGCTGACCATGATGCGACCTCCCGTCTCGCTCGGCATGACTCTCCCTATGCAATATACCTGCTCTCTCTGATGGTCCTTCGCTGACCGATCGATCACGTATGTAACAGTAGCTCCTCTGATAGGAAGATGAAGTATGCGGTACACATCCTCAAGTGTAACCATCAGCTCCCCTACTGGAAGATGAAATGTGCATGTGTCAGGATCCCATCGCTCCATCAATGCCATCAACATTGCAGGATGGAACCAAATGGCTGGCATGAGGATCGCATACCATAATCCCACGATCAACAATGTGTCTCTCTCTGCCTGAGTCAGCCGCGGAATCTGATCTCACAAACTGCAAAGAATATGTCCTGCCGTATGCTCTCTCATGTATGGGAGACCCTGCAACACAAAAACATAACTGTAATCAGTACTCAATCATCAAAATCACTCATGCAAACTGTTGAACATCGTATGCTAACCCTGAAATCCCTCACCAAGCCCTGATTGGGACCATGGCGCCCTATCAGGGACCATGGCACCCTGAAGGGACCATGGCGCCCTGTCAGGGACCATGGCGCCCTGATTGGGACCATGGCGCCCTGTCAGGGACCATGGCGCCCTGAGGGGACCAGGGCGCCCCACAGGGACCATGGCGCCCTAGGTGGGGCCCCGGTCAGAATTCAGGGCCCGCAAACGATCACAACAAGTCAAAATGTGGAAAAACAAAAGTCAACGTTCAGTCAACTCACCTCGTCCAGTGGCTCGTCGTCGATCACGGCCTAGCGTAGGATCTCAATCCTCATGGGACGCTCTGGTCATCGTGAAGGCATGATGATGGCTATGTGGGCTCTGCTGCAATGAACAGTATTCTGAAATCAACAAAGTGACAAATGCAAATGTCACTTTCAAAGTATATACTTTCATTTCTTTATCTTTACTTTCGAAACCCTAATTTTCCTCTATCATTCATTTCATCATAACTTGAGTTTGGGAGATGCGATTTTTGAGCCGTTTGTTGCATAGGAATCGTATTTTCATTCCCCTACTCTCGGGATGTTCCAAAAAGTGCTCTGATGAAGCCTATTCAGTGAACACCCCTCATCAATACTCTCTTACACAATTTATCGTAAGTAAACATGGTACCCTGTTTCACCTCCCTAATAAGCAAGTCGAAACAGGGGGGGCATATAGCTACTCACAAATTTCATCACTTTCCTTAGTAAGCATTAGGTGATTTTGTGATCTAACTTGTGTTTTGTAGGGTGCGGTTCCTAACTGTGTATTGCAGATACTGCTAGGGGCTTTGTCCGACAACTTATGGATATATCCTTTTTCAAATGATGTTTACTTTTCTGTACTTTAGCTTGCATATGCACGTAGTACTCATATGACCGCTAAAGTGGGGGCTAAATGTAGCGTCGTAAATTATACGCACTTGCTAGGGTGGTACAATTTCACACCTAGTTTAGCACCCGCCTTAGTGCATTTTACATTTTGCATTGCATTTCTCCTTTAGCACTTAATTAATCAAATTAATTAGGTCTAAGGTCCTATTTCATCATCCTCTACATCATAAAGTTGGGCCCTTTCGTTAAAGTGTACCCTTTTCATTTTATTCCTCCAATACATCACTCAATCAAAAACCCTAATTAAGTCCTATTTTGAGCTTGGGGGCTTGGTTTCGGGGGTCAAAACATCTCGAAATCACCTGTAACTTTGGGATTCTCTCTAAAATCATCATATCCGACGGCCTTGAAAATTTGGTGAAAAGTTGTCGGGACCGTGGCGCCCGGAGTGCACATGGTCCCGGACATTTTTCTCGAAATTTTAGGAGCACAATCTAATCATAAAATAAAGCTTGACCCCAAGAAATTGGCGGGAAATTCAATCTCTAGGTCGGCCAAAAGACGAAATTATGATCTAGGGTTTCCTACATAAGAGCTCTCTTTCTTCATTTGAAGGGATCCGATTTTGGTTTTCAGGAACTTCATATGCAGCGAAAGAGCAAATCTTTGAAGACTTCAACAACATTCAACATCCTTCTATCAATCATTTATCAATTTCATTCATCCATTTAGGGCTTGGAAGACATTGAAGAACAATAGGAGATTACCGACTGAAGATTGGCTTGTACTCCTCCCTTGAGGGTTGGGTATGATTTCATGTTGTTTTCATGTCTTTGCATAAGCTTCAATATATATCCTTTATTCATGCTTTAGATCACTTTGCATCTTGATTTAGAGCATTTACATTATCATTTACAAGCAATTAGGGTTTACTTTCTAGGTTGCTCTAGTTTGCTTGCTTGCATTTTAGGACCTTGCACACACACTAGGTCTACACACACAATACATTTTACAATACAACTTGGCTATTCGTGGAGGTGGAAATCACCGAAGTAGGGGTTTGACTAAGGCAAAACCCTATATAGCCGCCCATACCATTTTCAGATATAAGTGCAGGTTTCGGGACTTGGACGACGTCGCAGGTGACAGATCCGGGAAAAGCAGGTCGAGACAGCACTCCACATCAAATTGCAGAGAAAAAGACCTGGACAGGGGCGCTGGGCGCCCTGGTCCTGCCAGGACAGGGGCGCTAGGCGCCCTGGTCCCTGGGACAGAGGCACTGGGCGCCCTGGTCCTCCGGACAGATAGCATTTTTTGACATTTTCGACAGTTTTCCAGAGTGCAAAACAACAGTTTCAGGTGCAGTTTTCGGGATAGAATCAAGACAGTGGCGCCCGCACCCCCGTCCCGAACATTTTCAATTAGATTTTGACTCCGGGTATGCATCTTCATTCTTGTTTTGTCCTTGTGTTTACAGTTGTTCATTGTTTAATCTCAATTCTGCAATCTTGTTATTAGTTCATACTTGCATTTTGGGATTAGGACTTGAACTTGCATCATTTGATCTTCCAATTTCAACAAAGGAATAGAAATCCTAATAGGTAGCCCGTGGCTCTCTCTTTCACAAGAAGAAGTAGCCAATTGTGTGATACCTCTAGGCTCTTTCATATTCTGTAATGTGTGTCAAAAGGTAGGATTAGGGCATGTTAACCTAGTCTCGCTTTTTCCCCTACACAGCACCATAGATTTTGAAGTTCATCCTTGCTAATACAACTCAATCATCAAACTTAGATCATCAAGTTTTAGTACCATCAAGTATGAATACATTTTTGAAATTTCTATTACTAAATGTTACGTTTTCTTTATATATTTAAGACAAAAATTGAAGATTGAAACTCCCTTGAGCTATAATTTTTTCAAGAAGAATTTTTCTAAAATAAATTATGTTCTTAATTAGGATTTTGTAAATATATAGATAGGGTAAGTTAAACAATTCTTAAAATTCTATTGGGGATGTAAAATTATCTTAGTGGAATCTCTCCTAGGTTGTTGGTACCTCTTTGTGTAGCTAAGCTTTTAAATCTTTTTAGAGAAAGGGAATCTTTTAAAATAGCAACTACATTCCAAGTTCATGCTTGGCCAACTAGAAATTCCTAACATATGGTGAGAATTATGATATTTCATAACCCACCCCTATAAAAAACATGCTTGTAGAAGGCAATACAACTTAATATATTATATTAGAGGTGGATTCACCTATAGATTTAGAATTTTAACATTTGATTAAAAAAATTCCTACTTCTTTTGATTAAGGGGTTAAGAAATTTATTATAATGATAATCCTCATCAACCTAAAAGTAGAGACTCTTCTTTTTTAAAGAGGAATTAGAATGAAACAAAAGGATAATGATGATTTTTAAATAATAAAAAAATAATTTATTAAGTATAAATAAAGAAGGGAAAGAAAAATTGTACAAGGAAGAGATGTGGAGATGGAGGTGCAAGTTGCTGGGGCGGGCGAGTAAAGATAGAGGAAGTAGATGTCTTGCAAGAAATTAAATTGTTGGATACAACTTGAGTAAGAGCATGCACATGTATATTTCCTGTCAATGTTGTCATTACCATTCAATTGTAATCAAAATTATTGGATAAGAAAATAAATGAAGAGCACAAACGTGACAAAAAGCTCAGAAAAGCCTACGATACTTTGAATAATACCACCAAAGTTGTCCTTACCAAGGGTAGTAGCTCAATATTTGGTCATTTTCCTTTCATTTTGACTCACACTTGCCATTAATTTGATTGAATTGATCCGATTAAAGGAAAATGGACATAGCCTTGATAAAAGCTAACAATCATGTGGAGTGTCCACTAAAGGATAGGCACACCAAAAGTAATTTATCCTTTCATGGATCTTGCTCAAATGAATCAGTTTAAGTAATTAAGGCTGAGGTCTTATTAGGAATCTTTATGGTCTATTTTAAGGGGCAGGGATTTCATAAAGCAAAAAACAAATATGCTATAGGATTACTGGATTTGTTTCCATAATAATAGTAGCCCTTACTTTTTAGATTGAATATTTGAACATATGCGTTCTAGTCCCACTAGCTTAAACTTGTTTCTATTACTTGTCAATCATATGAGTTTTAAAAATTCCCACAATTTTTTTTTTTAATAAATATTTAATTACTCTTTTATATTGAATATACAATATAATATAATCCATGAGAAGACCAATTCTTTAAAAATAGACTTGAACCCTCCATAAATCTAACTTTAATTACTTAAAATTTTAAACTTAATTGCACTATATTCATGAGACCACTTATTTTAAAATGTTCATTCAAATTTTCATAAATGCCCATTTTTTTTGAAAAATCCCATCCATGAATGACCGACTGCATTCATGCCCTTGATAGACAACTTTCCAAAATTCATTAAATTTTTCAAATTTGTAAGTATACACTAAAAAATTATAAGTGTGAGACATACTAAATTTATCCTTGATCAACGTATATCCACTATAATGTGAGAAAAGAACAAGATGTAAGTGCAACTATGTATTTGGCCATGGAAAAACACAATAAACTAGACATTGGGTACAAATGCTTAGGGATCATTGACAACCAAAAGGGAGCATGCTAGAGTGTGTTTTCCACCAATTAGTGTTGAATATTAAAGTTGTTCCTACTCTAAATGCAAGAGGAGTGGCTGACAAGGATTTAAGCTTAGTGAATAGAACTGAATCATTAAAAATACTTAATTTCACTATGAATGCCCACATAAAATGTCTATCAATGAAAACATAAATTTTATTATTTGTGGTTTCTAGGGTCTATCCATTGGTGTGATGTGTGTTCAAAGTGAAGAATCTATGCCTCATCTTTTCTTTCAATGTAGTTTACCTCAGGAAAATTGGCATCTGTGGTTGAGGATTATGAATCAAGCTTGTTTGCATGTCTTCTCTTTGGCTCACTTTTGGGGTTGGTTGGGCTAGACTCATATCAAGACCCTTTTTCTTCAAATATACTCTAGAAGCTGTTGATCCTGCTTTCATTTTATGACATCTTTGGTCGAAAATAAATTGTAGGATTTTTCAAGGTGTGAAGTTGGTTGTCCAACAATTGTGAAGTGAAATTGTTTACACACTTCAAGAAACTGTTTCGGCTAAGTGTGAGTTTTTTGGTGCAATGGATCCTAGTGATGTCGATATTTCTAGAAGGTTGAGTTGTTCCGCTTAATGGACTGCTACTGCTACTGTTGTGTAATGTCGACAACCGAAGTGAAAGATTGATAGTGTGGGATAATGATTTCCTCCTCCTCAAGGAGTTTTGAAGATAAATACTAATGGATCTTCTAAGGGGAATTCTGGGCATATTGGTGTTGGTGGTATTAGTAGTAATAGTGGTCGTAATTTTAAGATTTACTTTTCCATATATAAAGGGTTTCACATGAATAACTTCATGAAGGCTCTTTCCATCTTGTATGCTATCGAGAGAGGATGTGCTTTAGGATGGAAATGGATCATTTGTGAATTTGATTCACAAGTGTTGGTGAATATGTTGCATGAGAAATGATTGGATGTTGCTAATTGACATTTAGTTGTGACTATTTGGTAGATCTTCAGCTTGAACATTTGAAAATTGTCAAGCCAAATGTGCTTATGAATGTTTGCAGAGCTGGAAAGTTGTGGGGAGAGGGGATTCGCCTTTAAATTTATCTTGTATGTCTGAGCAATTAGTTGGGGAGGATAAGGCTAATTAATTTGTTGTTCTTTGTTGGGTCATTCGCCATTTCTATTTTATAATTTTCTTCTATGATTAACAAATTTTTAGTCCTTGTATGAAAAAAAAGGTATTGTACATAAGAAATAAAACTTCAAGGGTTGTCCCCGTAGCACAATGACAAAGTTGTGCTCCTGTTGTGTAGGAGGTCTCAGGTTCAAAGCTCCGTCAAGCCCCCTAGCTTCCACGTCGAGTTGTCCAACACTGCAAATGACACCACTGACGAGGCTGTGATAGTGTGTCATACGATAGAGCATGTTCGTGTTGTGCTAGTACTGCGGAAGACTAGCAGAGGAGAGATAAGGAGATCAAGTGGATGGCTATCTAGTTGGAGACAAAAAGTGGAGTGATAAAGATAAAGCAGAGGCAATATTGGAGTGATAAGGAGTGAGAGGTATAAGGAGAAATATGGAGAGATAAGGGTAGGGGAGGGATAAGGAGTTTGACAGGTGGTTGAGGCTATAGATGGATGGATAAGGAGTTTATGGAGTGATAAAGAGGAATGGTAAGGAGATCAATCCGATGCTAAACTCCATAGCTCCAGTCAAAAGCAATTCAACTCCGACCTAATGTAAGAAGACTGACCCTATCCAGTTGTTCAACTATCAAAAAAATAAAAAATCAATTTGATTGATTAATAAATGATGCAATTAATAAAGTTAATGAAATAATAAAAATAAATATAACAAATAAAAATTATAGTATTAAATTTTTCTTTTTTATAAAATTTATTATTAAAAAGATTTAAATTTGTGTCAAAGAATATTTATTAATAAAATCATTTATCTTGACAATAAATTAGTAGCATAAAAGTACATGCATACTATTATCACATCTACACTACATAGAAAATTGAAAAAATGAAATGATATCCAAAACCACGAGCCATGACAAAAAGAAACTAACGTCTATACAATCATGATTAAACATGCTACAATCATTCTTATGCATCATAGATGACAGATTATATTATCACTAAGGCTCAAAGCTTTTGCAAGAAACTAACGTCTATACAATCATGATTAAACATGCTAGAATCATTAAAAAGATGACAGATTATATTATCACAGTCAAATTGACTGTAAGATATCATTAAAAAGATGAACTTTAGTCTCTATTAAAACCTAATTACTTGACAAATCACATATTTTGATCTATATATATGTACCTGCTGTTTACAATTACATATCATCAGAAAGTGCTCTTAGAATCCTCTGCACATCTGCCATTGTTGATTTTTAGCAGGCCTATGTCAAAAAAGTGTGTCTCTGCTTGCCCGATTTTGATACTGAGATATTACATTACAATTTTTTTCTTTCTTCTAATTATTTAATTAACCGCAGCAGATTGTCTTACTAACTACAATTACTAGTATGATATTCTTACTATTACAGAAAGAAGAGAGCATTATGATAATCTTATTATTAGTGTCATGGAATAATTGATATTGCAGAGAAATAAAAGATGGCAGAGAGCAGATTAAGACTAGGACTTTATATCTTGTTAGTGTTGCTGGTAGTTATGGTGAATGGAGATCCAACTTGCAGCCCAGAAGGGTACTTTTGGTGGGCGGTGCTGTGGAAGTACATCAGACTACTGTGCATCTGGAAACGCGGTCGCACTTGACCAGTCCAGTTTGATATTATCATCGAGTATACTTGCCATCATTGAGCAGGATGCCTTTCTAATTTTAAATATGCTTTAATCATGAATCTGGTTTATGAAAAAAAGAAAAAAATGATTAATTTTAAATCTTCTTTAATCATGAATTAACTGTGAAGTTCAAATTGGGCTCTTAGCTTCGAGTGGTTGAGTCATCTTGGATTCCCATCTAGCAGTGGTTGAGTCATCATGACCTGCTTAGCTAGCAGTGGTTGCATCATCATGGATTAGCCACTAGTGTACCATTATGTGCTTGCTGTTAGCCATCCTGTAGGAAGTGCAAATTTTTTTGAGAGTTACTATAAATAGAAAGTTTTGTTAGGAAAATTTTTATAAATAGTAATTTCGACATGTGTTTTACATGTAATTTGGTTTTATATTTAGTAAGTTGTCTTCAAGTAGGACTCTACAACTCGGTTGTTTTAGGCTACTCGAAGTCATGTTCTGATGTACAGTTTTTGAAGATTGTTGCAACTCTGTGATTCCCCATAGTCAATACGAAAGACAATTTGCCATAGTTTTACCAGATTTTTCCACATAAATCTAAATGTTTTGTGCTATTATTTTTCTTTACAATTTTCTACACTTGTTATTTTTCTCACATTAACTTCAAAAAAGTATCTTATTAATTTCATTTAAATTAGTACAAATCATAAGAATAATGAAAAACACATACTCTAATGAAATAATGGCAGCGTTTTAATCTTTCACATATATATTATTTGAAAATCTGACATTCACTTGTAGATATTTGTTGAAAACTTTAAAAGGGTGCGTAATTTATAATCAATGACAACTTCCTTATCTTTGATAATCAAATGTTATTAAAACAATTCAGATATTCACCTGTAAAGGAAATAAATATATGAAGGAAAACCTTAAATTTATATCATAATTATTAGTAGTCTGAATCTTAAAAACAGGTTATGTACCCTGACAGTGTTAAGATTAAAACATTAAAAACAGGGCACATAACTAAAATTCCAATAGCGAGGCACACCCAGATGATTTCTTTGAAAATAGGAAAAACAGTGAAAATGATATTGTATTGAATTTCCAGACGATACTGTCTAAAGAAAAACACACACTGCATAAAAGAACACATTATAAATTTACAACTCAATCTGGCAAACATTATTTTGCAAACAAATTATCTCACATAACTACGACCACATAATGATTAAAATTCTTGTTATAACACCACTGATTTAATAAACTACTAACTAATTCTAATAAGCTATTCAAATTCTAAAAGAAAAATTCCCTGCAACCAACCAGATAGCAGTCATGGATTGTTATGGAGAGGCAGAGGTAAGGTTCTTTTGGGCTACTTGCAGACTGGATTGATTTAGTGCAACAGCGTTAGGCCAGCACTGAGCAAGGCAGTTGCCAGATGCACAATAATCTGATGTGCTTCCACACCACTTATATATACTACAACACCGCCCACTGTTACAAAGGAAGTTCCCAGCCGGACTGCATGTTGGATCTCCCTTCACCATCACCATAAATGCCATCAACACTAACAAGGTATAAATTGCCAATCTTAATATTCTCTGTGCCATCTCTTCACTCTCTGTAATAACAAGATTTTTATAATACTAATAGTTAGAATATCACAATTTTATCTTCTCTGTAATAATTAGGAATCATAAGAACTTGTATGGCAATATCTGCTTTCAAATGGGGTGATCAGATCCCTAATGGGGTGATCAGATCCTTACACTGGTTGGGACCTGCTAAAAAACATCAACAATGGCAACGATTTTTCCGATCGCTAATTGTAAATCGCGATCTTGAATATTATCAAGTGATTTGGTGAGGTGGTTCGATGTTTGGTCAGCTATATATCACGATTGAGAACAAGATGAATTTCGATTTTATTGAATTTTTTATTAATACAAATTATGTTATATTTTAAATTTTAATTAATAAATATAATCAAACGAAGACAGAATATTCTATGTTTTATTCATTCTAGATGGTTGCCTTAAAAAAATTTTAATTATGAAAGAGACATGATGTTTGAAAATAGCTATAGTTCAAGAAACATATAAAATAATATTTTCATTGTGTACACTTTTGTCTCTTTTAATCTTAAAATATGTTTATATAGTTTTATTTTATGTATTGAGAAGTATAAATCTATTCTAGAACACTTGATTTGTTCTTTTATAAATAGATACAAGTTATACTATTCTAGAAGCCTCTAAAGAAGTCATCCAATCTTTTTGAGATTTGAATCTTTCTAGATGATATAATTTTAGAAATATATAGCTATACAAGCTATTCTATTCTAGAAGTTTCTTAACTCATCCAATCTTATTGAAATTTGCAGCTTGGTAGATAAGATGATTTTAACAATATACTATTATTATCATCAATTAAACTTACTCTCTTCAACTAAAATTAACTAAAATTAAGTTTTCATATTTCAATTAAAAAAATTAAGATTATATTAACATATACTAATCAATATTTTTCTATATTAAATATTATCAATAGATGATGCAATACAAAATTTAAGAAAATAATTATTATATGTTCAAAATTTCATATATATATATATATATGGGGTCGGTAAAGGGCAAAGCTAGAGATTTCATATTATGTTTATTTATATTTTAAAGATAATGAAATTTCACCAATATTTTCACAATCACATAAAATAGCTATTTGTCATAAAGTTGAGTACTTCTCTCATTCATGTCTAATTATGGAATTATTTAAAATAAGTACCATAACCAAAAATGAAGTGCCATTCCTTCTCTTGATCATGGAAAACAAGATTAGAATGTTCAAGATGCTTTAGAGAGTAAAGAGCATTATGTTATGAATGTTGAGTCTAATTTTTTGTTTTGGTTTCAAATCTTGATAATTGTTGTTTTGGTGTCCCCTTTTCTATGAATTAGTTGTTTGTTTCATGGGGACCTTCCAGTTGTAGGGGTTGTTTTGTTGTAGATTCTAGTTTCATGTCATTTTTTAAAGATAATGAAGCTTCCAAGGATAAATAAAAATATTATTTGAAGAGGGGAAAAAGACCTGTGAGGTGAATCAGTTAATAAGCATGCAAGTCAAACATATAATCATATGAAATCAAAGACATAACTCCAAAACACATGAAAACATGAATAAGATGCATATACCTCACAAAACCTTATACCTCTCCCTCGGATTGAGCTTGATGAAGTGAAGGCGCCCCTTGGTGATGCTCCACTTGATGTGCTCCTCTTGCTTGCTTGCTTGATGTGGATGGCTCTCCAATGTTGTGCACAAATGGAATGGATTTGGAAGATGATAAGGATGAGATGATCAAGTGTGGATGAGATATGATTTGAACATGATAAGGTTGCCAAGATGATTTCCTAGGCTCAAAAGGACAACATAATGTAAGATTTTGCCAAGATCAAGGGCACAATGAAAAGTATAAAAATAGAGACAAAAGAATGACAAGAACAAACTATATTCTCATCAATATGAAAATGATCAACTGGATTCATACCAATACAATGAATATAGGCCTGCTTATATAGGCAAGGCCATATGGATGTACGAGCACACAATTATGACATGTGGCTCAATGAGAAACAAGGGTAGGTAAGAAATACTAGGCGTAGGTAGGAGAAATAATATAATATTCCACAAGAGGTGGATGACCCACCGAATGTGGAGTGTAACAACAAAACAAGACCACAAAAGGTGGAATTTCTCCTACAAGCTCTATCCCTATGTGCACACTTCCCTAAGTGTCTCAAATCCAAACTACGAAGAGATGCATTATCCTAAGTTAACTTAAGTAAAGTGTAATAATATCCATAATGAATATTTATTTACACCAACACCCCCCCTTAAGTGCAACTTAAGGGAATGAAGACTCAAGTCAAGAATGCAGGATGGGTCCCGGCTACTAGGCCATGATAGGTACCCATGTACAATATGCAAATGCAAGAAAAACTATGCAATGCAAGATTACTAAACTTGGAGATGAAGAATGGAGGGATGGAGTCAATTTATAGGAAGAGGAGAGGAAGAATGGATGGCTAGGATGGATTAAAGATGAAGGGCTGGGATTGCTTGTGAGCTCCCACAAGGCCCAAGAGAGGGTGTGGAGACCAAGAGATATGCCTTAAAGGCATTTCTTGTCTCCACACTCCTCAAGGTACATTGGGAAGACTTCCTAAGGTACCTTGAGAAGAGAAAAGTGCATTGGGAAGACTTCCCAATGTGCCTTGAGAGGGGCAAGGGATGTGACATTCCTTGAAGAATGGGGAGGAGGAATTTAAAATTCTCCAAAAAGGGATAATCACGGGG
Source organism: Cryptomeria japonica (assembly GCF_030272615.1). Lineage (NCBI taxonomy): Eukaryota > Viridiplantae > Streptophyta > Pinopsida > Cupressales > Cupressaceae > Cryptomeria > Cryptomeria japonica. The sequence goes on from NC_081410.1 coordinate 153,017,005, forward strand.
ATTGGAGGAATAAGAAGAAATTAAAAATTCCTTGGGAGAGGAGATGCCTAGAGGATTGTGAGATTTTGAAGATCTCACATTCACCTAGGAAAAGAGCATTAAAATCTAGTGGTTGGATGGAAGGGACAAGGAGTTGACTTCGTGGCTAATCATGATGATTAGCCATTAACAATTCATTAGGAGGAAGATTAGATGAAATGTTAGGTGGGATTAGGATTTGTAGGAGGATTTGACTAGGAGAGAAAATGAGTGGAGGGAATTAAAAATTAGAAGAATAAGGTTAAGTGAGTTTCTAGAAGACTTTATTAAGTTAATGATGAATTAAGAAGATGGTTTGTAGGAATCATGTGGGTTAACTAATTAATTGAAATTAATTAGCTAAGAGGAAGATTTGTGAGGATTCAATCTTTTAGAAGAATAAAGAAATGGATTGATTTATTAAATAAATCAGTCACATACTATAGTGACAATATCAATTATATTTAATTAATATTGAGGAGAATTTGAATTAACATAATTAATTAATTAATTAGGTGAGGAATTAAAAATAATTAAAAATAATTAAAAATAATTATTTTTAAGTGTCTACATTTTGCCCCTCTTTGAAGCGAGGTGTGATGACGCATTGATTCAAAGAATAATCTTGTTTGATTCGATTGATAAGGTCTAGATTCAATCCGATTTCAGGAAGGAGTCATCCTGCATAAGACATGATCAAAGCATCTGGTTTCAGGAAGGATACATCTTGTATAAGACATGATCAGATCACAACGTCTGGTTTCAGGAAGGATACATCCTGTATAAGACATGATCAGATCACAACATCTAGTTTCAAGAAGGATTAATCCTCTATAAGACATGATCAGATCACAATGTTTGGGTTCAGGAAGGATTCATCCTGTATAAGACATGATCAGATCACAACATCTGGTTTCAGGAAGGATTCATCCTGTATAAGACATGATCAGATCACAATGTCTGGTTTCAGGAAGGATTCATCCTGTATAAGACATGACTGATCACAACGTCTGGTTTCAGGAAGGATTCATCCTATATAAGACATGATTAGAATCAGAATTAATTATGTGAGGAATTAAAAATAACTAAGATAATTATTTTTAATTATATACATTTTGGCGATGTGTAGAAGATAGAAGAAGAAAAGGATGCCCCAACGTAAAGTATGGGAGGTGTATGCCCCTCGAGATTTTTTTCGAAAAAAAGAGACGAAGAAGAATCAGGGTGGAAGGGATAAATGAGAAAGAAATATGAAGTAGTCGCGAAGAATTTGGAAGGAAGAATAGGAGAGGCGAGACCGCGGGGGAAGATGGGCCCTCACGGGGGCCCATATATGCCATAACGGACCCAATGAGGGGTCATTGTATCATGATGGACATATTTTCCTCTTTATATATATATGTATACATGGTTCGATTGGTGACAGATGATGTGTAGCATTTATTGTGATGGATTTTTTTTTTCTTATGATGTCATATATGGATGCAATCATGGATGTGCTATGCTGATCTATTTTGTGATGCAGAGTGGATGCTTATGTATGTATGTTTAGGATGTGTTGCTGACATAGTTTTTGGATGCAGGATGAGTGATTTTTATGTTTTATGTATAAATACACATGTGTGAATGATTTATGATGCAGTCTAAATGTAATGCTATATGGATGAGTGTATCTTTTATTTATGTGATGCAATCTTATATGGTAAATGTATTGAATGAATTAATAAAAAGAGGGAATATGCCAATAATAACACAATGATCTTAGATAGAAGAATATTGAATAGATGGGAAGTGGGGGAAATTGAAAACTCCATGGGATTATTGGGTTTAGGATTTGATGGAATGATGGTGAGATTTTGTGCACAACAAATGTGGAGAGCCAACCTAGTTTGATGTTGCCCTGAGTGGCTTGCACCACTGATTATAGAAATCAACATGCCATGAGAAATCCAAGGCATGGACTAACTCTATAGACAAACGGGAATTTCTTGCACACAACAATGCAAGTGTTAAGAAACACTAATACAAAGTTGTGGGTTCATGCAAGGAAACCCTCAAACACACCACTACCTCTTGTACACGACAAGGTAAGTGTTGATAAACACTAGTACCAGGTCGCCAGTTTATACAAGAGGGATCCAAAACATGCCATGCTATGACATATGCCCTAGTATGCGCCTATCATAACGTACCTAGCTATGGAAGAACCCATGCAGTTGTAAATAGTGGCAGTCGTAGGCCAAAAGATGCAAGTCTATATGAAAAGATCTAACAAGTCATTTCCTTGCGACCAAATGATACCTCTTTCCAAGAGTAGAACTAGGATGAAGGATTAGGTTGCCATGTGAGGGAAGGAGTCATCCCTAGGGCAAAGTGGGATTTTGGATTAGGCAAGCGATTTAATGGTTTTGGAGAGTGACTAGTGGATTTGGGATTGTTTCTCAAGACTTCTTGAAGCTTACACAGAGGCATAAAAGCTCAGTTTTAATGGGACATTCCTTGTTCATGACTCGGGTGAAGACTCATCATCATACACATGTTTTATTGGGAAGCGGAAAAGAAGGAATGTCGCACATGGGTGGGCTGGATGGTGGATGATTTGCAGTGTCGATCAGATAGATAGTGGATCCAGTTATTTACCTTGGCGCCTGCACAGAGGTTTTCACCAAGGTACTTGTCTGTAGCGCCACCAAGTGGTTTTCACTAATGGATGAATTGTTTTTCTTTCTTTTTCTGATTTTTTAATTTTTTTGTGTCATAAGGCACCTGTTTGCCAGGTTTTCACCAAAGTGATGATTTTTTTCAGGATCTTTTTCTCATTTTTTTTTAATTTTTTTTTCTTGATATTTTTGACAATTTAAGACTTTCTGAGGACTAAGCATAAAATCTTTTGAGGTGCATGATATTCATTGGATCATCCAAAGGAACGCCTTCAGGAGTAGCCAACTGATAAGCTCCTGATCCATATTTTGTTGTGATTACATGTGGTCCAAGCCAATTAGGCTCGAACTTGCCTTTCTTTTCTTTTTCTTGTAGATTTTTTTTTATTCTCCATGAGGACAAGATCACCAACTTGGAATTCTCGGGTTCTGATTTTTTTGTGATAACTCATACACAAGTGGTTCTAATATACCCGGAGATGGTTCAAGGCCTTGAGGTGCCTTTCATCTAACAATTCTAGCTCTTGTAAGCAGGCAATTTTGTATTCTTCCTCTGGTAGGATGTCTTGCAACGATACCCTTAGAGAGGGGATCTCGATCTCAAGGGGAAGGATGGCTTCAGAGCCAAAGACCAGGGAATAAGGGGTGGCACCCATGGGGGTGCAGATGGAGGTGCGATAGGCCCACAAAACGGGATGGAGTTGGAGGTGACAATCACAACCAGCTTCATTGACTGTCTTTTTGAGGATTTTGATTAAGGTTTTATTAGAAGTCTCAACTTGGTCATTGCCTTGGGGATAATATGGGGTGGAGAAGCGATGTTGGATGCTGAATTTTTAGCAGAGTTCTTTGACATCCTGGTTTTTAAATTGCTTGCCATTATCTGTGATAATAACTTTTGGAATGCCATATCAGCATATCAGGTAATACAGGATGAATTTGGATATCTGCTTACTAGTGGTAAAAGTAAGAGGGATAACCTCTACCCACTTGGTGAAATACTCAGTGGCGGTTCTAATGAACTTATGTCTGTTGGAGGATGAAGGGTGGATTTTCCCAATGAGATTGAGCCCCCATTGTGAGAAGGGCCAGGGTGTAATAAATGGTTGTAATTCTTGTGACGGTACATGAATCTTGTCACCATGTTTCTAGCAAGGGATGCATTTCTTCACATACTTGTAAGCACCTTCTTCCATTTTAGGCTAATAGTATCCTATTCTTAAAAAAAATTTAGCCAATGTGAGCCCACTTGAGTGTGCCCCATAGATGCCCTCGTGTACTTCGCGTAATGCCCATTTTTCTTCTTGTTTATCTAAACACCTTAGGAGGGAACCATCGGAATGCCTTCTGAATAGGGTGTCTCCAAGGATGGTATAATGAGCACATCGGTGGATGAAGGTTTGTTGTTGGGTTTTTGTGAGATGTGGGGGAATGGTGTTGTCTTTGAGGAAAGCAAAGGTTTCTTGGTACCAAGGGGACTCAGGACCAACGAGAACACACACCATTTCAGACTCTGGTAGGTCATATGCTGGTATAAATTATTACTCGACCAAGAACTTGCACTTCTGACTGTGTGTTGGTATTTGAAGGAGGGAGCCAATGGTGGCCATTGCATCTGCAACCCTATTGTTTGTTCATAGGATTTGATTAAACGTGATTGCTGTGAAATGTTGCTTAAGATCTTCAACCATGGTACGGTAAGGAAGGAGTTTATCATCTTTTGTCTGGTACTCATCATTAACTTGTTTTATAACCAGTTGAGAATCACCATAAACTTGTAACACCTTTATTTTCCAGTGGATAGCCAGACGCAAACCTGTGATGAGTGCCTCGTATTCTACTATGTTATTGGTACATGCAAAGGCTATTTTGTATGATTTGGAGATGTCATCTCCTTGAGGTGTAACCAATAATGTTTCTGCCCCCAATCCATTTTGGGTGCAGGAGACATCAAAGTATAATTGCCATGCGGAGGATGTGGAAACAGTCATAATGAACTCATCTGGTAATTCTGTGAGAATAGGATGGTCACCTAAGAGTAGAGCTTCAGCCAACTGATTTGCAATGACTTGTCCCTTGATTGCCTTTCTGTCCACATATTCGATGTCAAAATCACTTAGGAGCATGACCCATTTGGCAGTTCTACCAGTGAGAGCAGCTTTTGACAAGAGATATTTAAGTGGATCAATCTTGGCAATCAGCTTTTTTTGTTGTTCAGCATATAGTGTCAAAGTTTTTGTGTGCTAAACACTAATGTCAAACATGTTCTTTCAATGGGGTGTAATTGATTTCATATCCTACCAATGTCCGACTGATGTAGTAAATGGTGTGTTCCTTCCCTTGATCATCTGTTTGCACCAGTAATGCCCCCAATGCCACTATAGTAGCACATATGTACAAAATGAGGGGTTTTCTAGGGGTAGGTGGCATCAAAATTGGAGGTGATGCTAGATATTTTTTTAATTTCTCAAAGGCCTTTTGACATAAGCAATCCCATTTGAATTTTGTGTCTTTATGCAACAGGTGTGCAAATGGATGGCACTTGTCTGCTAGCTGTGAAATGAAACACCTGACAGACTGGAGTTTTCCCTGGAGACTGCGCAGTTGTCTGAGACTTCTTGGTGGAGGCATTTTCATAATAGCTTTTACCTTTGTGGGATAAACCTCGATGCCTTTGTGGGAAACAATGAATCCTAGTAGTTTTCCCGATGTGATGCCAAACACACACTTTTTGGGATTCAAACACAGCTTGTATTTTTCCAATCTTTCGAAGATCTATTTTAGAATAGAGATGTGCTCTTGTCTTGTCTTGGATTTGCCTAGCAGATCATCCACATAGTCCTCCATAATTTTGCGCAAGAGGTGATGCAAAATTGTTGTCATTGCACGTTGATATGTAGCTCTAGCATTTTTAAGGCCAAAAGGCATGACCCGGTAACAAAAAGTACCCCATGGTGTTGTGAATGCGGTTTTATGCTGATCCTCATCTACTATCCTGATTTGGTTGTATCCGAAAAACCCATCCATTAGCAATAGCATTTCATGTCCTTTTGTAAGGTCCACAATCATGTCTATATTGGGGAGCAGGAAATCATCTTTAGCACAAACTCTATTTAGATCTTAGAAATCTGTGCAGATACAAATGCCTCTGGTAGGTTTGCCAATAGGTACAATGTTAGAGACCCATTCAGCGTAGTCAATGGGTTTGACGAAGTCTGCATCTAACATCTTTTGGAGTTCCGCATTGACCAGGAGAGCAATATGCGGGTGCATTTTGTACAATTTTTGTTTTATAGGTTTTTCATCTGGACGGATAGCAAGATTGTGAACCACCAAGGCAGGATCATGTTGGTATTTTGGGATGGTTTTGTCATTGATGTCAACACCTACTAAAACACTAGCACTTTGGTGATCCAGCAGCATTCACCGGCAGGATATATGGTTCACCAGCAGGATATAATGATCACCGACACTTGGTAATGTCGAAGACATCGCATGGACACTTTGTTTTGAAGAATTAATCATTGGTATATTCATATTCACATATTTGCTTTTACCGGCAAATAGGTCCAGGGTTACCTAGGGTTACATCGACAGGTTTATCTTTTCTAGATCAGTATGGCATGCTATGAAGATGATTAATTATTGTTGTAAATGCATTAAGCTGACATGTTCAATCGGTTATTGCATCGGATATTATATTGTTTGTAAAAAAAATTTATTGTAATATCTTGAAGAGTTGACCTACTAAAATTGGTCTTAGGTTATGGTATAAATGTAAGATCTTATTTGTAAGATCGAATGTGGAATGTGAGAAAAAGGATTGTGAGAAGGTATATGCGAGATTAAGCAGAGGTATACATGAAGACATCATTTGAAGGTGAAGCTAGGTTTTTGTAGAAGCATATCAGTATTACACCGGTACTGAATCTAGCATATGAAGATGCTATTTTTTGCAGTACATTCTTATGGGATTTAACCATCCAACTATAGTTAGTGTGACTCTCATTTTGTGATTGAGCAGTGAGCTCTAGGTTGTTGGCCTTTCTACATGTGTAGACCCCTTTTATGTACACTTACTATCTGCAGTAGTATCATCTGATTGTGGGTAAGGTTTCCCATCATGGTTTTTCCCCTTACAGGGTTTCCACGTACAAATATTGGTGTTATGTGTTATGGATGACTTTTGTTTATGTTTCATGCATTAATCTTTACCGGTATAGCAATTTACTATTAACACTGTCTACCGGCATACTTAACTAGTTTACCGGTACTAAGCATTAAGTTGGTTAAGAGTTTTTGGTTTGAATTTATTTGACAACTGATTCACCCCCCCGCCCCCCCTCTTAGTTGTCTCTGGGACCTAACAATTGGTATCAGAGCCTATTCCTCTTTTTGCAGAAGTTTAACAACTTGAGGAGATCCAATGACTACTAATTATTTCAGGAAGGATGGTCCTAAACTTGATGGAACCAACTATGGGATATGGAAGATCAGAATGGAGACACATCTAAATTGCATTGGTAAAGACATCTAGAAAGTTACAAAGAATGGTTATACTGCTACTATAGCTGGTCAGACTGCTCCAACTACCTTAGCTAAAGATAAGGAGAATGATTGCAAAGCAAGAGAAGCACTTCTAAGCACTTTATTAGATCAACAAATTATGGGATTATCAGATAGGTCTACTGCTAAAGCTATTTGGGATCATTTGAAAACACTGAATGAAGGAGATTCCATAGTCAAGATTGCAAAACTTGAAAGCTTCTAAGTCAGGTATGAACATCTGAAAATGGAAGAAGATGAAAGGATTTTTGCTTTTATGGAAAGAGTAAATGAAATTGTTTTGGGTATTAAATGTTGTGGAGGAACCTTGAGTGAGGATGAAATTGTTTTAAAAATATTAAGAGGATTGCCACCGGCATATAAAATGAAGGTTACTGCTATAAATGAGTTGAGAACAATGCCTAATACATCAGTAACTAGGGATACATTGATTGGAAAACTTTTAGCTTTTGAAATTGAAGAATTTGGTCCTATTACTACTATAAAGATAGATTTGGCCTTTAGAGCATCAACATCATTTGCTCCATCATTTGACAAATCAGATTGGAAATCCTTTTATGCAAGGGAACTTGAAGAAACTAGGAAGGAGAATGAAGAACTTGAAGAACTTGAAGCACTATTTGCAAGGAAAATGCCAAAAGGTCCAGTTGGAAGTAAATATGAAGGCAAAGCACCCTTTAAATGTTTTAACTGCAATAAGATTGTTCATATGGCTTCGAGATGCCCTGATAAACTTGCTAGACTAAGAGAAGAAGCTAGAAGAACATATAAGCCTAATCCTGAATATTAGAGATACAGATTCAAGAAGAACAAAGACAAATCTTGTTACATTGTTGATGAAGGTGTGACTAATGATTTTGATAAGAATCCAGCAGACAATGAATGGGTTTTTGTTGCTATAATAGAAGATCAACTGGCACCTACTGCTCAATCGGTAGAACAAGCCCTAGCAGTTAAAGTTGAAGTAAAGGATGAATGGATCATTGACTCAAGATGCTCACATCATATGACAGGAGACAAAGGTAAATTCTTGAACTTTCAAGAATACAATGGAGGTTTAGTAAGATTTGGAGATGACAAAGCCTGTTCAATCAAAGGTAAGGGTACAATATCTCTTGATGGTAAGCATAACACTGACAATGTCTACTATGTTGAAGGATTAAAGCATAATCTTTTAAGTGTTGGTCAATTGGTTGAGAAAGGATTTCAGTTACAATTTAAGAATGGAAAATGCAAAATCATGAATAGAACTAGTTTAGAAAGTGCAACCGGTAATCAGACTAGAGGTAATATCTTTCATTTGAATAACAGTGAAAATACATGCCTGATTGCACATATAGATGAAATTTGGTTATGGCCTAAGAAACTATGTCATGTAAACTTTGATTGCATGGTGAAGAAAAGTACTTCTAAGGCAGTTAGAGATCTACCTAAAATTGTGAAACCCCAAAATACAATTTGTAAGGAATGTCAATTTGGAAAACAAGTTAGAGTTAGTTTCAAAAGTATTCCAGAAAAATCCAATAATGCTCTTGATTTGATTCACACTGATTTATGTGGTCCAGCTAGAACTAAAAGCTTACAAGGTGATAGATATTTCATGCTAATTATTGATGATTGTTCTAGAATGTGTTGGGTTACTTTTCTAAGAGAAAAATCAAAAGCACTTGGAAAGTTCAAACTGTTCAAAGCAATGGTTGGAAATGAAACCGGTAAGAAAATCAAATATTTAAGATCAGATCAAGGAGGAGAATTCACATCTAAGGACTTTAATACATTCTGTGAAGTGAATGGAATCAGAAGACAACTATCAGCACCTCAGACACCACATCAGAATGGAATTGTTGAAAGGAAAAATAGAACTATCTTGGATGCAGCAAGAAGTGTGTTATCTGAAGCAAATTTACCACATGTGTATTGAAGAGAAGTAGTCAGCACAGCCATCTATACATTCAACAAAATTCACATCAAAGGTGAAACCGGTAAGACCCCTCATGAACTATGGTTTGGTAATACTCCTACTCTTAAGTATTTCAGAATTTTTGGAAGTAAATGTTATATTAGAAGAGATGAGTATATTGGCAATTTTGATCCTAGAAGTGATGAAGGAATATTTCTTGGTTATTCATCTAAGAGCAAGGCATATAGATGTTTTAGCAAGAGATTGCAGAAAATTGTTGAGAGTACAAATGTAAAGATTGATGAACAATTCAAAGGAACTTCAAGGTATATAGACTCTGAACCGACAACAAATCCACCGGTACAGAATGAAGATCCAGTTACCCTGGTACCATCAGAGGATTCCACAGTAACTGAAAAACAATAGCAAACTAAGACACCTCGGTATGTACGATTGAATCATTCTGAAGATCAAATAATTGGAAACAAATTTAAAGGAGTTATGACAAGAGGAAGATTAGCAAATGAAGAGGTATGTCTTATTTCTCAAATTGAACCATCATCTGTTAATGAGGCATGTGAAGATAAATTTTGGATTAAAGCTATGGAAGAAGAATTAGGACAAATTGAGAAAAATAATTCTTGGACATTAGTTCACCGACCTAAAGATAAAAATGTAATTGGAACCAAATGGGTATTTAGAAACAAACTTAATGAAGATGGTAAGTTTAGCAGAAATAAAGCAAGACTAGTGTGTAAGGGATATTCTCAAAAAGGAGTTGATTACAATGAAACCTTTGCATCGGTAGCTAGAATTGAGGCGGTCAGATTATTCTTGGCCTTTGCAGCTCACAAGGACTACAAAGTTTATCAAATGGATATTAAATGTGCATTCTTGAATGGAGATCTTGAAGAGGGAGTCTATATTGAACAACCTGATGGATTTTCTTTAACAGATGACAATGATATGGTTTGTAGGTTAAGAAAAGCTCTATATGGATTAAAATAAGCCCCAAGAGCTTGGTATGCAAGGTTGGAGAAGTATCTTTTAAAGATTGGTTTTACTAAAGGAAATGTAGATAGCGATTTATATTACAAAATAACTAATAATGACATCTTGATTATAGAAGTATTCATTGATGATATAATCTTTGGAGGAGAAGATGGATTATGTAAGGAATTTTCTATTAAAATGCAGCAAGAATTTGAAATGTCTATGATTGGAGAAATAAAATTCTTTTTAAGATTGCAGATTTCACAAACTGACAAAGGTATATTTTTGAGTCAATCCAAGTACCTGAAAGAGTTACTAAAGAAATTTGGGATTGAGAACTCTAAACCGGTAAGCACACCTATGACTACAAATGACAAATTATCTCAAAGGGATGAATCTACACCTGTTAATCCAACTAGATACAAATCTAGGATAGGAGGTTTATTGTATTTGACACAAACCAGACCTAATATTATGAATGCAGTATGTATTATTTCTAGATTTCAAAGTAATCCTAGAGAAAAACATGAATCAGTAGTAAAAAGAATTTTTTGGTACTTACAATGCACTGCAAATCTTGGATTATGGTATCCTAGAGATGAATATTTTGATCTATGTGCATACATAGATGCAAATTGGGCAGGAGATGTGGATGATAGGAAAAGCACCACCGGCGAAGCATTCTTTCTTGGAAAGAGATTAGTTTCTTGGTTGAGTAAGAAACAGAGTTGTACATCTTTATCAACAACAGAATCAGAATATGTTGCAGCAACAACTAACTGTACACAGGTACTATGGCTTAAGCAAATGTTGAAAGACATAAAGGTAAAATGTAGGAAACCTATTACTATATATTGTGATAACATTGCAGCAATTGATATATCTAAGAATCCAGTATTACACTCTAAAACAAAACATGTTTCTATCAAACTGAATTTTCTAAGGGAAAAAGTTGAAGAAAAGGAGATAAAACTGGTTTATGTGAATATTAAAGAACAGCTTGCAGATATTTTCACAAAACCTTTGCCTAAGGAGACTTTTGAATATCTCTAAGATTAGCTTGGATTCATACCACCATCGGTAGAGACTTAGACAGTTGATGATTGTCATCAACTGGCAGAATTAAAAGACAAATCTTTTACTCCGGTCTTTGATGAGGAAGCTACTTCTCAAGGGGAGTAGTTGGTATATTGAATTGATTGGTATTTTGTATATGAACTTGATTTTTGTAACTTTGGCATTTGATGTCAAAGGGGGAGAGATATCTATGGAAAAACACATTATCTTTTAAAGAGAGATTGGTATTGAAAACCTTTTGATAACACATGTTGCTCCCAAGGGGAGAGATTGTTGGTTTTTCGTATTTGGCATTTCTGTTTTGGCACTTTGATGGTTTTTCCATCTTGTGTTGCCATCAATGCCAAAGGGGGAGATTGTTGGTATTTTGGTATGGTTTTGTCATTGATGTCAACACCTATTAAAACACTAGCACTTTGGTGATCCAGCAGCATTCACCGACAGAATATATGGTTCACCGACAGAATATATGGTTCACCGACAGGATATAATGATCACCGGCACTTGGAATGATATGGAAGACACTTGGTAATGTCGAAGACATCGTATGGACACTTTGTTTTGAAGAATTAATCATTGGTATATTCATATTCACATATTTTCTTTTACCAACAAATAGGTCCAAGGTTACCTAGGGTTACACCGACAGGTTTATCTTTTCTAGATCAGCATGGCACGCTATGAAGATGATTAATTATTGTTGTAAATGCATTAAGCCGACATGTTCAATCGGTTATTACATCAGATATTATATTGTTTGTAAAATGTTTTATTGTAATATCTTGAAGAGCCGACCTACTAAAATTGGTCTTAGGTTATGGTATAAATGTAAGATCTTATTTGTAAGATCGAATGTGGAATGTGAGAAAAAGGATTGTGAGAAGGTATATGCGAGATTAAGCAGAGGTATACACAAAGACATCATTTGAAGGTGAAGCTAGGTTTTTGTAGAAGCATATCAGCATTACACTGGTACTGAATCCAGCATATGAAGATGTTATTTCGTGCAGTACATTCTTATTGGATTTAACCATCCAACTGTAGTCAATGTGACTCCCATTTTGTGATTGAGCAGTGAGCTCTAGGTTGTTGGCCTTTCTACATGTGTAGACCCCTTTTATGTACACTTACTATCTATAGTAGTATCATCTGATTGTGGGTAAGGTTTCCCACCGTGGTTTTTCCCCTTACAGGGTTTCCACGTACAAATATTGGTGTTATGTGTTATGGATGACTTTTGTTTATGTTTCATGCATTAATCTTTACCGGTATAGCAATTTACTGTTAACACTGTCTACCGACATACTTAACTGGTTTACCGGTACTAAGCATTAAGTTGGTTAAGAGTTTTTGGTTTGAATTTATTTGATAACTGATTCACCCCCCTCTCTCAGTTGTCTCCGGGACCTAACAGATCCAACCCTTGCATATCGGCATAGGACCATGCAAAATTAATTTTTACCTCTGTAAGGAAGTTGATGAAGTCTTGTTTCTCTATTTTTGTGAGGGATTTGGCAATAAGCACATTTTTTGGAATGACTTCGGTGCCCATGTTGATGCTGTCTGTTTATTCTATCAGCAAATTTGATTTGTCCTTTGGAAGGTAACCAATGGTAGGGAGGTCAAGTCCCTCATCGTCAAGTGCCTTTTCCAAGTTTTCACTTTTGGATACACCCTTTGTTTTTATTTTGTGTTCATCCAAAGGTGCCTCAGGGAGGTTTTCACCTAGGGAATCATGTCTTTTCCTTTTATTATCTTTTTTGTGGCTAAGTGCATTGACCTGACTACCAAAGTATCCCTTTTCGTGTAGTTGAATACCCTCAATTCTGTTACAATCTTCTAGATTTCACGCCATCAGGAAAGCAATGAGAGCATTATCGTCGACGCAGATATCTAAAGTGGGTTTGTCTCGTTGGCCCCAGTCAATGAGTTCAGGATGGACAAGATGTATCTCGTGTGAAGTGGGAGGGGTTACGAGGGTGATGGTATTGATATAAGTGTCAAAGAAGGTATCTTTCTCATATTCATAAGGCATTTCGTGGAATTCCTCTTCGTCAAGGCTTTCGATATCCAAAGAAGGACTAGAAGGGGCACCAGCGATAGTAATCTTAGGCACCAAGGTGTACCCCAAGCCTTTGTTGTATATGTAGGAGATAGGATTTATGGGTGCTTTTCTTCCTTTTTCTTCTGGTCCCAGGCTATCTCCTTTGTATCCCATTTTTTCAATTATGGCAGATGCTTTTGGGTACTTTCGCTGGCTCATCATCCTCTTCCCGGTACAACCAGGAAGAGACATCTGCTTCTTCAAGACTCTCCTCATTAAGTGGGCCCCATTGTTGGAAGATGGTATTTTGGCATTGTATGACTGGTTTTGGGTCATTTTTGAGTTCCTTTGGTTTGTCAAATGAATTAGGAGAGAGAGGGAGGTTGCCTATTAATAAGACGTCCTCCAATTTGTATTCTCCACAGCCCTTGTCCAAGATCTTGATTTGATTATCTGGTTGGGATGATGTGGAGGCAACATTTGATGTGTCAAATGGAGGCGTTGGCAAGGGTCTATTTAATGGGCAATGATATGGATGGTTTTCCTCTAGGAGTTTGCAATACTGGAAGGGTTGTGGATCACTTTTGATAGTTATCTCTCTTCCATTGAAGGGGAATTTGATACATTGGTGATAGGTGGAGGGTACGACCTGCAAGGAATGAATCCATAGCCGCCCGAGGAGAATGTTGTAGGGGAGATCAAGATCTAGTACTTGGCAAGGGGTTTCAATTATAATGGGGCCCACTTGAAGAGGTAAGGTGATCATGCCCTTTGAAATTCTTTCTGCTTCATCATATGCCTTTATTATGATCCTTCTTGATGTGTCTATCAGATCCTTAGAAAGTCCCAATTGTTTTATTAATTTATATGTACACAGATTAAGCCCAGATCCACCATCTATCAGGATACGTTTGACCTTATGCTTGTGGATAAGAGCTTTGATGTGCAAAGGTTTGTTATGGTCTTCATTTGTGGGAGCATCTTTGGAGGTAAATACCAGGTGCTACTAGGCAGCAAGGTTTCCAATGAGGGCTTGGAATTGGGTGGTGTTGATGTTATCAGGAATGCGTGATTCGAGAAAGGCTTGTTCCAAAATTTCTTTATGGACTGGGGAATTTTTAAGAAGTTCCAAAATGGAGATATGAGCGGGGGTCTTCCCAAGTTGCTCTAGGAGGTCATATCGGCGGGTGGAAGTCATGGGTGGTGGATTTGGTGGGGAAGGGACTCCTTGGATGATGACTTTACCTCAACGTGTAGTTACATTGCAGTCATTCTGGAAATGGGAGGTGGAAGGCATGGCACCTTGAATGACTATCCTAGTAGTATTTGGTCTACTTTGGGAAGAAGGAGGATTAACTCCTTGGATGGTTATTACATTGATATGATTGTCTGTAGGTTCAATGTGACCTACTAAAAAATGAAAGCCGGTTATGTGATTAGCGTAGTCATAACCCATTGCGTTAGATGATGAGCGTTTTCCTTTATCATGCTTTGGGAAGGGTTCCTGGTACATTTTGAATTTGTCATTGTTATTACCAGGTTTTGTATTTTCTACTTCAATCTCACCTCTATCAATGAGATCTTGTATGTAGATCTTTAGTTTCATACACTTTTGGGTATCATGTCCCTTGATACGATGGTATTCACAATACTCATTTTCATTATACCATCTTGGTTTAGGTTGATTGGGGTCAAATGGGTGGGTGATTGGAAAAACCACTACACCTACTTGGACAAGTTTTTGAAACACCATTTCAATAGGCTCAGTCAGAGGAGTGAAGTCTCTTGGAGTCTGGTTATTCGATCGAGGTGGTCGTCCCTGGATTGAGACATTGTTGTGAGGTTTTTGGGATTGATTTTGATTGTTTTAATAATTGAATTGATGATTATTGGTGGTGGATTTTGGGGGAGCAGCCATAGTTTGGACCTGCTTTGCATCAGTTACACCATCATTGACCATGTTTATGGTTTTAGACCATAATTTTGGCTTGTCGTTATGATAAGAGGGAGAACTTTGTGTCGACATCTAGTAATGTTTCAAGGTTCCTTCCTCCATCAAGACATGTTTGAGGGTGAGGCCCTTATCGGTTAATTTTTGGAAGGATTTGATACATTGGGATATTAAGGGTCTTGAAAGTTTAGGCACCAAGTTCTTTTGAAATAGCTCAATTTGATGTTGTTCTGGAATGTCCCACTAGAATTTCTCGATAAGATGTCGCCATCTTTGTAGGAAATTGGCGAAGGTTTCTCCGAGCCTTTGTTTTGTATTGCATAGGTCCATCATAGAAACATCATTAACCATGTTGTAAGCATAGTGGACCACAAATTTTTCTACCAAGTTTGGAAAGGAGACAATGGAACCTCGCAGTAGAGATGAGAACCATGCCAGGGCGTCTCTCGTGAGACTCTTGGGAAAGAGTCTGCGAAGATAAAGGTCACTATAGGAGACTTCTTGGCATAATGTGTGGAACTCTCAGACATGGTCGCGGGGTCTCCTTTGCCTTCATACTTGGTGAATTTGGGGATCTCAAATCTTGGGAGATAGGGTGCAACTGATATAGACGAGTTGTAAGGACAAGGGAAAAACTCTTTGAATGAGTAAGTTTTCTTTTTATTAGTCCTTTGTTTCATGTCCTTGATGATATTCTTCATGTCTTGAATTTCCTTGATGAGGTCTTGTTGTGGACTTTGATAATGATAAATTGTATTTGCCCCAAGAATTGGGTGAGCCAAAGAAGGTGCACCACCACCAATGTATTGATATGATGAGGAGGCGGGAACATGGGATGTGAGGACCAATGTCGCAGGGACTTGTGTGCTAGTTGGTTGCGGTCCGGAAACTATTGTGACGGGATTGAGTATGGCTTGGATGAAATTTGCAACATTGTTGGTAGGAAGGGAAGCTTGTGGAATAGAAATATGTGGTTGAATGAAATGAGGTGGTATAGAAGTTTGTTGGAGAATAGATGAGATCGGATTTGATAGTGGTATAGATGGTAAGGAGGAAGAAGGTGGGGTGGAGACCACGGTGGGAGGTGTCGCGGGTGGCATTGATTGAGCTTGGATGATTGATGGGGCTGCAATTGATTGAGTCTGAATAATAGGTGCAGCACTTTGTGTGGGAGTGAGGTCTCATTATGGTTGTTGGGGGAGAGTGGATCTATTAAATTCAGGTGGAAGTTGAGCTCCACTCTCAAGGAGAGTTTTTTAGAAGTGTAGTAGGATTGTGTTGAATAAACTTTTCCATCATCTCTTGGTTATAAGAATCCGCTAGGAAAGTTTTCACTTTCGGAGAGAGTTCACCTTGGCTAACCATGTTAGGATTTTGGCTTTGATCTTGATTGTTAGGTTGCCCACTTTGTGTAGGATCTTGTGTGGGATCTTCATATAGGGCACTAATGTCCGACATGCCATATTGTTGTTCAACCATGTTTCTCTTTTGGGATCGAGTTGTAACCATACATGAATAACCTTGGAAAAGTTTGGAGGGGGAAATTTGTGATGAAAGGACTTAGCAAGATATTTGTGGAATTTTGGATTTTGTCTTTTATGACAAGGGATTTTGTTGATTGGTATGGTTCTTGGATTAGAGCTCGGATTTGATTAGGATTTGACACCTTAGTCCTTGGATGAGGATTTTAGGTGGTGGATGCATCCACAAGTAAGGTGATGGCCAAGTTGTGTAGAATTTAGACCTTGGATTGATGATTAAAAAGCCTCTCTTATACGAAGGGTTGACTAATGACCCTAAGCAAAGTAAAGACGTGAGTTAAGAGTCTTGATCGACTCAAAAGGATTAGGCAAAAGGTACTTGGAGAGGATTCCCCTTCAAGAACAAGAGCCAATTGATTAATGATGAGGTCTAAATGGAATTTCACAAGGCATGTAACCTTAACGCGAGGTTAAATTGGATTAGAGGATGATTGGATTTGAATTTTGATAATTGATTTGATAATGGTGGGAGATTGATTTAATGTGCTAAGTCCTTAGGAAATTTGAGGATTATTGATGGAGGAGGTATGATAGTGATGGCTTAGAAGAAACTTGATGGCTAGGTTGTTCTTGGCATGAACGTGACTCAATGGAGCATAGATTCAAATGGCAAGTTATATGAAGGGACACGACCACCCTAATTTGGATGATAGTTGGTGTTTCAAAGGACAATCTTGAATGTTGATGGAGAGGATGGACTCTTAGCTTCTCTCTTGGGCTTATGAAACATGGGATGGACAGAGTTTTGATGCAATTTTGGACTTTGTGTGGGTAATGACTTGGACAATTGTTTGTGTCTTGACAAGTGTTTTTGCAAAGTGTTTAGGGATAGTGATATGTTTTTAGTCTTCTCTTGGTAAGTATGTATCAAACAAAGCAAACACAATGATCAAATGCATATTATCTCAAAGACACTCATGCTCATTTACAACATTCTTAAGGCTGGCAAGGACAATAGTCATTGGATCCCAATCGGTTTCCTAGCTACGCTTACCCAGAGCGAATAGTTAGATGCTTGACCCCACTGGCTCCCCTCCGCGGCACTCACTTCTCGGGGCAACTAAGCATCAATTCCCATGAAAACTCCTCATGGTGAACTTTGTGTCTCTACTAAGGGCTGTAAAAATATGGGTAGCTTCGAAGGTCTAACCTCCTGCACCAATGACTAGAAGGTTTTTGGCTACTATGAACAAGGTGTTTAGTAAGTCTTCCTGTTAGGAGCTACCCTTCGAAGTTGCGCAAGCGCAATCAAGGCCTATAGCCCAACGAAGAACCAAGAACTTAGTAGTCACGCAAGCGTGATTGAGATCTCTAGGATCCTACTAAGCACCCAATGTGAGAGTGAACTCTCATATAGCCCCAACCATTGACCCTTTCGTAGTCAATGGCCTATTTATTATAGTGAGTTGGGAACCCCAGGTCCAGGTGTACTCACTTGGGTCGTTCCTCTCTTATCTTCTCAAAGAGCAAGTTGGGAGGACAAGCCCGCTAGAGGTAAACATGCAATCAAACAAGAAAAGGTTGGAGGGTCTAGATTTCTGATCGTCTAGCTAGACGAGAGCATACTCTCCTACCTTTACGCTTTTCTTAAAGACACATAAGACAATGGTTCATTCCATTTTAATTAATATCTAGGTGCCTAACTTAAATAAATGCACAATGTTTGGTCGGATTTCTTAGGCATCCTGCAAAACAACTTGATTAGTAGTTTGAAAAATGGAGTCTTCAACAAGCGTCCTGCAAAAGACAACAAAATGACAAAAATATTAATTTTTTTGATTTTTTGGGAATAAGTAGAAAAACATGAATAAAAACTTTTTTACTAATGACAAATGTGGATTTGGAGGAAAATTTGATGGGTAAATGGGGTTTGACTAGGTTTTTGCTACTTTCCAAGGGATAAGCAAGCAAAAAAGGGGGTTTTGGGAGGAGAGATGAAGGAATGGAAAAATTTGTCCTAGATGGACAAAAAAGCAAAAGTTGGAGATGGACAATATGAGAAAATTTGAAGGTGATTGGATAAAAGGGGAAAGAGTTATGACAAACCCTAAAAATAGAGGAATGTGAGATTTTGGGCTTCAAAAAGTGGATTTTGGGATAAGGCACCCAAAGAAGGAAATGTGCAAAATGGCATTGCAGGGGATGTAGTGAAGTTTGGAGGAAATTGGAGTGAAGATAAAGCAGATATGGCGAAAAAACAAAATAAATTTTACTTTTTTAAATTCCTAATTTAAACAGAGCAGATAACAGAGCAGACAGTCACGCTAAACAGATAGAAAAGTGTCAAAAGTGTGGACTTCTGATTGTCTAGATAGACAAGAGCATACTCTCCTACTTTCACACTTTCCACAAACACAAAAGACATTATTTAAAACTAAACAGATGATTAAAACTAAATAGAGTTGCGGACAGACAAATTATTGAAAACTAAACAGATGATTAAAACTAAACAGAGCTGCGGACAGACAGATTATTAAGACTAAATAGATGATTAAAATAAACAAAGTAGCTAACAGACAGATTATTAAAACTAAACAGAGCTGTGGACAGACAAATTATTAAGACTAAACAGATGATTAAAATAAACAGAGCAGCTAACAGATAGATTATTAAAACTAAACAGAGCAGCTAACATACCGATTATTAAAAACTAAATAAATTATTAGAACTAAATAGAGCAGCTTATAGACATATTATTAAAACTAAACAGATTAGATAACAGAAAAGGAAAAAATGTAGTCGCGCTGATATTCAAATTTTTTTTACAAAAACGCTCGCGCTGAAGCAGAAACAGAAAATAAATAGAAGTGAGAAAATGTAGAAGAGGAAGAAAGAGGAGATAGAAAATTTTATGGGCGGACGCCCAAAATTTTTTGAATTTCTCTTGCAGTTGCACCAAACCCGACGTGCTCGCGCTGATTCAGAAACAATCGTGCTAATGCAAAAACAGTCGTGAACCTGCAAAAAAAAAAAACTTCACAAAAAAAAACTTGTTAAATTCAGGACGTGGGTCCCACCGGGCGTGCCAAAATGAAGAGGGGAAAAATACCTGTGAGGTGGATCAGTTAATAAGCATGCAAGTCAAACATATAATCAAATGAAATCAAAGACATAACTCCAAAACACATGAAAATATGAATAAGATGCATATACCTCACAAAACCTTATACCTCTCCCTCGGATTGAGCTTGATGAAGTGAAGGCGCCCCTTGGTGATGCTCCACTTGGTGTGCTCCTCTTGCTTGTTTGCTTGATTTGGATGGCTCTCCAATGTTGTGCACAAATGGAATGGATTTGGAAGATGATAAGGACGAGATGATCAAGTGTGGATGAGATATGATTTGAACATGATAAGGTTGCCAAGATGATTTCCTGGGCTCAAAAGGACAACATAAGATTACTAAACTTGGAGATGAAGAATGGAGGGATGGAGTCCTGAATTTATAGGAAGAGGAGAGGAAGAATGGATGGTTGTGATGGATTCAAGATGAAGGGCTAGGATTACTTGTGAGCTCCCACAAGGCCCAAGAGAGGGTGTGGAGACCAAGAGATATGCCTTAAAGGCATTTCTTGTCTCCACAGTCCTCAAGGTACATTGGGAAGACTTCCCAAGGTACCTCGAGAAGAGAAAAGTGCATTGGGAAGACTTCCCAATGTGCCTTGAGAGGGGCGAGGGATGTGACATTCTTTGAAGAATGGGGAAGACGAATTTAAAATTCTCCAAAAAAGGATAATCATGGGGATTGGAGGAATAAGAAGGAATTAAAAATTCTTTGGGAGAGGAGATGCCTAGAGGATTGTGAGATTTTGAAGATCTCACATTCACCTAGGAAAAGAGCATTAAAATCTAGTGGTTGGATGGAAGGGACAAGGAGTTGACTTCGTGGCTAATCATGATGATTAGCCATTAGCAACTCATTAGGAGGGGGATTAGAGGAAATGTTAGGTGGGATTAGGATTTGTAGGAGGATTTGACTAGGAGAGAGAATGAGTGGAGGGAATTAAAAATTAGAAGAATAAGGTTGAGTGAGTTTAGGGAGTTTCTAGAAGACTTTATTGGGTTAATGATGAATTAAGAAGATGGTTTGTAGGAATCATGTGGGTTAACTAATTAATTAAAATTAATTAGCTAAGAGGAAGATTCGTGAGGATTTAATCTTTTAGAAGAATAAAGAAAGGGATTGATTTATTAAATAAATCAGTCACATACTATAGTGACAATATCAATTATATTTAATTAATATTAAGGAGAATTTGAATTAACATAATTAATTAATTAATTATGTGAGGAATTAAAAATAATTAAAAAAATTTATTTTTAAGTGTCTACATTAACTTTGCCAAAAATAATATTATAATTCTTAATGAAATTTTAATAAAATATATATTAAAATATGATTAATGATAAACAAAATAATTAATTAAGCTTGAATGCATTACTCATCTTATGCATTTATTTTTTAAATTTATAATTACCAACATCAAAATAGAATAGATGGTAGGAAATATACCATATGGATTCCTTGAAAAGGCTTTAGAGAACTAGGAAGCGAAGGCAATTGAGAGGCAAAGAAAGTCCAACTCCATAACTTGTGTCGCTTTTTATTACAATTCTTTAGAGAAAGAGAGCTATTACAAGAGAAATGATGAGTTGTATGATGAGGAACTAGTGAAGAATATATGAAAGGGTCAATTTAATTGTCTTGTAGCCATTCTCTCTCTCTCTCTCTCTCTCTCTCTCTCTCTCTCTCCACACACACATGTATATGTGTGATTTGATCAAGTAGTGAGGTTTTGATAAAGATCAAAGTTTGTCTTTTAAATGATATCATAGAGTAAATTTCACTCTAATGACATCATCTAAGATATCTAAGTGTAAGAAGAATTGAATACTATTCTAAAATGTTTATTTGTGATGTAAGGATATTAAATTTTTGTTATAGTTCATAATTTACTTTGCAAATATCCTTATGCTACCAATTTATTGTCAAGAAAAATAATTTTTTGAAGATAGAATTTAAAAAACAAAACACAGATCTAATATTTATATTCTTATTGCATCATTTAGTAATCATAAATGCAATATGCAGGTGTAAAGCCAAAGTCTGGGTGTAAAGCCAAACTCTTTAGTGCTATAGGTGAAAGGATAGTTTAAGTCTAGGAACGGGCTATAGAGATGAAAGTTGTTACGGAAAACTAAAAATGAAACAGAAGAAAATTGCCTAGAAGTGTGTTAAGGAATTATAAAAACTATCTTGTATTCCTTGTAGAGAACACGCGTGTCCCCTCCTTATTTTCATCCCCTTTTTATATTTCCATTGAGGTCTAGCATTGAACTAGACCTGTCAATATTGACTATTTACATCTCCTTATGTGCAGGAACTGTTTGCTTCATGTGAGGCCAAAATAGTGCAAAATGAGCACAGAGCAGTACCTAGTGAGATGTGTGGAGAAGAATAGTAAATCTATGTGGAGTGGGCATCATAAATCTATTATCTTCTACAGCCAAAACAAAAACCTTATCTCCAAACATATTATATCCAAACATTACTTTATGGATTTTGTTTTTTTCTTTCCCTTTCAAAATTTTTTGTTTCATGTCTTATATTTCCTTGCTCAAAATATGTATCAATCTAAGGTTGAAATGACACATATTTTGATGAAAATGTTTTTAAATATTTTCTTGTGCACCTAATCATGAACCTAGGACATTCTTTGGATGCTAATTTAGAATATGGTTGGTTCCAAAAAGTATGACACATTTTGAAAAAGAAGAAATTAACAAGTCAATGTATCTTTCTATTTTTATTAGAAAAGCAATGTTAATGAGGTCATTGACCCTTAACATAGTCAAAGACTATCAACAAAACATTAACAAACATGAGCTTTAAAATAATAGTCCACAGGCAGTGAGAGAAACCATGGAAGCAAGCCCCCAAACAAGAAGGTCGGACAGGCAGGCTAAACCCTGTAAAACCATAAATAACCCAGATCCAACTCAAAGAGGGGTTTGGGGGAGGGGGAGGACTTCTCTTCTCCCTGTGACAAACCACAATCCAGGGGATAATATCATTAGGACCGACGAGAGAGAGATCGAGCGGAGAGGACTTTGCAAGGTTGTAATTAGTAGCGGCAGTAGAGTGTTGCTATAGGACCGCAACAGGTTGGATCTCCATTCACCATAACTACCAGCAACAATAACAAGATATAAAGTCCTAGTCTTAATCTGCTCTCTGCCATCTTTTATTTCTCTGCAATATCAATTATTCCATGACACTAATAATAAGATTATCATAATGCTCTCTTCTTTTTGTAATAGTAAGGATATCATACTAGTAATTGTAGTTAGTAAGAAAATCTGCTGCGGTTAATTTGCCGATAGGCAATTCCTTGTGGGGTTGGCCCCACCGGAATTGTCTCAAACCGCAAAAACGCAAATTTCCCGTTGCCGGCGAATTTTTTTCCGACAGGCAAAAACTCATGCAACGCGTGGTTAGAGTTTACATTCCACCTGTTGTTTTGATTGGTGTGGCTTCCTTCATGCGTACTGCATTTTCATCCCGAGTCATATTGCTGGCAATGATCGCTTGAATCATTTGGATATAGTTGCGGCAGGTTTCCCAGTTCAGATCGATAGGCCAGGGGCAGAACATTTAGGGTTTATTTTGTAACCAATCTATTCTTCTCGGGCGAGCAACTATCTACCTTTGTCTTCTTTACCTCATCACTGCCTGGCATCCATCGAGTATTGCATGTGTGCAGCTTCATCTTAGGGTGGAAATTTTAGGGCATTATTCTGATGCATCAGACTCCATTGTCGCAGAACGACGTGCAGAAGATGGGACAAAGCACAAAATCCATATCAGACTCTGAATCAATCTGGGACAGAACACTCATAGTCTCTAGATCCTGGGATAGAAGATTCGTATAGATTCGGCAAGAGTTCAATAGAGATACTAAGCTTACTCACTCTGCACGGACTAGTGGGACCTCTCGATTGAACTGGTCTCTTCCTGAAGTGGAGTTGGTGTGAATGGGAGCCGTGGGTGGAGAGCACAAGCGGGGGGATTGAACGGAGAGAAAATTTATCGATTTCGTATATTCCAGAGAGAGCCCTACTCTCTATAGGCGACCCCTTTACCTCTTGTTCGTCCCCCTTTTCCTCCATCCGCTTTCCCCTTGTGACGAATCAAAGGCCACAATCTATAGCCGGGTGCGCTTATGACTCTTTCGTGTATCTTTATTTGAATGAGAGTAAAATACCGATCTAAATTTAAGATTTTTTATTTTTCCATTTAAATGTTTGGGTTTACTTCTTTGCATACATGCATAGCAGGGCAGTTCCAGAAAAGTTTGTGGAGTTTGGCTTTATATCAGCCAATAGCCCTTGCTTTGAAAGTTTTAAGTCATTTTTGGCAAATGCATTTTGTGCATAGCCTGCAATCAAATCTTTCCACGAAACCACATGTGTGAGGCATCGCTCAAACAGTTCACTTGCCTTGTCTATGCTTCCACATTTTGCATTCAAAACTGGAGCATTTAAAATGTTTGACAGAGTTCTTGACAACGGTGCATATCAAAATGGAAGTAGAATGTGAGTTCTATCCATAGTCCAATAGTTTCAAAGGCATTTCTATAGGATTGCACAGAAACTATAGTATGGAAGGTGTAAATGAATTTGACAGATCATGGAGGTGAATGGGCAACAATTTTCAAGCGTTGGTCTCATAAACCCTAGACCGTCATCTAGCTTGCACTCAAGGTTTACCAACGAAGGTGCAAGTCCTCTAATCTGAGGTCCTTTACATTTAATGAACTTAAGAGTGCCACAAGCAACTTTTGGCCAAACCATCTTTTAGGAGGAGGGTTTTGCTATGTTTTTAAGGGATCCCTAGATAATGCCATGTAGAAATGAAGGATGGTGAGTTTGCACGAAGTGAGAAGGACAAGCAACTACCGCTGCCATTATGGTAATGGGGAACACTTGTAAGAGCAGGACAAAAGTCTGAATTTCCCCCTTCACCACAGCTCATTGCAATTAAGTGACCCATGATCCTTCTGAACATGTTGCGAAATTGTGGTGTACGTGTTATGGGGTACATTTGCATGTCTTAAAACAATGGTCCTATGGAGAGAAATTGACATATTTTCCTTTGGAGAGAAGTTGACATATTTTCCTTGGCTAGCATTGGTAAAAGGCGTTAGGAGAGTTTTATGTAACAATAAAGATGGAATTTGCCACTTTTGCTACCATCTTCCAGGATGTATGCCCTAGAAAGTAGAAACTATCAGAATATAACATCTTTGACAAAACTCACCATGTCAAGGCTGTCATTTGTGGGGTGGAAAAAAATGAAGCACTTCTGTGTAGATTTAACGTTTCCCATACAAGAAATTGAGGTTTCACATTTTCAAATCTAGAGTATGTCTATTCAAATTGCTCGGCTTGGGGCATTTCACAAGACGATTCCCTCAACAAAATAGAAGTGACAACACCCTCCATGCATCGAGTCCAGAAACCTGAGAATGTGGTTCTAATTCACCCTAGTCCTCTTTACAGGCAGCCCATTATCTCACACAAGTCCTTTTTGTCTTAACCGAACAAAGAAAAAAATGAAAAAAAGTAAGGCAACTGAATTAAGATCAGACAAAATCGGGATCCTTTGCAAACATATTCAATGCCCAGTTTAACACCAAAATGCATAAACAAATAAAAGATGATCTCTTGGTAGTAAACTTTAAAAAAATGCAGATTTAAAATTGTCAACAGAGGATTCTCAAGAAAAAAAAGAGTCTGTAAAATAAAACAGAACATGAGCTGATTTTGAATGTAGATTTGAATTCATGTAAAGTGAAATCAAATAAGATAAGATGTGTTTTGAGTTTGTGGCTGGGGGGTCCATCTGCACATTTGGGTTGGTTTCTATGTAATTGGGCCCAAATGGGTTCTCTGTTATTAATTATGATTTGGGTGCTCTTGACGATGGGTATGGAAGGTTTTTTTACTAGGGTTTTTCCAGATATGAGACTAGCACTATTACAATGCCTTTTTTGTAGCATTTTTGGTAGGGATGTCCATGTGGTATTTGCTTTCTATCAAAGCTCTTCTTATCATGTTTGGACAGTCATAACTTTTGGCCGCTCTGCCCTCTCAAACCCTGACCTACACTTTTTCCTTTATGATTCCTTATTTATCAATTTTTATTCAGTATAATATTAAATTTATTAACCTCTTATGCCCAATTAATGTAAAGTGATATAATACAACTCTATTTTTGTTATTATGGTTAACTTTCATGTATGAATGTTATGGCCAATTACCCTCTGCTTCATTACTGTTGATTCAATCGATCTATGTCCTTTGATGTTTTAAAAAAAATATATCTTAATACAATATAGAAAACGAAGAGAATCTAAACTCCTCCACCACAGTTATATGAATCTAATATTTCTTGTTGTTAAAATAAGTCTGATATGCTTGCCAAGGAGTTCCAAGCCTTGTGGAAAAAGATTTGTTGGAATACTGAGATGGAGCATGATGTTGTTGGGATTGGGTTTAGTTAATCCAAAAATGCATTCCAGTTTTATATTGATCTTCATTCATATCTATCAAATGTTGGCACTAATGGTCTCGAAGTGTGAATGCTTGGAATTTCAATGCATAAAATTAAAGTTTGCAAGTCTGATAATATTACATATGGGCTATTCTATAAGAAAATTACAATTTAGTTTCAAATTTGTATTTAATTAATTTTTTGATATGGAATTAATTATACCTGTAGCTTCTGATCACTTGCGAGTGGGCTGTAAATGCCAAACATCATCCACTGGATGCTTAGTCAAATGAGTAAATGAAAATTGTACCCTATAAATAACAACCTTGAACACTATTGTCACAAATGTGTGTTTCCTTCGACTATATCCAATGAAAACCTACTAACTGTTACTCTCATATAGCCACAGGTTTGTATTGTAAGAATAATTTATGCTCTTTGCACTGTTGAAATTAAAATATTTGTAGCAAGCTTATAATCAACACACTATTGAAATTGAGCAAAAGTGCCATGTGACAAAAATGAATGATCAGGGCCTTTGATCACATTACAACAAATTATCCTGATTATATTTAAATCCTACTTTGTTAATAATGAAGAATGTCATGACGCAGAGAAAAAATCTATCTTTAATTTTTTTTCACTGTCTTTGTATTACAGCAAATTATCCTATTTATTTTTAAATCCAACTTTTCTAATAATGAAGAATGTCAGGATGCAGAGAAAAAAATCTGTCCCTAATCTCTTTTCACTATCTTTCTATCTAACTTCAACACAAATCAGCCTTTGGCTTGATGTGCTCATGTAAGAACTTTAATGACAATGGCGATAGGCAACTTATTGAGAGAATTAAGATCAATCATTCATATAATTTTTTGTTTCAGTTGATTGGTACAAACCTTACCCTTCAATCTGCTTATCTGTTTTAGATATACCTGCAAACAAAACATTCAGATGACCTATGTGCAAGTTAATGGCAGTTTTGATTTTACTTTTGGCTAAAATAGCTGGTAGTATAACCATTGTTGGAGATGGTTTTAAGATTCAATCAATGCATTTGCCACAGTTTTGTGATTAATGTAAACTTGTCATTAGGTTTTTGAGATAAAACCAGAGTTGCAAGAAGTCCTTGCTCTCGTTCCTTAGTAACATAATCATTTGAAATGTCTTGACAATTTCTTAAAAAATTTACATTAGTTTGTGCTAACATACTCTGTTTTTCAAAACACTTTTTAATTTCTGCATCTTATCTGATCTATAGGTTACAAAATTCTTTCGGGTTTCATCACTTTACAGTCTATAAGGCTTGACATTATTGAGTTGATGTTGCTCTCCTCGGGTTTTTAAGCCCACTTTCTGCAGTTCCTCTAATAACTCTTGTGGGGCTTGGGCTCTATAAACTTGGCTTCCCTAATATTCAGCTAGAATGAATACTACTTGGCTTCCCTAATATTCAGCTAGAATGAATACTACTTAAACGAAATGTCATTTTGTTTCAGTGACACTTAATTCATATAATCCTTAAGTCAGGATCATTGATGGGTTACATGATTGTGGAGCTTCGGAGAATGTTCGAGGTAGCTCCCCATACCAGTTTCAACGATATCCATACAACTGAAATGTCCATACTCCATAATTTTTGATCTTCGAAGGGAAAAGAACCAAGAGATAACAGCAATAGGTCTAATTGCTATCGGCAGTACAAATTGGACCTTTTTTAGGTCCAATCGCTAGTTAAATAATTAGAATTGTAATGTAAATTGGGCAAGCAAAGACTCACTTTTTTGACATAGGCCTGCTAAAAATCAACAATGGCAGATGTGCAGAGGATTCTAAGAGCACTTTCTAATCATATGTAATTGTAAAGAGCAGGTACATATAAATAGATCAAAATATGTGATTTGTCAAGTAATTAGGTTTTAATAGAGACTAAAGTTCATCTTTTTAATGATATCTTACAGTCAATTTGACTGTGATAATATAATTTGTCATCTATGATGCATAAGAATGATTCTAGCATGTTTATAGTTTTTTTTTAAATAATTGAACTCCACCGTACGATGCACTGTCACAACCTCGTTAGCAGTGTCATCTGCAGTGTTGGACGACTCGACGTGGAAGCCAGGGGGCTTGAGGGAGCTTTGACCCTGAGACCTCCTACACAATAGGTGCACAACTTTGCCACTGTGTTACAGGGACAACCCTTAAAGTTTTATATCTTATGTACAATACCTTTTCTTTTTCACACAAGGAGTAAAAATTTATTAATCATAGAAGAAAACTATAAAATAGAAATGGCGAATGACCCAACAAAGAACAACAAATTAATTAGCCTTATCCTCCCCAGCTAATTGCTCAGACATACAAGATAAATCTAAAGGAAAATCCCCACTCCCCACAACTTTCCAACCCTGCAAATGTTTAGAAGCACATTTGGCTTGACAATATTCAAATGTTCAAGCTGAAGATCTACCAAATAGTCATAGCTAAATGTCAAATAGCAACATCCAATCATTTCTCATTCAACATATTCAACAACACTTGTGAATCGGATTCACAAATGATCCATTTCCATCCAAAAGCACATCCTCTCTCGATAGCATACAAGATGGAAAGAGCCTTCATGAAGTTATTCATGTGAAACCCTTTATATATGGAAAAGTAAATCTTAAAATTACCACCACTGTCACTACCAATACCACCAACACCAATATGCCCAGAATTCCCCTTAGAAGATCCATTAGTATTTATCTTCAAAACTCCTTGAGGAGGAGGAAGTCATCATCCCACACTATCAATCTTTCACTTCGGTTGTTGACATTACGCAACAGTAGTAGTAGCAGTCCACTAAGTGGAGAAGCTCAACCTTCTAGAAATATCGACATCACTAGAATCCATTGCACCAAAAAACTCACACTTAGCCGAAACAGTTTCTTGAAGTGTGTAAACAATTTCACTCCACAATCGTTGGACAACCAACTTCACAACTTGAAAAATCCTACAATTCGTTTTCAACCAAAGATCTCATAAAATGAAAGTAGGCTCAATAGCCTCTAGAGTCTATTTGAAGAAAAAGGGTCTTCATATGAGTCTGACCCAACCAACCCCAAAAGTGAGCCAAAGAGAAGACATGCAAACAAGCTCGATTCCAAATTCTCCACCACAAATGCCAATTTTCCTGAGGTAAAGTACATTGAAAGAAAATATGAGACATAGATTCTTCACTTTGAAGACATATCACACCAATGGATAGACCCTAGAAACCACAAATAATAAAATTTATTTTTACATTGATAGACATTTTATGTGGGCATTCATGAGAAGAATTAAGTATTTTTAATGACTCAATTATATTCACCAAGCTTAAATCCTTGTTAGCCACTCCTCTTACATTTAGAGTAGGAACAACATTAATATTCAACACTAATTGGTGGAAAACATACTCTAGCATGCTCCCTTTTGGTTGTCAGTGATCCCTAAGCATTTGTACCCAATGTCTAGTTTATTGTTCTTTTCCATGGCCAAATGCATAGTTGCACTTACATCTTGTTCTTTTCTCACATTACAGTGGATATATGTTGACCAAGGATAAATTTAATATGTCTCACGCTTGTAATTTTTTCAGTTTATACTTACAAATTTGAAAAATAATGAATTTTGCAAAGTCGTCTATCAAGGGCATGAATGTGGTCGGTCATTCATGGATGGGATTTTTTTTTTTAAATGGGTGTTTATGAAAATTTGAAAGAAAATTATAAAATAAGTGGTCTTATGAATATAGTGCAATTAAGTTTAAAATTTTAAGTAATTAAAGTTAGATTTATGGAGGGTTCAAGTCTATTTTTTAAGAATTGGTCTTCTCATGGATTATATTATATTGTATATTCAATATAAAAGAGTAATTAAATATTTATTAAAAAAATAATTTGTGGGAATTTTTAAAACTCATATGATTGACAAGTAATAGAAACAAGTTTAAGCTAGTGGGACTAGAACGCATATGTTCAAATCTTCAAACTAAAAAGTAAGGGCTAGTATTATTATGGAAAAAAATCCAGTAATCCTATAGCATATTTGTTTTTAGCTTTATGAAATCCCTACACCTTACAATAGACCCTAAAGATTCCTAATAACACCTTAGCCTTAATTACTTAAACTGATTCATTTGAGCACGATCCATGAAAGGATAATTTACTTTTGGTATGCCTATCCTTTGGTGGACACTCCACGTGATTGTTAGCTTTTATCAAGGCTATATCCATTTTCCTTTAATTAAATCAATTCAATCAAATTAATGACAAGTGTGAGTCAAAATGACCAAATATTGAGCTACTACCCTTGGTAAGGACAACTTTGGTGGTATTATTCAAAGTGTTGTAGGCTTTTCTGAGCTCTTTTTCATATTTTTGCTCTTAATTTCTTTTCTTATCTCATAATTTTGATGACAATTGAATGGTAATGACAACATTGATAGGAAATATACATATGCATGCTCTTAATCAAGTTGTATCCAACAATTTAATTGATTGCAAGACATCTACTTCCTCTATCTTTACTCGCCCATCCCAGCAACTTGCACCTCCATCTCCACATCTCTTCCTTGTACAATTTTTCGTTCCCTTCTTTATTTATACTTAATAAATTAATTTTTTATTATTTAAAAATTATCATTATCCTTATGTTTCATTCTAATTCCTCTTTAAAAAAGAAGAGTCTCTACTTTTAGGTTGATGAGGATTATCATTATAATAAATTTCTTAACCCCTTAATCAAAAGAAGTAGGGATTTTTTTAATCAAATGTTAAAATTCTAAATCTATAAGTGAATCCACCTCTAATATAATATAATAAGTTGTATTGCCTTCTACAAGCATGTTTTTTATAGGGGTGGGTTATGAAATCTCATAATTCTCACCATATGTTAGAAATTTCTAGTTGACCAAGCATGAGCTTGCAATGTAGTTGCTATTTTAAAAGATTCCCTTTCTCCAAAAAGATTTAAAAGCTTAGCTAGACAAAGAGGTACCAACAACCTAGGAGAGACTCCACTAAGATAATTTTACATCCCCAATAGAATTTTAAGAAATGTATAACTTACCCTATCTATATATTTACAAAATCCCAATTAAGAACATAATTTATTTTAGAGAAATTTTCTTCTTGAAAAAATTATAGCTCAAGGGAGTTTCAATCTTCAAATTTTGTCTTAAATATATAAAGAAAACTTACCATTTAGTAATAGAAATTTCAAAAATGTATTCATACTTGCTGATACTAAAACTTTATGGTCTAAGTTTGATGATTGAGTTGTATTAGAAAGGATGAACTTCAAAATCTATCACTAGTACATTAGGGTCAAGATTTCGACAACAAATCGTCAGAATTCCGACCAAATTTCGTCGCACTACCGACAAAAAAAGCCATCGAAAACTTTGTGTCGGAAGTTCTGACTATCCTTGTGGTCGTCACAATTCTGACATCACCTCATGGATGCTCATTCCCTGAAAGAATACCGTCACGATCTCGGGCTATCGTCGGAATTCTGACTTTAAAGTATAAAATTCTGATAGAGGAGTGTCGTCGGATGCATAGCATCCTTGTCGGGCATTTCATTAGTTGTTGTCGCAATTTCAATGACAAGAGATGATGTGGGTCAAACGGCTTTGTCATCGGTGAATGAAAGCATTGAACGAGTTCTATTTTTAAAAATTGCATTAAACATTTTAATTTATTTGATTCAGTGTTATTTGCAAAAAATGATTATCAATGATGTTTCCTTTCTCCAAGAATTGTCTAGGATCTTTCCGTCAGATAATATGTAACATCGAATGACTAAATTTTTTCTATACAAATGCTTATTTAATTTAATTATTATCTGAGCGTGAATTAAAATTTATATCTATACGGAAGCAGAACATACAAGTTGAAGAGTCATGTGCAAGCAAATTTCCTAAAAGAAAGCAAGTAGGCATTATCTTGAATGACATGGAAACAAGCTCATCAGCTGCCTAGAAGAGAGCAATTGGAGAATGGCAGAGGAAAGTGTTTAAGGGTGATAAATAGATAGATAGTATGCAATACAAACAAACAATGTCTGGAGTGTCTGATGTGACGTCTCTAATTTATGTCCGAAGGAACTAACTAGTTTTGGAGTTCCTATGAAACCTATTGGGCCACGCTTGGAGGAAATCAATGTGTTCATGCAAGGAGCACCTTTTTTCTATTATGAGAATGATACTTTTGCACCAAGGGATATTTGGAAGTCATTATCCAAAAATTTCTATAGTGTGGAACAAGAGTTGGCGGACTCTAAGTATAATTGTCAGCTTTCAGAAGACCAAGAGGTTATGTACACAATCTCCCAATAGAAGAGCAATTTCAAGAATTACCTCTCCCCCCCATGACTATTCAGGAAGCACTTCCTCAAACAGAGGACTATTGGCCTCCATGGGATCAAAGAAAAAAATTAAAGCATAGACTCTAGATGATGTGGTGGTGTCCTTTGTGAAGAACTCTACACTATAATTGAAAATTCACAAGGGAAACTGCAAGATAGTGAAGAGAAATACAATCTTGAAAAGTGGGAAGAATGGATCTTGGTTTGGGTGGGGCCAAGTCACATGGCTCCTCTAGAGGTTGACAAGATAGAAATCATATTAGGATTTGAAAAAGATCACACTAGTGGAACTTTGTGTGCAAGTGATCGATTGCAGTGTTTGGGTAATGCATTCCAAATAGATACAATTGCATTCCAAATGGGTAATGTCTTGATTAAAGACTTTTATCCTGATGGCATGCAACTGTATCTATTTGGAATGCATTACCCAAACACCACAATCGATCACTCGCACATGAAGTTCCACGAGTGTGATCTTTTTCAAATCCTAATATGATTTCTATCTCGTCAACCTCTAGAGGAGCCACCTGACTTGGCCCCACCCAAACCAAGATCCATTCTTCCCACTTTTCCAGATTGTATTTCTCTTCACTATCTTGCAATTTCCCTCGTGAATTTTCAATTATAGTGTAGAGTTCTTCACAAAGGACACCGCCACATCATCTAGAGTCTATGCTTTAATTTTTTTCTTTGATCCCATGGAGGCCAATAGTCCTCTGTTTGAGGAAGTGCTTCCTGAATAGTTATGGGGGGGAGAGGTAATTCTTGAAATCGCTCTTCTATTGGGAGATTGTGTACATAACCTCTTGGTCTTCTGAAAGCTGACAATTATACTTCGAGTCCGCCAACTCTTGTTCCACACTATAGAAATTTTTGGATATTGACTTCCAAATATCCCTCGGTGCAAAAGTATCATTCTCATAATAGAAAAAAGGTGCTCCTTGCATGAACACATTGATTTCCTCCAAGTGTGGCCCAATAGGTTTCGCGGGAACTCGAAAACCAGTTAGTCCCTCTGGACATAAATTAGAGATGTCACATTAGACACTCCAGACATTGTTTGTTTGTATTGCATACTATCTATCTATTTATCACCCTCAAACACTTTCCTTTGACATTCTCCAATTGCTCTCTTCTAAGCAATTGATGAGCTTGTTTCCATGTCATTCAAGATAATGCCTGCTTGCTTTCTTTTAGGAAATTTGCTTGCACATGACTCTTCAACTTGTATGTTCTGCTTTCGTACAGATATAAATTTTAATTCACACTTAGATAATAATTAAAGAAAATAAGCATTTGTAATGAAAAGATTTAGTCATTCGATGTTACATATTATCTGATGGAAAGATCCTAGACAATTCTTGGAGAAAGGAAACATCATTGATAATCATTTTTTGCAAATAACACTGAATCAAATAAATTAAAAATGTTTCATGTAATTTTTAAAAGTAGAACTCGTTCAATGCTTTCATGCACTGATGGCAAAGTCGTCTGACCCACACCATTATGCATAATAGAACAAATCAATATAATAGGCTATTATAAAGAATATATACAAAAATATGAAAGAACATTAAATTACCATTACAAACCCAAAAACCATTAAATAGTGAAAATAGATATAAATTTGTAAATGTCTCCCTATAAACATCACAACCATAACCAAAACAAAAAAAATTCTTACCCGCAAAAACTTAGTTGGTGAGTTGCAAGTCTACAACATCTCTCAGATGATCAAATTGTTTCTTAATTTTGTTCTTCTGGTTAGTCAATGGATTTAGTTGCATGTTCAAGTTTTTTATTTGAAGCCTTCTGTTTCCCTATATTTGAGACATAATAAAATTCTTGTGAGTAGGAAATTGATTCAGGAGTTACGTGTGAAGAATTTGACAAAGTAAATGATGACAATCAAACTTAAATTTTATCTATCTTGATTAAAAACTTTTATCCTGATGGCATTAAATTAAAGTTCTTTCTCTATTTTTTGGTGATCTCTGGAGCAGAGGTTGCTTTGCATCGACCTGGGATACATTTAACTTGTGTTGTATCTACGGAAATATGTATCCTAGGACGATGCAATGCAACCTCTACTCCACCAATACCAGATAGAAGAGAAAGTACTTTAATTTAAAGCCATCACGATAAAATGCTTTCAAGACATATATTAGGTATAAAAGGAAGCCCACCCTATCATTTGAAGGGGTTTACCTACAATTCAAGTGATCTCTTAATTATAAAATCAATTCAATTTCAAGTGAACATGCAATCAAGCATTCGTCAAGAATTGAAGGAAAAATCAAGTTAATAAAGATATTTAATAAAGATATCATCTTTTAAATTAAGAAATGGGTAGGAGATTAAGAATACAAACCTTCCACATTGCACACTTCAAGGTATATTAAAATCAGTTTAAAGTGTATTCATTTAGGGACCTTTCATAAAATATTCTCAACTTACATATCATAAAAGGATCTGCTCCACCAATACCAGATAGAAGAGAAAGTACTTTAATTTAAAGCCATCAAGACATATATAAGGTATAAAAGGAAGCCTACCCTGTCATTTGAAGGGGTCTACCTACAATTCAAGTGATCTCTTAGTTATAAAATCAATTCAATTCCAAGTGAATAGGCAATCAAGCATTGAAGGAGAATTCAAGTTGGTGCAGGTGAATTTGGAAGACAAAAGGACTCAATGAAGCCATTAAAGACTTTTGAAGGTCTTTGGAGTGAAGAGCCAATCAATTATGATGTCTTAAGGGGGCAGCCTTAAACAACACACACTAAGCTTTGACTGCTTAGGTGTGTTGTGGGCCCATTCCTTCCCTTGACGTCCCTTCCCATCTGTTTCCATTAAAAAGACAATCACCATTAGCATTTGAATTCAAACAGTGTTCTCACATTTGACTACATAGAACAAAGTAAATGGCATAAGAAACTCTCATCTACCTCACAGCTCTCATAGAATACCTCCCCAAGGAGATATTCTCATGTCCTTTCCTACTTTATGTTGTCGATGAAATACATAAGCGTCCTCACAATGCAGTCAATGCAACAAATAGATTTCCATTTCGATCAGTTTTATTTGCCAACGTACTCTCTACCTATGCCAAAATGGGAGCTTTGGAACAAAGTATGGGCTTCCATCAAAGCAGAAGGTAAGGGCAATTAATATCAGATGCTTACGGTTGGAAATGCTCTGTTTGACATGTTTGGAAAATGTGGAAGTATAGACATGAAAGCGCATGAACTGTTTAGTGAGATGCATCAAAGAAACACGATCTAATGGAATGCTATGATTGCAGGATATGCACAAGATGTGTTTGAAATGGATTTAGAAACTTCCAACCAAATGTGATTAGTGAGTATAGATGTTGTAGTGCAACTACCCAGGTACACATGCATGCAAAATATGTAAGCTTAGATAAGGCACATGAACTATTTGACATAATGCCTCAAAGATCACCCAATATCCAGTGACGGTTGGGAGAAAGAAAACATCAATTTTTTGATAATCTTAAATATTTCTTTATTCATCACTATAAATCTATTATGAATATAGTCTCAATATTGTAGAAATTTATTCTATTGTGAATGCAATATTTAGGGATGTAATCTATAAAGAGGCAAATAAGCTATGACAACTTCAACATGAATGAATGCCTCATCTACAGAAGCAAAAGGTACCTCTAATGGTTTCAAAATTTGTCAAAATAGTTATGATATACCAAATAATCAAGTGGAATATCCTTTAGGTAACTAATATTATCTTCAAACTATTTATTTTGATTTTCATCATATCCTTTCCATGTGCATTTCCCTTGGTTTTAGTCCCATTTTTTCTTTATTTTATTCAAAACAAAATTTATAGATGCCTCTACTTGTCTCACCACTCATTAATTGTTTGGGATTTTCATTCCATTCACCAAGGTTGGCATCTATTCTAAGACTTTGTGTCATGGCCAAGCTAAATGATTTGCCTCTAGTTTCTCTCCAATCTAGTCACCTAGTAGCATGTGAAATCTATCTCTTCCTAATTATTATTCTCTCCATCTTGTTAATGACCATTTCATTAATGAATCCTTCCTCATAATTTTGGATAAGTGAGACAATGTTAGCTCAAGGAATCTTTTCAATCCTCTTTCAAGATTCTTTCCCAAGTAATAATCTTGCATATTGGAAAATAAATTACGCTTCTATTTTTCCAAGCTACTCTTCCTTATAATGTTTAGATTTATTCTAAAGTGCTCATTGTGACTCATGTTTACTACTCTTCCTATTAGTCTCATTCCAATATCTCCTACAAAAATATGGAATGATTACATTTATATTTTATTTGTGTCTCCTAAATATCCACAAAATTTGGAACAATAATACAATTTTTTAATAATATTTAATTGTAAAAGAAAGGATTAAAATGGAACTAAACACTCTAAATAAATTAATCAGGGTTAAAGGGATAAACTAGGATCGATTCATGAAGGCAAGATCTGTTATCTCAAAATTAATAGATTCATGCAAGAAAAGAAATATTAAATCTAGAGATAAAATTCTTGAAAAATTTAGCTAGCTAAAAGTGAAAGAATGTTGTCAAGCTCTCATTTTCGCACAGACTGGCAAAGGTTGTAGAGGAGAAATCACTATTGAACTTACCCCTATCTCATATAACCCTATGTTGAGACCTCGCTCAATAGGATTCCATCTAATCATTCATCCATCTTCTTACAGTCTAGGCCTTAGAATAGATTTTATTAACACTTCACCTTTTGCCCTTTTTTCAATTCAAGTTAGTTTAGGACAAAAAGCATCACGAGATTGAAATATCAGATGATCAAGTTCCAACTATTCAAGCATTAGACAATTCAATGTAAGTCCCCTTGTGATACCAGCAATCACATCAACCAACTATGTCTATCCGCACGTCGTGACCCGACATACTAGAACCTTGGAGTTGTCTCCAGTGATCCTTAAGCAAATCTCCAGCATTTGAGTAACTTTGTTCAAGAGAGGATAAGATACTTTTAGGTATTTTATTCTATGTTCGCATGTGCATAAAAAACACATCAACATCTCCCACTTGTCAATGGATAAGCCAAAGTTGCTCTATAATGAATGGTTTATAAGGCACACCACTTGATGAAGGTTTTGCAAATGGGGTGGCAAGTTGAATGGGTTTGATCTTGGGACAATCTACATGGTTAAACGTGCTTGATTTAGAGTAGTATTAGTATGGGTGACCTCCTAGGAATCCCTAATGCTTCACCGCTATGAGCATCACTTTGATGAAATGAGTACTAAGTGATCCATTCTTATGAGGGGTTCATGTAAACTACTCATGAGAATGGGTCAGCTTGACTCTAAAACTATGCAAGTGAATCTTGATATAAATATCATAGTATGAAAGTCTTTTGAAAACACTCATTCTTCTAGCATTGAAAGTTGTGAGAGATTTATTAAGGGGATTATCGTGTGTATAGATTCAATGTATAAGTTCAAGACAGATTTTGAGGTGATATTTCTTTCCTTTTGGTACATCTATCTTTAAATTGGATGTTCTTTTGCCTTCATGGTAGGGAGTAAGTAATTTTTATGTGGGTTCCTTTTTTCATTCTTGGATTATTAAGGAAAACATAGTTTGTGAAGAGGAGGTTTTGCTTGTTATCTTATAAAAAAATTGGGTATTAGCTATTATAATAAATGATAGACAAAACAATGTCCTCTAAGGCCGTTGAAAAGAAATATCTATATGATGGATTCTCTTCCCAATTTATCTTCAAAGTTATTTAGTAAATATTTGGGAAACCAAAATAGGGTATGTTCATTTGCAAAGGAAGAACTAAATACAAAAATTCCCAAAAGAAGATGTGTTAGCTAATTATTTTTGTTCCTTCGATGTTTTGGAAGTTGAAATGTTCCTTATATCTCTTCAATCTCCCAAGCTTATTCCAACAACCATAAAATTTTATGATTGGGATGCAAGGGAGATTAGTGGATTTGATGGGTTGGCTTTGGCTAGATTCACCTAAGACAATTGATGATTTATTAGGCATTGTTGTCGTCGATGCATTGTTAAGGTTATTATGGTTGATTATCAAAGCTAGTGGGATTCAAATATAGAGGCGTGTTTAAGATAATTCTTATCATTGGTTGGTTAATAAAAATATGGTTTCAATATTGATGCACAAACATATTAGAAGGGCACTTTTATGATGTATGTGAAATAATCACATTATTAAGAAAAATAGTAGGTAATCTATAGGCAAGAATACTCCATATATAGATATTCTATATGAGGGACATGACTAATTCCACAAACTATAAGATTGACTAGGCTTTTCTCATTAGTGGAATCATATAATAGCTAGTGTGTATTGTTGCCTAGATGCATGGATTTGTAGTTTCCATGCAACTAAGAAATGATAATGTTTCTAAGTACAAACTAAGCGGGAACTATGGACCCACTAATCTTATTTGTAACCACTCGCCACGACTATATTATGATAACTCTCTTATTGATAATAGAGAGTATCTAATACATTTATTAAGACCCTAATTATGGTCATGGTAGACCACACAAAGAATGACCTCCATAGGAGGCTAAGAAGGTGATCCATGAACAAGAGTTTGTTCCATTCAATCCTTAATATTAACTATCATTAAGGTGGAAGAATTTAGTGAACAACCTCTTATGCTACCTAGGTACCCTAATGTCATATTCTATTAGAATTAAACAACTAGTTAGAGTTCATTCTATTTTTAAATCCAAGCATAGAGCGGGAACTATAATGATCCATCATCATTGAGTGTTTTTAATTAGATAAGAAGGGATTTTGAAAGGGCCCTGATCCCTTGTGAAAAGAGAAAGATGAAGCATTAATCCCAACAAAACAACAAAACAAAACAGCTCAAAAACAACAAAACAACAAGAGGTGGAATAAATAAAGCAAAAATGAACCATCCTAAAATCAGGGTGGTTTAAAAAGTTGATCCAAAGCTCTTTGATTGAGAACAACGGAAGGACCCTTCTCTCCAAATCCTATTTTCTTGAGACAATGAAGGGACATAATATCATTGGCACATCCATCATTAGAACCCAAAGCATTATATATCCTTGAACAATCCAAAGGGGAACTCCCTTGATTAGAATCAATATTTTGAATCTCCTGGGAAATAGGGAAAGTTTCATCCTTATTTTTCTCCTTACAAGCATGACAAATAACCGAAGAGTACTCATACTCAAACTTCTGCACCCATTTTCTAGATTTAGAGATAGGTTAATCTGGGTAGGGAGAGCTTGATCACCATTGAGTGAGGATGCCAAGAATATCTTTAATATAGATTAAAAAAAATGGGATTAAACTAGGGCTCAGGGACCCATCTACACAATAGCAATCATATGACAAGAGTAACCACTACCATGAGATATGAAACTTAAAACAATGTGACAAAGATATTACTATGTATAACTTGAGAGCATTCAGAATTATACCCTTATTTGATCCAAGGGGTTATATGGAGGGGAAGATAGTGAGAAAGTATGTTTATGTGACTAATTTAGAGATTTTTTTGGAAAATTTTGCCAAAAAATCTCAATTTAGAGAAAGTGATTATTGTACTACCTTACTTTGTTTTGTCTTAGCTTGAAAAAAAAAGTCTAGTTTAGATTATTTTCCTATAAAGCAAAATGCTCTAACAATATTGTTATCAAATGCAAATATTTAGAAGCTATTCCATATGATATTCTTGATAAAACCATTTCTTTTATAGAATCTAGAAAGGTAAATATTTTAAGATTTGACTATGGAGATAGCCACCCAAGATCTAGAGGTCTAATGGAAAGCACAACAAAATGAGAAGATCAATATGACACGAATAAACTATATACCTATCAATGAATGCAAGTTTACAATATGAATGAATGTGATTATAAATAGAACCCCTTGATTATATAGGTCAAGATGAGACATGTAGGATATCATAAGATTATGAAAGTATCTTAATCTTATGATATGAGACATAAAGTGATAAGTATCCTATGTATACCTTAAGTAAACTTAAATGATAACGCATAAAAATGACCTAATAGTGGAACTAGCTAGGTAATATCCCTATTACACCAACAATTATTGCTACTTGTTCTTTGATTCATCTCATTGATATGGCTCAAATTGAAATAATTCATTTCATCAATCAGAACAAATATATTCAAAATTTTACCAAGCAATAAAACAAGTCTCGTGATTCTTACTTTCCTTAAACTGGCCCCTTTGGTTGCTAGCCCTTTACTCACAGGTATTACTTAACTCATTTTTTTGTAAGTGATCCTTTAATCATCATCATTTTCATGCTCCGAACACACTTACCTTTGCAAGTGCAAGTATCCCAAGCCTCGATCCAAAACTATAATCTACTATATTTGCAACAAGCTTGCCACATCACTTCAAATTGCTCTTGTAAGAACACAATTGTTAAATTAGTCTACATGACTAATGCAATATCATGGAGGGGTGTAGTAGAAGAAGACATATATCTCTATAAACAATATGACTTTTTTGAATCTGTTCTCAAAGATCAATGATGAAAATAATGAAGATGGGGTTTTTAGTATGATATATGAATTAACTGAACTACATACTATAAGAATGAATAGGCCTCAAGAAGATCAAGGAAGTAGAGGATAGAGGATCTCCCTATACTAGTAACACATTTAGAGGAAGGTAAATCACAATCTTCTTTTAAAACTTTTATAGTGACTCTACAACGTACTAGACCTTTCCTAATTTCTTTCAAATTAGTAAACTAATGAAGATATGACTGTTCTTTAGAGAACATCTAAGAACTAGTAGGAAACACCAACACATATATATCCATATAAATTGAGAAACAACAGCTCATCTAGGTTTTCGTAGTTATTTCTCAGTTATGGACAGCAATAGTATATGTACAGGTTTAAAGTTTAAACCCTTGGCCGTGGAAGTATTCTGATTTAAAGTTTAAGCAGTGAGTTGTCCCATATGCATCCCAAAGTTGTGGTCTAAAAGGTTACAGTGGAATGGTAATGGGAGACACTCACGACAGTATGACCCAATTGCCAAATCCGTCTAGCAAAATAATGTCGTCTATTACTCCACTAGACATGTGATTAAGTTGTAGAATAACAATTATAGGCGACATTCAAGTGTGACTCGATTTATAAATATTAAAGAATGTGATCAAAGCATTGTTTTTACTACATTAAAGTTGGCCTCACCAAGCAAAACCAAATAAGTGCATACAAAATTATCAGATAAACTGTGCATCACAATGACACACCATCCATGCCATGCCAATATTTTTTAGTTTATGATCACTATTTTCATACAAAACTCAAAAAAAGGGAACAATATGATTCGTGTGAATAAAATAATGGAAGGGATTGAATTGAGGGCAACCTTGTAATTTGGCAGGGTGGTAAATCTCCAAGGCTTCCAGCAATCTTAGTTCCAACTCTACTTGGGGCAGTTCCTTGGGAAGTGACCAATGATCTTCCCTGCCACGATTAAACCCACAGGTTCGCTACAGAGGTGGGACGAATGAGAGGCGGGATTTTGTAAAGAGGTGGGATTTATGAAATGACTTGGTCTTTTCTTTTCTTTTTTAAGTAATGCACACGGTCATCAGAATTTCAACGAACGTGGGCACTTTTTCAAAAAAAACCCTAATGTCATTGCCAATTCCTTCTACGTCGAAACCAAATGTTGAATTATCGTCGGAATTTCGATGAAATCGGGCATTTTTTCAAAAAAAATCAAATTTGATCACAATATAACTTCTCCATTGGAAACCTCCGTCGGAATTTTAGGCTAAATGTATTAGTGTATGGTCCTATATATAACATGATCTTGTCATGAACTTATGAAACACAACATTCTTGATTATCCTATATAAATTATTTGATATTAGACATGCGATATTTAGAAATGCCTTTAAGAGGTTGTTGATTCCATGGTGTGAAAATATATTGGTCATCTTCCCTCTTACACCTTAGTCACTTTTCTTTGGTTTACTATTGTTCCTAAAATTTGAAGACAAATATGATGCAATATACCTACATGAAGCTTGATGCAATATTAGTTCTTAGATAATCATTCAAACCTAGGATCTACTATACTTTTTGTCCTTTCTCTTTTGAATGAATAACAATCAATGATTTTTAATAATTGTGATCTACTTTTTAAATATCCTTTTTGTTTTATATTGTACTAGGGTTCTAGGACATATCCTTAAATATGAATAGGTACAACCTAATTTAGATGATTTGATGCACATTTTGAATGGTACAATGATCAAATTAAATATTTTTTGGCATTATGATGTATGAATTTATTTTTTGAAAATGATGCAATGAACAAGGTCATATTGTTGAATTAGATTAAGGTACCCATGTACTTGAAGATGGAAAATAATATATTTGTGAAGCAAGAAGTGAAGGAAATGATGCGGGAATTGGTGGAAGGAGAGGATGGAAGAAAGGAAAGGTGTTGATGTATGTAGCTAGGTTGGAGCCCTTCTAGGGCTGACCTAGCACACCTAGCCTGTATTTGTGTATAGCCCTAATTTGTACCTTGCAATTATGTTGGCCCCATAATGGGTGATAAACTTGTAATACACATATGTAATGTAAATAGGGCAGACCCTATCACATATAACTTGTAATTGCTTTGGGTGTCAAAATAAGATAATATTATTAAGGTCAGCCTGAGGTGTCTAGATAGACTTGACACATATATATACAAGTTTGTCATGCATCAAAGGATACACACACACATACACACCTTCATACAATGACCTCCTTCAACAATGATTGACGAACATCATCTACAGTCAACAAATATCTTCTTAGGATAGTGAATTCTCTCCTAAGGACAAAAAACTACCTTTTTGGGACAACAAACTTTTTCCATGACAACGAATCCATTCAAAGGCTGCAATTCTTCTCCATTATCAACGAATGGTGTTTGTCTTCCTTGATCAACATTCAAGTGTTTTGCAAATAAGTTTATAATACTATTGTGCCCTAGTTTGAATCCATCACTCTAATATGCATATTCTGCTGGTCTAAGTGCTTCAAGTGTTGAAAC
The DNA here is from genome assembly GCF_030272615.1 of Cryptomeria japonica. NCBI lineage: Eukaryota > Viridiplantae > Streptophyta > Pinopsida > Cupressales > Cupressaceae > Cryptomeria > Cryptomeria japonica. Next base: position 153,060,824 of record NC_081410.1, read on the forward strand.
AAACTTGTAAAGATTTATACTATTTTTTCCTAATAAGATCTGAGATTATTTTTGGTTTTTTTCCCTCAAGAGGGAGGTTTTCCCAAGGTATTTTGGTGCTCTTTGTGTGCATTGTTTTGGTTGTCTGTTATTATCTAAATTGCTATAGTCTGATCCTAAAACTAACAAATGGGAGAGAATAAAAGAGCTAGAGAATGATAATATGACAATCATGGAAGGAGAGAGTAGAGTCAATTGAAGGCCTCAACTTGGAATTTTAGAAAATGATGCATATGTTAATTGTTTAAACACTACAAGTTGGGAAGCACTAAGATATGTTATCACTATAGTTTATGTGATACTCCTCAAAACTCACATAGATTAATGGTAATCATATAAATTCTATTTTATAGTCATCATTTTATTTTATCAAGGAAAAAGAAGAGAATTTAACATATATCATTTAATATCACCTAAATACCACATGACAATATTATGTTTGATGGTTGAGATGAACGGTGCTCTTGTTAATAATTTTCAGCCAACCATCTCCTCCCCCTTTATTTATGAACAAATAGTTTGATAATTGAAAAATGATGTACATACATTGAAAATAATTCAAGCTACATACAATAAAAGATCGTCATTTTCTACTTCCCTATTACATTAATGAGATAAGTAAAGTTTTTATATAGTAGAGTTAAACTTAAGGTTTATATATCCTTTTTACTATCATAATAGTAACCTTTAGCATACTACTTTTTACACCAATTTTATCTAAGAAAAAAGTCATCTCCAAATATTACTTTGTGAGTTTTTTTTTAATCTTTCCTTTCAAAATGTTTGGGTTTCATACCTCTCACAACATCCATCAATTTTTTTGGTGAAATGATGCCACTTTTGATGGAAAGAAATTATGTTTCATATTTTCCTATTCGACTAACCATGGACACAAGACATTCTTTGTTTGGATACTAATTTATAATATGATTGTCTCCATAGAGAATGACAAACACTTATAAGAAAGAAGAATTTAACAACTCAATGCATCTTGTTCATTGTCCCAAATTCAAATATAAAGATAATTAAATTGTAGGAAAATAATGATCAAAATGTCATGATCTCCATGATTGCTAAGAATAATTAGTTAATATTGCATCAAGACTCAGAAATGATCCATGTAATGTCCCTCTTCAATAGTTTTTTCGAATATATTTGCTTAATTTTGAAATTGTGTTATATTAGTAAGATAATAAACTTTTTTTTAAACTGATTAACAACTAATTTTGACGTTGTATCAAATTTTTATATCTTAGTTATAACTATAATTTAAAACCTCTTAAAACTACTATGCTTTTCTATTGAACTAATGCTACTTTCAAATTTATAAACTAGTCCATATAAATTATAATGACATAACCCTTACAACTTTTTAAAAATTCAAATAGTAATGATATTCTATTTCAATTTTCTTTAATCAAAACACTCTTAAAAAACTATTTAAATTCTATAAAATAAAATGGCAATATCATATCACTTATTTAAATGAAAACTAAATTTTAATCAATTATTCTTACTCCATAAAAAACTAACGACTCAAGGATTGTGACATAAAGATCTAATATGATTTGGGTGCAATTTGGTTGGATTCTTTTAATTTAAATATATGAAAATATTTATTTTTCAGTTAGAAATTAGAAGAAAACCTTACCATAAAACTGCAAATAAATGAAACTTTTTCCCCCTCAGCACATCTGTTCTCATAACTAGAAACAACAGCACAAAGTAAATAGACTACAAGGAAAAAAGGACTCAAAATACACTGGTTGAGAGTGAAAGATAGCTCAACATGATGACATCAACAATTTGCAGATGACAACCTTCTTCTTGGCTCAGCTAAGATCAAGGAAGCAACTTAGTTGCAAATGCTTCTAGATGCTTATGGGAAAGCCTCAGGTCAGATAATTAACAAAGAAAAGTCAAAAATTTTCTTTTTCTCCACCCCTACCCCCTTAGAGAAAAAGATCCAAAGAATCTTTAACTGCAAAATAGGCAATCTTCCTTGTATTTGCTGGGGCATTACAATTGACAAAGGATTGAGAAGTTCAAAGCTATGGGACCCCCTTAAAATAAAGATGGATTAGAATATCAACTCCTAGAAAGTGAAGTGGCTTTCATGGGTAGGTAGACTAGTTATGCTCCAAGCAATCATCTCTACTTTTCCCATCTACCTTTTATCTTATCTTTCTCTCTCCACTGGTGTAAATTACTTTATCATTAAAATGATGAGAAACTTCTTATGGCAAAACACTTAAGAAAAGTAGAAAATAGCTCTGATTGCATGGAACAAAATCGTCAAACCTAAGTCCCTAGGAGGTTTAGGAATCAGAAATCTACAATTATAGAACAAGGCCTTGGGAGAAAAACTAGTATGGAAGATCCTTAAAGATCCCAAAGCAAGATGGGTCAGGATGATGGCTACAAAATACCTTGTAGAAGGAGAATCTCAACACCTCCTAAGATCTATTTCCTACCCAAAGGGATCCAGGATCTAGAATTTCATTTTCAAATGCAGAAACCTGATTGCAAACTCCATATCTTGGGATGTCCATGATGGATCCTCTATCCTCTTTTAGGAAGACTCATGGGGAGGATACCCAAGAATTGATAGTATTCTAAACATACCAACAACTAAATAATGGTTGTAAGAACACTAGGAACCCGAGTTAGTGATTATATGGCAATTGATAGGGATAACAACATACAGGGCTAGAGATGGAAGAAAATGGAGGGTTTACCTATTTCTATCAATGAAATAAGTCAGTTATCAGAGCTAGAAGTCTAAATCCCAGAATAGGAAAGGATTCTCTAGTATGGGCCTCTTCCAAAACAGGCCAATATAATGCTAAAGATGGTTACAAGGTTTTAGAAAACTATGGAGAATAGGAGGATCAAGTAATCCCTTAAAAATGCTTTTGGAATAGTAAGATCATCCCAAAGGTAGGTATTTTTGCATGGCTGGCATTGAAAAAGAAGATCTTCATCGCAAAAAGATTCACCAAGATGGGCTATGAAGGACCCTCTAGATCCATCTTGTGTAAAGCTCAAGTAGAAACGGTGGATCACCTCCTTCTAAATTGCCCATTCGCCAAAAAATGTTGGCGATGACTATGTGCAAAACTCGGCTGGATAACAACTCTCCCTAATGACATAGTCTCACTTTTTCAATGCTTGCCTCTACCATTCAAGGAAAGCACCTTAAGGCAAATTTTGGAAATCTCTCCTTCCTACCTTGTGTGGGAAATCTAGAAAGAGAGGAATAGAATATTTTTTTATGACAAAGCAAGAAGATTTGAATTAGCCTTATCCTCAATTGACGCATCTATTGTTGAGACAATAAACTAAAAATTAGCCTTCTCAACAGATTCCAACAAAGTGTTTTCATCTTGGGACGACAGTATCAAATGCAATTGGAATGGAATCAAGATTCCTCCTACCTTGGGGAAGAAAACTAGTGCAAGAGTGGATGCTAAATGGTCTCCTCCAAAATAGGGTTGGATCAAGTTAAACTTTGAGGGAGCCTTGAAAGGAAATCCAGGTGCCTCTAGCATAGGATGTGTGATAAGGGATCACAAAGGGACAATAGTTGGCAAGATGGCCATGCCAATGCCACCAGATACTAACAATATAGAAAAATTCAAAGCCTTACACCTAGGCTTAATAGACTATCACAAACATGGGATCAGAAATCTTATAGTTGAAGGAGATTCAATGATAACAATTAATGCAATAAAAACAAGGAGAATTCCAAACTGGAGACTACAAGCAATACTTGATAACATTTTAGAGAATTTGACCAAGTTAGAGAATTTTGTTTCAAAACATGTCTATAGGGAGGCTAATACAAAAGCAGACAAGCTCTCAAAATCTACAGCAGAAGGTATTTCTCTACACTGGTGGGAGGGTAACAACAATCCTTGTGGCTTTAATCTTTAAGTGAAAATATTCTCTAGGAAGTGGTCATGGGCCCAGTGGATGTGCAAGAAGCCAATATGCTCCTTCAAAGCCTCCTCTCACTCCTCAAGGAGAGGATTAATCAGATATGCACTTACTTTTGCTAAGATTTATAGTATGTAGGGAAAGGCTTTGTATGTTGGTTTTGTAGGTTTTTTGTATAAACTTCCCCTTGGTTGTTTTACACTTACTTTTCACTAATATTTATAGTATGTAGGGAAAGGCTTTGTATGTTGGTTTTGCAGGTTTTCAGTATAAAGCTTTAGTTATCTCTCCCCATAGCCTGAAAGTCTTTATGCATACAATACCAGTTTGGTCCGATCTCTCATTGGGGACTCTTTCTTCAATTGATATAAATGTTTTGTGGCAAAATACCATCCAATCTCTATATTTTTTGTAATGGCCAAGAGACCTAACCACAACTATGGTGGTCCAGTTGTAACTATTCCTCATTCCTCATTGTTTGTAGCCTAGTGCTGATCTGCGATCTGATCTAAGTCCATATGGGACAATTTGTACTTTTTGGAATTATATATGGACAAGACCAGAGATTTTCTTCATTCAGTTCTTTCCTACCAGTGCCCACACCGAATCGAACTTGTAAAAATAAAATTTTATTAATAAAATTATTATACGGCTATGACCCATTACGGATAAAAAAAAAGAGTGAAAGATAGATACATTTTAAAACAAATCCATTCCCTCTAATTTATTGAAATACAATTATAACCTCCTCTTATATGGAAATAAATGCTAATTACCTGTTGTAAAAGTAGTTGTTTTGTTCGAATTTACTGACAAGAAACAATACAAGATCAATGAATGTGACTGTCACATTGTTTCTGCAATTCCAACAACTTATAGAAACACATCACATGGCTGGCTCAGTGCCTCCATTTGACGTATGTATTGGATTACAACTTTTTCATTAGATCGTGATAAGGAGGCTACCAGTTTGTCATCAATTAGGTTTCTTTGATGGTTTGCTTCTATCCCTTTCCAGGTTCCAAGTCTACCCCTCTAGACTTCTAAGGGCTTCCCTACCATTTATTTGCTTATCTCACCTTCCTCAAGCTCACAAAGTAATCTTGTTCACTAAATCCTTGCAGGGGTGAAGGACACACACATTCTTTCTCTCTTTGCAAAACCACCCATCTTATTTGGCTTAGCAAAATTTCCCCCTTTGGTTACACAATGTCTCAATTTCAGGCTTGTAGCCTTCTGGAGCTTCTTCCAGTTCTCAACAGTTTCCTTCCCTTGCAACTTATCTCCTTCAAGTTACTGACACCTAGTCGGACTATCACTAAGCTCGCCTAGGGCCAATTTACAGAATTGGCAATTGCCATTTCCTGGTCACTTTTAAATGAAAACCTACTGTACATATTTGGCTCTGCTTGACAACCTCCAATGATCTTGTGGAGTTTCAAGTCAGAGCCATATGATTATTGCATACAGGGAACAAAAACTAAAAAGGAAAGCTTTATTTACAGACCCCAAGTTTATTCACAGGTTCAAAATAGTAACTCTTAGAACAGAGAAAAGAAACAATTACATTAACAACATACGTGAAATGAACAGAAATTAAACACTAATTTAAAACCATAAAATGGACTTCTCTATTGCATTTTAAAAAAACAAAATGTGTTCTCTGAGGCAATCAACAAACAATGATCATTGATCCACTTTCAAATGATCAACCATCCATGATTCACAATTCACCAGTAGCCTCTTACAAATGCCTATTGGGTCTTTTTATACATTCTATCCTCTATTGGGAACTCCTCCTATTGGACAAGATAAATCTCATTACCAATGGTTTTCCATTTGCAACTGTTTCACAGGTTCCATTGGAACATCAGGGTAACATCCAAACAAGGTTACCGATGTCCAATGACAACCTCCAACTCTTCGCACTTCCTATCGGGTTTTCAGTGTAACATCAAAATGGGGCTACCGATGATCGATGACTACACACACCACTTTGCACTTTCCATCTGTTCGTCGGGGAAACTTCACAACCAGACTTCTAATGGCCAATGACAACTTAGCACGGGAGTCGGTCTCATCAGCTATCGATGTAGGGTGAAAACCCCTCTTGCTGATCTCCGATACTCCATCCAGTGAACACACTCCAAGCCAATTCTTTCTCATCGGGACATCAGGGCAACTTGAAACGGTTCCTCCCGATACCCAATAACAACTCTCTGAACACCAACGACTTATTGGGTCATCGGGGTAAGTGTGAACCACTCTTACTGATACCTGATACAACCACTCCAAACTCTGGCGACCTCATTGAGGTAAGACTTGCTGATTAGGGTAGGTCTTGTCAATAAGGAAAATTTCAAAAAACTGCAATTAAACAACCATACCAATGGACTAGAGCTAGTCCTTATGTATTTACATGACCACTGGAAGGTCTCACAAGCCAAAATTGGTTAAGGGCTTTTCAACCCTTAGGTGCTCCTACACCATACTCCCCCAAAAACAAAGAAGGCAAGTGATTGTGCTCGATAGAAAGGAAAGATCAATTCTTGACTTAACAAAGTCTGATTCAGGGACCAAGGTCACTTCAGAATTAGGTTTATGCTTTCACTTGACCAAATGTTCCATATAGACCTGTTGTCTATTCTTCTTGAGAACGCGGGAATCCAACACTTTCTCAGCCTAAGGCATGGAAGAAGAAAGTAATGGCAGGTCGGCAAGTGACTATTGAACATCTAAAAGTCATGCATCCTCCTTGGGAAGTTTCCCCTTTTAGGCAACCAAGTATACAACATTTAAAATTGGAGACAAAGCAATATCCGATGGCAAATCAATCTTATAGGCATTAGAGTCATACTTGGCTAAAAATTTGCATGGGCTTATTCGCCTCATTTATATCTTGCTAGGAACCCCTTTCTGAAGTCAAGCCTTGTTCAAATATACCATCACCAAATCTCCAACTGAAAATTGCACATCTCTCTATGTGGTCTCAACTTTGGCTTTAACTTTTTGTGAAGAATCTTGGAAAGCCCGTCTGCCTTGGTCTTGAACCTCCTTCATAGATTGAGTGACATCATCAGCTTGACCACTTCTATGTGACAAATTACCAAGATCTCATAATTCCATAACACCCCGTGGGTGCATACCATACACTATCTCAAAAGCACTCCTCCCAGTAGACCTGTTGACACTGTCATTGTACGCAAATTCTGCCTAGTGAAGAACTTGATCCCAACTATGTCCATATTCTTTTGTCAAGCACCTTAAAAGGTTTCCAAGTGTCCTATTGACCACCTTTGTCTGACCATCTGTTTGGGGATGATAGGCTGAACCAAAAGACAATTTAGTTCCCAGTCTTTTTCAAAGAGTTTTCCAAAAATGTCTAAGGAATTTGACATCTCTATCTAAAACAATACTAACCAGCAAACCATGGATTCTAATAACCTCTTTGAAAAACAAGTGTGCAATGTGACTAGCATCATGAGTAGTTTTACAAGGAACAAAATGTGCCATTTTACTGAATCTGTCAACAACAACAAAAATGCTATCACAACCAAGCTTAGGTTTGGGTAATCCAACCACAAAATCCATACTTACACATTCCCATGGTCTTGTAGGAATAGGTAATGGCTGATAAACATTAGTATTAGTAGTTGTATCTTTAGCTTTCTGACAAATCATACACTGCTCAACATACCTTCTGATATCCCTCTGCATTTTGGGCCAATAGTAGAACCTTTGAACAAGTTCCAATATCTTATTAAGGCCAAAATGACCACTCAAACACCCATTGTGTTTTTCTTGGATCATATTTTCCCTCATCGATCCTTTGGGAACACATAGTTGTCCACCTTTAAACAACAAGCTATTCTGCAAAGTAAAATCAGTGTATTCACTATGAAACTGATTCTGAAATTATTGACAAACCTTGTAAATGGCTGCAAAATCTTCATCATTAGTGTACAAATCCTTGAAGTAATCAACTCCAATACTCTGAATCTGCACTTCTTGCACTGTTAGTAGCCTTCTACTCAAAGCATCTGCTACTTTATTACATTGTCTTTTCTTATGCTTAATAGAAAAAGTATATGACTGCAAATACTTAACCCAATTAACATGCCTATGACTCAACTTATCTTGTGAATTCAGAAAACTTAAAGCTTGATTATATGTGTAAACAACAAACTCCTTAGGTAACAAGTAGTTCCTCCACTTCCTAAGAGCTTGGACAAGAGAATCTAGCTCCAGATCGTAGGATGATTACTTCTTCTTGGCATCATTGAGCTTCTCACTAAAGAAAGTTATAGGTCTATTCTCTTGACTCAAAACAACACCAACTGCTATATTACTTGCAGCACATTCAATTGTGAACAACTTATCAAAACTAGGAAGAATGAGTACTTGTTATGTACCTACCTTTTGCTTCAAAAGTTCAAACCCTTTGCTAGCTGCATTGGTCCATTGAAACGTAGTTTTAGCTCCTCATTTTATGGTATCCAACATGGGTGCACAAATCTCACTAAACCCTCTGATAAACTTCCTCTAGAACTGTGCCAAACCATGAAAACTTCTTACTTCACTTGTCGTCTTTGGTGTTGGCCAATTTGTGATGGCTTCCACCTTTGATGTGTCCATCTTCAAATCTCCTCTTGAAAATACAAATCCAAGATAGACAATTTCCTTCTTCATAAACTCACACTTCTCCAAGTTTATTGTTAGTTGCTCATCATACAATTTTTGCAATACAATACTAAGATGCTCTAGATGTTCCTCTTTAATTCTACTGAAAATCAAGATATCATCTAGGTATACAACAACAAATTTACCAATAAAATCTTTCATCACTTCATTCATGAGTCTCATGAATGTACTGAGAGCATTACTGAGACTGAATGGCATAACAAGCCACTCATAAAGTCCTTCATTGGTTTTGAAGGTTGTTTTCCATTCATCACCTTCTTTTATCCTGATGTGGTGGTATCCACTCTTGAGATCAATCTTAGTGAAGTACTTTGCACCTCCCAAGCAATCCATCAAGTCTTCAATTCTTGGAATAGGAAATCTATACCTGATAGTGATTCTATTTATGGCTCATGAATCTATGCACAACCTCCATGTTCCTCCTTTCTTGGGTGCTAACACTGTAGGTACGACACAAGGAATTATGCTCTTCTTTATCAATTCTTGGTCCAACAATTCTTGGACTTGTCTAGCCACTTCCTTGTTCTGTTTGGGAGTCATCTTATAGGCTTCTTTGTAGGGTAATGATGCTCCTAGAATGAAATCGATCTGATGGGTTATGGCTCTAATAGGAGGTAGGGTTATTGGTACTCCATCACTCATGATCGCTTTGAAGTTGTCTAGTATCTATTGCACTTCATGAGTTATTTGAACCTTCTTTTACTGGTTTGCTTCCTTTGGTTTCACTATAAGAGAAAACCTCACTCCTTCTCCTTCCTTGAGAGTGTTAATGAACTCTTTTTCACCTACCAGTAATGCATTTGGGCCTTTAGTTTTTCTGCCCTCTCCTTCATCACTAAGGGACTGAATATGGTATTCAACTCCATCCTTTTGAAAATAATAAGAGTTCTTCTCTCCATTGTGAATGGCCTTTCTATCAAACTGCCATGGTCTAACAAAAAGTAGATGGAAAGCATCGATAGGAAAGATGTCACACAAGACTTTATCCTTATAACTACCTATGTTGAACTCAACCCATGTTTGTTCATTTGCTACCACATGTTGCTCCTTGTTGAGCCAAGTGACCCTATATGGATTACTATGTGGGATTCTTTTCAACCTCAATTTACTTACTGCTTCCTCTGACATAATGTTGTTAGTAGATCCTAAGTCTATCACCACTCTACAAACCTTACCAAGGACCTTGCATTTGATTCTAAACAAAGCTCTTCTTTGAGTTGGTTCTTATTTGATCAGTTCCTTAATCGGGACTCTTCTCATCATTAAATTTTCTCCATCTTCAATAGCTAAACTTGCACCTTGTGTCTTGTCATTTTCTACATCTTCTTGCACATATGTCACTCTTTTTTCACTTTCTTGAGATGAAGAAGATTTCTCTGGACATCTATAGGCAGGGTGACCCAACTTTTGGCAATTGTAACACTTCATTGTGGAGAAGTAGGACCCTCTTCCCGGTCCACTAGATCTACCTCTTTCTGGGTTGATAGATGATCCCCTTCCTCTATAGCTTCTCTTGCTATGTGAATCCTCAGCTTTCTCTATAAGTTTGGACTCTCCTTGGGACCTTTGATCTGCTCCTCTTCCACCAAAACTGCCTCTTTGGCCTCTACCATCTTTTCCTCTGCCTCTTCCTTTGTTTCTTTGTTCTTGCTTCTTTTTACTCTTTTCCTCCACCTTCAGTGCCAATTGATAGCACTTATGTACGGTGTTAGGACATAACAAACTCAACTCCTCTTGAATATTCCATCTCAAGCCATTCAAGTATTTGGCTACCTTGATGCTTTCATCCTCTACCACCTTGGATCTCAGACGCAACTTTTGAAATCTTTATTTACAGACCCCAAGTTTATTCATGGGTTCAAAACAATAACTCTCATAACAAAGAAAAGAAACAAATACATTAACAGCATACGTAAAATGAACAGAAATTAAACACTAATTGAAAACTAGAAAATGGACTTCTTTATTGCATTTCAGGAAAACAAAATGTGTTCTCCAAGGCAATTGACAAACAATGATCATTGATCCATGATCAAATGATCAACCATCCATGATTCACGATTCACCATTAGCCTTTTACAGATGCCCATTGGGTCTTTTTATACATTTCATCCTCTATTGGGAACTCCTCCTATTGGACGAGATAATCTCGTTACCAACAGTTTTCCATTTGCAACTATTTCATAGGTTCCATTGGAACATCAAGGTAACATCCAAACAAGGTTACCCATGTCTGATGACAACCTCCAATTCTTTGCACTTCCTATTGAGTCTTCGGTGTAACATCAAAACAGGGCTACCGATGACTAATGACTACACACACTGCTTTGCACTTTCCATCAAGTCATCGGGGAAAATTCACAACCGGACTTCTGATGGTCAATGTCAACTTAGCACGAGAGTCGGTATCATTGGGTTATCGATGTAGGGTGAAAACCCCTCTTGTTGATCTCCGATAATCCATCCAGCGAATGCGCTCCAAGCCAATGCTTTCTCATCGGGACATCGGGGTAACTTGAAACGGTTCCTCCCGATACCCGATGATAACTCTTTGAACACCAATGACTTATCAGGTCATCGGGGTAAGTGTGAACCACTCTTACCAATACCCGATGCAATCGCTCCAAACTCTGGCGAGCTCATCGGGGTAAGACTTCCCGATCAGGGTAGGTCTTGCCGATAAGGAAAACTTCAAAAAACTGCAATTAAACAACCATACCAATGGACTAGAGCCAGTCCTTATGTATTTACATGACCACTGGAAGGTCTCACAAGCCAAAATTGGTTAAGGGCATTTCAACCCTTAGGTGCTCCTTCACCAGATCAACTACTTAGGAATACTATCAATCTGATAGATAGATAGACAAGAAAAGATGATCTAGAGAATGAGCCTGCCATGAAGTAAGCAATCCTGATTTTTCTTGTTTCTTACATCAAGATTAGGTGTACCTTCTAAGATACGTGATTTATAATTGAAAGGTTATGCCCATCAGTATTAAATGAAGAATGGACAATTCAATTGTCATTCAAACCAACTCTTCAATAAAAATTCATTATGGGAGGTTTTCTAATCAATTCGCTTTCTTTTATTATCAAGGGAAAAGCATTTATCTCAAAATAATAATAAAATGGCATCAGTCCTACTTCTGAATGTTATATGGCACCTTCCAAAAGTTAAAATTGTGATTATTAGAAGAGAAATTAATAGTAATATTTATTTTTTTTTGTAATAGAGATGTTTCATAATGTAATTTATATAGTTTTGATTTAAAAATTATTTTGATATTATATAAAAAAAATAAAAAAATCATATGACATATAAGCCCTCATCTTTGTAAAAAGAGGGGATTATAGATGAAAGAATTGAAAAGTAAATAATAATGTTGTTGTTACAAAATTGCGACTAATTCTAAAATGGATAGATTCATGCTTGACAATAATCTAATAAGAATACCCTTCACTATGAATGGGAATGAAACATATAGTGTTCCTAGCAAAATTTGGTGGTAAATAGTAATTCATAAGCAACATCTAAATAAGCCATATCTAGTGTTTGCAAATGAACATTAGGATCACCTTTTCCATTTTATAGCTTGAATTATGATGAACGGAACCTAGGAGACAATCAATATAGAACATCTTTAAAAGAAATTGGTGTATGATGTAGAGGATCATATGTAATGGAATCCTTGTTGTTAGTATATCATTTACTTGTTTCATAAGGTTATCTATATGTCTTACGATAACGTATCCATGGTGGAAGTAGGGATAATAGTGTTTGGAGTGTTTGAGCCATGAGAGAACATTTTTTAATCCAAACAATTATTTAGATTGGAACTTTCAGAGGGCTTAGAAAATGATCAGAGAAATTCATGAGCGCCATTAATTACGATGTGGTCCTATGACTAGTTTGTATGGTTTTGATGCCAATTTCAAGAGAGAATTTTGAAGGTGTAATAATCTACCATAATTTTCTCATTGGTCTGATATGTTAATGTCAATCTGCCAGATCAAAGCTTATCCATTCACACAAAGAAAGTTGTTGCAGGCTTTGTGTCCACTGGTAAAAATGAACCTTAGCTAATGATCAAAATCCTCACATAACTGCAACCACAAAATGATTAAAATTCTTGATAGAACTCTACCTATTTAATAAACTATTAACTAATTATATTATGCTATTCTGAATTCTAAAAGTTGAATCCCCTGCAATCAGTTGGATAACAGTCATGGGTTGCTATGGATTAGGTTGTCTAGAAACCAATGATGTGGATAATAAACACCTTTCTCGTAGGCCCTTTTTGCAACAACTATGCCCCCCACTTAGTTTATAGTCTCCCACCCAACCCAATTGCATCCTCGAAGAATTGTAGGGCCACCTAGAATTAATTAACCTACCACTCGATAGTTGCTATTTGAATAGTTCATTAATATGTTTATTAATTAACTTGCTAGCCCTTCGCAAATATATCAAGACCCTCCCCACTAATATTTTAAGGGCTAGAAGGCTCCTCAAATTAACCTACCCCCTATTATTATAGTTGTTAATTCATGCAAAAGGGTGTCCTAATGTCTATCCATCTCAAAATTAACCTCGGTTAACCTCAACTAATAACTCTTTAAAACAAAAATCCATACTAAACATTCAAAAGTAAACTAAAATCCTACAATCGTTTCTAAATATTCTTTAAAAACAAATATCAGTGTTTAAACAATATTTACTTTAAATTATTTACATGTGTTGAAATTAAAATGTCTCAACCTTAGTCCAAGGGGTTGAGCTTAACTAGTTAAAACATTGGGTCCTTCACTATGGAGACCCAAGTTCAATTCCCAATAGGGACATCTAAAATGAATTCTAAGCTGTGACTCTTGGCCCTCCATAAAAATGGGGAAGGTCTAGGGTCAATCTAATCAAACATAATAATAATTATAATAATAATAATTCAAAATATTGATTCTGTCACTGCAACTTGAAATACATTAGGAATTCAAATAACAATTTTCATATCCATAGTAAAACTAACTTATATGATGATCACAAGCTAGAAAAAAAATTACAATTGTTTTTACCAGTTCCCCTCCCCTTTGAGAGCCCGTTGATAGGAATACAACCCTCTTTGATACTCGTCTATAGCCTAAGGTATTAAAATATTTGACATTCCATGGTGCTTAACCAACATCCACTGTGATTTTTTGGTTTTCTAAAATGCAATTAAGAATTTAATTAGTAATGTAGCTTGAAAAAGACTATTATTGGGCATTGATCATTTGATCTTCTAGCTAAAATTACATGCAGGAATCTTAACAAATTAAATTTACAATTCACAAAATAGGAGGTGATATACTTTTAGCAAAGTGAAAGACGATTTCTTTTTAGCAGAGCTTTTAGGTTAAATTTTAAAAATTGTGTTTTCATCAAAATTTTGACCAAATTATCCAAATTTTGAAAATGTTTTTGTTTACTGATTATATTCTTTTATTTAAGAAATGACTGCCATACAGATATTTTACCAGTAATCACTTCGGCAAATTGGCCTGTGCAAAGTTTTATGCATTAGACTTCAATTAATTTCAGTTGTCGGTAATGGAAACTTTGAAGGAGGGCTCAAATGGCATTGCATGGGAAGAAAATTTAATACAACTTCAAATGGCATTGCATTGCAGTTTCGAGTTACTAAATAAAATGAAAAAAACTTGAATTAATTTTTATCAACAAATAGATTAAATTGATTTTTATTTTTTTTCATTATTTGTTGCATATTAAATTAGTTTTATAAAGTATTTGAGGAAGAACTAGTTTCGATATGTCTGAACTGCAATCAAGATAATTAAGTAACAGATGCAATTTATGCTTATTTTAAATTAATATCATCATGATCACAGTTGTTAATTATGTATAATTTGGGTATATCTTTTTATTTCAATGTCCATTTATTAATATTTATTAGCTTATAGGCTATCTGTGTGTGCTTTTTCCTGTCAAAGTGTCAGCATTTCAACATTCATTTATTTTTCGGCAACTTTTTGATCAAGCCCCGTTTCCTTGACTGATGAAAAGATAGGTTGAAGCACATCCTCTATTGATGCATTGGAGTGTGACGTGGAAGTGTCAGTCTTCTGACGATCATTTTATTTTTGGCAACTTTTCGGCTAAGCCCCATTTTTCGAGCGAAGAAAAGACATGTATTTGAGTGTGATGTGGCAGTGAAGTGACATGCCAACTAACACATCCTATATGAATGGCTTTGCTAGGACCTGAAGAGCCTACATTAAATGTGGCTAAAGATTTCGTTGTTTAAAGCCTGTTTCATGTCTTTGGCCAATGTGTTTGTGACTTCCATTATCACAAAATGAAGTTCACAATTAATTTTGGGTTTTCATTCTTTGCATTTTCAATTCACTTGTCATAAAAAATGAAGTTGACAATTAATTTTGGTTTTCATTGTTCTAATATCCTTTGTGCTTCTCAGTTTCTTCTATTGTGGTTCTCGACTTCTTCTTTGTGTTTGTTTCAAGGGGTGTTACTGGAGAAGCGAGGTAATTGTATCTTTCATCTTTCGTCTGGACAACCAAGGTAGCTCTAACTATGATTTATCTTATTAGTTGGTGATTAAAAGTTCATTGTGTGGGTTCTTATTTTGTGTTTGCATTTTGATTATGTTTTAGTTGTACTGACTTTGTAAGTTTGTTGTGTTTCTACACTAAACATCACTGTTATAAAAAAAGATAGAATCTATTTATTGGATTTGACTGCATGCATTTTACTCACGTCTCTTTGTTACTCTGACACTTAATAAATTTATGATTTAAATTGTTTGCATTTTTAGGGTTTCATTATCATTCTTTTACTTGTGCTTTTGGGTTATCCATTGACTAATTTAGGGTTTATTGTGTGCATTATGTGCATTTTAGATGTGTATTGGTTACTCTGCCAGTTAATAAATTTAGGGTTTCCATTGTCCTTGTTTTCATTCTGTGTCTTGATTATTCTATTCGTTATTTAGCCTCCATTGCTTTGCCACTTAACAAATTTATGATTATCTTTGTTTGTGTTTTCATTGCTCATGTATATTACTATGTCACTTAATTAAAAATAGGGTTTGTGAATTTGAACAAACATATTTGGGCCGAAAAGGACAAATTTAGACGAGTAGACGTGAATGATGCAAATTTTTTTGCTGAGCTAGGCATGTGAAAGGCGACCTCACTAATGTGGGAGGATCGATACATGTGTTTGGTGGAGGAGGCGTCCCTCCTCCCTAACTTTTGATCCTTATTTTCTCTGCTTTTATACTTATGCAACTTTAGTAGCATTTCCTTTCGTTGCATTTAATTTTTGTTTCACCCGAAGCTTCATTACCTTGGCCATCCATCCTGCACTCGGCTCCTTATGGAGTCAGAGTCTGATGGTGCATTAAATGCACCTCATTTAACCCAACCAAACCTTGTTCCCACTCCACCTTCGCATCCATCTCCACAACACAAGAAATCTTTCTCTGAGACGGTGGTGAGCTCTGCAAATGGAGTGGTGAATGATGCCAAATTTCTTACAACACCTGAAAATGGACAACCCAATCCAGAAGGTAAGGATTATGACTTTAATCTAGAATTTTGCTCCATTTCTCCCAATGAAGCCATGGTTAAAAAAATAGCTTTAGAAAAATCTAGGTTAAAAGATTCTGCTATATTCTTTGCCTCTGTTGATTTGGAAAAGTTCCCTCCCTGTAATTTCATGGATGACTAGTTCTATAATTTCTGGAATTTAAAGCTAGGGTTTAGAATTTCATTTTGTAGGCAAATACAAAAAGGACTCTTTGTTATTTTCTTCAACAATCATGAAACACAGGTCAAAGTCCTTAAGAAACAGTATTGGGTTGTTGGTAGAACATCATATCAATCCCTTGGATGGACACCTAAAGTGATAAACGAAGAAATCTTTGCATTATCATGCCCTAGATGGATTGTGCTAAAAAATGTTCCCCCATTTTTGTGGCATTTTTTACCCCAAATGATGGAACCCATCGGTAAAATTATTCACATGGATGAATCCACTAGACTCATCCCACACCTCAATTCTAGAATACTAATCTCAATAAAATCAAGAGTTGATATCTCAGCTACCCTGAATCTTAACATTGAAGGGGAAAATTTCTCCTGCCCTATAGAGGTGCTTAGTGGATTAAACGCTTGCTTTTTTATGTAAAAAGTAAGGATACTATCATAAGGAATGACCGATAATTAACAGGAAGAAGTCCGGATCTGAGGCAAATTGTGCAAAATGCTTTTCAAATAATGTCTCTACCAACCCTAAATTGGCCGAATCTTTGGTTTCGAATGTCACTATTGATGGCAATGGTGCAAAAGCTAATCTTTCTAAATTTTTTTCCAACCCTAAAATGGTCGAATCCTTGACCCCTAATGCCCTTGTTGATAAGTCAAAAAATAACTTTGTCACCAACCCAAATATAGGGCATCCTACCATTGAACAAACCAAATTAGGTTCGTCTTACCATGATCTTCCTAAATCTGCGTCATCAACCATTGTGGCTGACCTGAAGCTTGGGCACCCGCATGATGAGCAAGCCATTCTAGGGGTTTCTAACCTTGAGCTTGCTTGCTTTTCTCCCTTGACCATTCTAGCTGAAAACTTCAATAAGACCCTAATCTTCTTTGCTACGAAGATAATTGAAACTTCACAAAATGATAGCTTCCAATTAGTTACCCGCAAAAAGTGGAGACGTAAAAATGCCCAACAACTTGCCATTGATAAAATTAGATCTGTCAACCAGAGCTTGATCATTAGGAATGAACCCTTCCCTATGGATGATGTTCAGTCATCTTCCTTCTAAACCTCGAGTAATTCATTGGTCAAAACTATGATTAAGAACTTTGAAGGTTCCAATCGAGGCACTAGTGATTGCAATACTAGTAATGGCCCTGCAAGGATGTCTCTCAGATCTCATACCCCTAAGATATCTATTGGGAAGGATTGTTGTTCAGGACATCCCCCTAGTATCGTCACCACTACTCCCTTGACCGTGAACCTATCTCCTAAATTGTTTAAAGAAATCGATGATAACTGTGTGATTGAAGTTATTCCTACTAACACTATGGATATTAATAATACTTTGGGCTCCTCGCTCCCATGTTTTCCCGAGGCACAACTATCTTGGATGAGTAGTAGGGAAGTTGTCACTCATTTAGCTATTACTTTAGGAACTGAACATGAGTACCAACTTGAATCTAGTGAGGAAGAGGATGATCTCATTGAGAACACTTCTAATTGCAAATGAAAAGGAAGACCTAAAGGGGCCAAAATAAGGGTCCGTTGAATAAAAAGAAGATGGGAGAGCAAAATGGTCTCCCAAGCGGTAACTTTTAGCTATCTTGTTCCCAATGAAGTGCATCTTAGAACCTTACAAGTCTGGAGACAGCAGATAGAAAATAGGTTGTTAAAAGGTTCCTTGGCTCTCATAGGGACACACATTTTTTAATGTTGTAGGAGTTGAAAGCTATCAACTTCGCTCTTGAGGTCACTCTTGACTTCATCTAGAAAGATGATATCAAAATATGCTCAGACCACCCCAAAGCTAAGGGTGGGGTTGGCCTACTTATTAATCCTAAATGGACTAATCACATAACTAACAAAGGGACCTCCCCGTGTAATAGAGCCATCTGGATTTTAGTTGACCTAAAAGGCACTCTTTTTGGCATATGTTCTATATATTCTCCAAATAATTACAAGGATAGGATTACTCTCTAGACTTGGTTAGGGAACTTTCCTAATATACCCTGATCATTGTTGGAGAATTTAATATGCTTGAGAACAAAGATGATAAAATTGGGGGAATTCTATTTGAATGGAAGAGCTCTGAAAAGTTACATTGGGATAGAATGAAACACAAAAAATTTCTATTTGATCCTTCGGAGGGTACTAAAAATGATACTTCTGGCTTATGGTACACCTGGTGCAACTACTAAAAGGGTGATAATAGGATTTATTCTAGACTTGATCGCTTCTATGCCAACAAAGATTGCCTTTCCTTCTCGCCGAATGATTATGGTAATATTGTGGTTGTGTGTCCCATGACTTTATCTGATCACCATTGCATAGTTTCTTACCTTAGCATTAGGAATTCCTTGGCTAATTACAAGACCAATAATAAAAAGTTTATTCTCAACACTAGCCTACTGAAGGATCAAGATGCCTTGGTGGCTATAAATCTAATTAGGCTCCTTAATATCCAGAACAAGCACCTCTCCTCCCACATTGACAAATGGAATTACAATGTTAATTCTTGGAAAAAAATCCTCCAAACTATTGGCCAAAGAAAGCCAAGGACTATAGGTTTTTAGAAAAAAATTTAACTAATCACCTGCATAAAGTTGAACAAGATGTCCAAGGCAACCCCTCCTCCATTTACCTCGCTACCCGAGTTGCCCAAGCTCGTGATGCCCTTAGGAAGCATCAACAGTTTAAAATCCGGGGGGCCATGATTAGGGCTTGCACCCAATGGCTGAAATTTGGGGATAAAGGATCAAATTTCTTTTTCAACTTGCTGAAACAAAAATAAACTCAAGAAAAAATTGACAGACTTGTTGTTGATAACGAAGAAATTTTTGACCTGAATAATATTAGAGATGATTTTGAGATGTTTTATAAATCCCTCTTCACCTTGGAGGATAAGGACTTGGCTAGAGACATGTGACATAAATATAGATCTATCATCCCCTGTAGAATCTTTGAACAAGACACCCTCCTCCTTAAACAAAAAGTTTCTCTAGAACAGATTAAATCTTCCATCAAAGTCCTTAACAATGACAAAACTCTGGGTTTGGATGGAATCGCTATTGAGTTGACAAAACTCTGGGTTTGGATGGAATCGCTATTGAGTTTTACAAAGCCAACCTTTATTGGATTGTTAAGGACCTGCAGGACATATACTCTGAAGCCTTTGACTTTAGTACTCTAGGCGAATCCATTAATAAAGACATTATTTAACTTATTCCCAAGGATGGTGATAAGGCCCTCATTAAAAATTGGAGGCCCATAACCCTTCTGAATGTCTCATACAAAATTCTTGCTAAAACCTTGGCCCACCGCCTTGAGAAAATCCTTCCTAAGTTCATATGCCCTACCCAAACCAGATTCATTAAAGGGAGATACATCCTTGAAAACCCTATAACTAGTTGGGAGGCCATGGAACCGTCTAAAATTTTTGGACAAGACTCTACTATGTTCTTGTTAGACTTTGAGAAAGCCTATGACAGAGTTGAGTGGGAATTCATCATTATGATGCTTAAATCCTTTGGTTTCCCTGTTGAGTTTTGTAAATATGTCAAATTCCTTCTCAAAGATGCCTCTGCCCACATTGAAATCAATGGGACTCTTTCCCAACCTATTAAGCTTACTAGATCCATTAGGTAGGGTTGTCCCCTTGCCCCTGCCCTGCTTGTTATTGCCTCGGATGCCTTATTCTATCTATTAAGAGATGACTTCCTATTGTCGAGTGTCCATGGTCTTAGGCTGCCTAATAACTCCACTCTTCTTAACATCCAATTTGTGGATGACACCTCACTCTTCCTTGAGCTTATTAACCAAAACATTGATTCTCTCAACCAAAAACTTGTGATCTTTGGTGAGATATCTGGAGCACAGATATCCCAATCCAAATCCATATTACTCAGTTGGAAAGATGAGCCCACTAATTGGCTTAAACAGTTTGATTATTAGTGGGGAGGCCCCAACAAAATTGTTCGGTACCTTGGTATACCCTTCTCCATTTCCCCCTCCCTTAAGGATATGTGGCTTTGGGTGAGGGAAAAGATCGATAAAAAACTCAATAGATAGAATAATAGACACCTCTCCTTGGCTAGTAGAATACAGGTTTGCCAAAAATATTCTCTCCTCTTATAGTATCTACTACTCATCAGCTTGGATGTTTAGTAATTATCAAATCCTTGACTTACAAAAGGCTATTAGATAGTTCCTCTGGTCTGATGGCAAAGGAAATAAAAAATTGCATGTTGTTAAGTGGAAGTGGTGTCACATTGACAAAAATCTTGGTGGCCTTGGTTTGAAAGATCTTAAAATCCAAGGTATTTCCCTCGCTGCGAAATGGATATTCCATGCGTTGGAGGGACAGGAACCTTGGAAGATCCTAGTTAGAAACAATATTCAGAATGTGGTTCCTAGGAAAGCTAAGTTGTTGAAGGGTCTTCCCTTTAGTGACCTTGTGGTTGGTACCTTCACAATCTTGGTCCAAGGTACTTGTTTCTTCAAATCTATATGGAAAGCATGGGAGCATGTTAGGAGGCTTATTGTTAATACTAATGTTAACAACAATAATTTCTTGCATGGGGAAAGTCAATTTGGTGGAACCTCTACCATACTTCTAAGCCTCTGGCGCTTACTCGAGGTTCTTCTGGCAAAATTTTGGCCAACAAAGGCATAAAATACCTTATGGACATTCTTGAATGTAATGACTTAATAAGTTGGGAGGACCTCAACTCTAAATTTGATCTTCCTGCTTCCCAAAAATGAACCTATAACATGATCAAAAGCACTTATGTTGTCCTCTCCTTGCCTATTATTTCCCATGTGGATTCTCACATGTTTCTTTCCTTCAAGTGGTAGGACGACTCTCTCCTGACTAAAGTCAAGGCCCGCTCTATATACAATTTACTCACCTATGATGACTTCGTTGTTAAACATGCTAATCTAATCTAGTACTCTAATTTGAACGAATCTTCTTGGCAGAAAATTTTTGGTAGACTATGGAAGAGCCCTATCCCTCCCAAAATCCAATGCTTCAAATGGAAACTTATCTTAGATAGACTTCCAACTAAGAAGGTTACCAGGAGTATTGAACTCTTCTCTATCTATAGAGTCCCCGACACCAGTAGACACATATTTTTTGATTTCTCTGTGGCTAAAGAGGTCTGGTTACTTTTTGGTATATACATTCCTGTGACTATGGATGTTTTAGATATTATTTCTGGTACTATCCATGGGCTAAAAAAAGATGCTAATTTATTTTGGTTTATTCTCTCAGCTCATACTTTGGTATATTTGGAAAATTAGAAATGAGGAAAAATTCCAGGGTAATGACAAAATCTTTACTGAGTCTTTCCGTAGGCTTACTTTTTATAATATTGTTGTGCAGATATTTTTTACTATGAATGTTGAAAGGAACAAGCTCCTTCGATTGCTTGAGATGGCTACGACACTATGTTCATTTATGAGATGAAGGATGGGTATGAATGGAGAAGGATTGCGGAGAACCAGGCTCCTTTGAGCATGCCCTTTCCAAGCTACCAGAGGAGATAAAGAGAAACAAAGAACCCTCCTATGCTCATGTGGAGATGCTATTGCAACTTCAGGTCTACAAGAAGATCATCTGGATGGAGGGAGCGCAAGGTTGGACTGCATGGGTAGGGTCTCATGATGAGATCTTTCAATGAGCTATTTTTGCTAAAACACTATATCTTTTTTGATTATGTATGATACCTATGGATATTTGTGGTATAGCCGAGGTAGGCATGTGATGTAACTATTTTGGCTTGGGCTTAACACTCTGACTCTCTTTTTTGGTTGAGAACTGGCCTCCCCAGATGTACTCTTTGCTTTAACTAACGATTTTTAATACAAAAAAAGGGTTTGTGTTGTTTTTGTTTTCATCCTATGTCTTCATTATTGTGTTTTTTAGGTAATTTAGAGGTTTCATTGTCTACATTTCCTTTCCCTACTTGCGTTGTTGTGCCGCTTAAGGGTATGTGCAAGATCATGGGGGGCCAAAAAGTGGCAATGGAGAAAAAGACTCGTTTTCAACCTTTCCAAACACGCCAAAATCCGCTTTGAGTTTTTGTTTGGATCGGGAAAATTTTGAATTTGGTTTGGTAATACCAAACCAAGTCAGATATCCAATTTTGATGTCACCATTGTGATATCATACTTTCAAAATCGGATATAAATCAAATATCCATTTTTCTCAACATAAAAAATATAGTTTAGTAAAATGGGCATAACTTTTGCATTTTTTATCAAAATTTTGATTTTTTACAGCTATTGGAAAGGTAATTCAGAGACATATCAAATGGATGAGGTAGTTTGATTATATTATAAACCAAAAATTAATTATAATCATTTGAAGTTAGTCCTTTAATTTTAAAACTTTAAATACTCACAAATTTTGCATACAAAGTCTCATTTGTTTCCTATCACCTCCTTTATCTATCACTTGTCTATCTATATTTATATAATATATTTTATATATATCTTTATTCTCTACTTATGTCACTTATTTTCTCATTCCTTCTAGATAAATAAATCCCCAAGTTACATGCATCTCTGCATATATCTCCATCTTTCTATTCCTATCTCTCCCTCTCCCACTCCATCATTGTCACTCCTTATTTTTATATTTCTCTCTAATAATCTCTCTTCTCTCTATTTATCTCCCTCCTCTACCTTATTCTACCTATACTTATATATTACTTTTCTCTATCACCTCCTTTTTCTCCCTATCTTGTCCCCTCTCTCTCTATATCCCTATAGATCTATCTTCATGTATATTTTTATCTCATTATCTCTAAATATCACTTATTCACTCCATCTCTCCCTCCATTTGTCTTACTCTCTCTATCACTTTCTGTCCATATCTATCTATATCTCCATCTTCACATCTCCATCTTTTTCCCTATCAATCTCTCTTTTTATATGTTCCTCTATCTTTATATATCTTCCTCTATACATGATTAATCGACTTCTTTGTCTGTTCCTCTATCACCCTCTTGAAGTATCTTTCCCTTTCTCTACTTTTATCTCTTTATTTACTCTATCTTTATATATCTTTGGCTCTCTCCCCACATCCTTCTCTATAGTGCCTTTATATCTCTATATCTTCCTCTTTCTCTCTCTCCCTCTCTATCTATCCCTATCTATAATCTCTATCTCTCTTTCTCACTCTCTTGCACTATCTATATATCTCTATCTATTGATATTTCTCTTCCATTATATCTCTCTATCTCTTCCTTTTTTAATCTCTCTCTTTACCCCTCTTTATCCATTTTTCTCCATCTCTTCATATATTTATCTTTGTTTTTACCTCTCTCTTTCTCTATATCTATTCACCTCCCTCACCCTTTATCTTCATTTTTTTTATCTCTATCTTCCTCTCTCCTTTTCAATATCTAGATATGTCTACCTCTTTCTATCCATCCTTGTCCTTTATTTTTTCTCCCCCTCACTTCATACTCCTTAATATCTATACCTCTATTTATGTCCTTGTCCTTTAGTTATTTTCCCTCTCTTTAGTTCTTCATCTCTCTTCACCCTTATATCTCTCCTTATTTGAAAATTAGTATATATGGTCTCCTAAGGGGTTATATCATGTCCTAAGGGGTCATAGAGAATCATATGAGCCTTTAGGACATAATATGACCCCTAACGACACCATATGGTCTCCTAAGAGGTTATATGGTGTCCTGAGGGGTCATAAAACACCATATGACCCCTTAAGACACAATAAGACCCCTAATGACATCATATTGTGTCCTAAGGGGTCATAGGATACCATATGACCCCTAATGACACTATATGGTGTCTTAAGGGGTCATATTGTGTCCTAAGGGTTCATAGGACACCATATGAACTGTAACGATACAAAATGACACCTAATGATACCTAAGGGGTCATAGGATACCATATGACCCCTTAGCACACCATACGACCCCTAATGACACCATATGGTGTCCTAAGGGGTCATATAACACCATATGACCCCTTAGGACACCATACAATGCATAATGATACTATATGGTGTCCTAAGGGGTCATAGGACACCATATGACCCCTTAGGAGACCATATGACCCATAACAACATAATATGGTATCCTAGAGGGTCATAGAACATCATATGACCCCTTAGAACACCATACAACCCATAACAATACCATCTAGTGTCTTAAGGGGTCATAAGACACAATATTACCCCTTAGGACATAATATGGCCCCTAACTATGTCATATAGTGTCCCAAGGGGTCATAGGACACCATACAACATTATACCACCCTTTACGACACCATATGTTGTCCTAAGGGGTCATATAACACCACATGACCCCTTAGAACACAAGAAGACCCATAACGACATGATATGGTGTCCTAAGGGGTCATATAGTGTCATGAGACACCATATGACCCCTTAGGAAACAATATGACCCCTAACAATACCTAAGGGGTCATATGGTGTTCTAAAGGGTTATATGATGTCCTAGGAACCTTTAGGACACAATATGACCCCTTAGCACACCATACAACCCCTAACAACACCTTATGGTGTCCTAAGGGGTCGTAGGACACCATATAACCTGTTAGGACACAATATGACCCCTAACAACACCTAATCGGTCATATTATGTCCTAAGGGGTCATAGGACACCATATGAACCCTAAGGACACTGTATGGTGTACTAAGGGGTCATATTGTGTCCTAAGGGATCACAGGACACCATATGACCCCTTAGCACACCATAGACCCCTAATGACACCATATTGTGTCCTAAGGGGTCATATGGTGTCCTAAGGGGTCATATAACACCATATGACCCCTTAGGACACCATACGACACATAATGACACCATATGGTGTCCTAAGGGGTCATAGGACACCATATAACCCCTTAAGAGACCATATGACCCATAACAACATAATATGGTGTCCTAGAGGGTCATATAACACCATATGACCCCTTAGAATACCATATGACCCCTTAGAACACCATATGACCCATAACGACACCATGTGGTATCCTAAGGGGTCATAAGACACAGTATGAACCCTTAGGGCATAATATGACCCATAACAATGTCATATAGTGTCCTAAAGGGTCATTAAAAACCATATGACCCCATAGAACACCATATGACCCCTTAGAACATCATATAACCCTTTACGACACCATATGGTGTTGTAAGGGGTCATATAAAACTATATGACCCCTTAGAACACCATATGACCCCTTAGAACACACGAAGACCCATAACAACACGATATGGTGTCCTAAGGGGTCATATGGTGTCACAAGACACCATATGACCCCTTAGGATATAATATGACCCCTAACCATATCTAAGGGGTCATATGGTCTAATGTGGGGTTATATGATGTCCTAGGAATCTTTAGGACACAATATGACCCCTTAACACACCATACAACCCCTAACTACACCAGATGGTGTCCTAAGGGGTTTTAGGACACTATATGACCCGTTAGGTCACAATATGACCCCTAACAACACCTAAGGGGTCTTATTGTGTCCTAAGGGGTTATAATACACCATATGGCCCCTAACGACACGGTATGGTGTCCTAAGGGGTCATATTGTATCCTAGGGGGTCATAAGACACCATATGACCCCTAATTACACAAAATGACACCTAGTGATACCTAAGGGGTCATATGGTGTTCCAAGGGGTAATAGGACACCATATGACCCCTTGGTACACCATACGACCCTTAATAACATAATATGGTGTCCTAAGGCATCATAGAACACCATATGACCCCTTAGGACTATTGGCATATGTGCAGAGTATGTTGACATGATGGTATTGTATGTTGTCATTGATGTCAATATGATGAAGAGTGAACTGGTATGTTGAAATGTGAACCGGTATATGTGAAAATGTGAACCGGTATATGTGAACAAGTGAAGCGGTATGTTTGTCCAAGTGAACAGGTATGTTGGAATGTGAACTGGTATATGGAATGTTTTGTATTAAGCTTTCATATGGTATGACTACCGGTTGGTAGTCTTAGCTTCAAGGTTTTCGGTTGAAGTGTTCTATGACTATGTGATTCAATCGATGACATTGTGTGTTGTGCTAGAATTGTAATGAAGAATAGATTGTGTTGCCACGTCAACTCTGTGCATGTGAAGGATCTTGCATGAAGGAGATTGATCCTATCTACCTTGGGAATGTGCAAAGTCTCTGCAAACGGTGGAGAATGCATGATGGGTTATTGCCTCCAAGATGCGGTTAAGAAAGAATGACGGAGAACGTCTTGAGATCTATTCAAGACTATTGTATTCAAAGAAAAGTGTTCAATGGTCAAGATTGAACCGACTGAATTGCTTAACCTAAATGTTTAGGGTTTAGGGTTAATGCTACCGACCTATCTGTTTCCTATAAGGTCGATGTTGTTTTTCATGTTGAAGTTGTTGGAAAATGTTGTGTGTGTATCTAAGTGCAAAGATACGTGATTCTTGCCAAACCAGATATGAGAATAGATACCTGCAGAGTGTGAGTGCAGAAGGAAGGAATTGAAGCGGATCTGCATTGGCATTGAGTGTTGTTACTAGATCATTGTAATACCTATTGACCTCTAACCACTTTAACAGTTGGAAAATCTCTTAACAGGGTAGCTTTAACCGACTTGCTGTAAATCTTTTAACAGGGTGACTCAAAATCATTGAGTTCTAAAAATCCTCTAACAAAGTAACCTTTAACAGGGTTTAATCCTTAACCGGGTATTTTAGCCATCCCTTAACCAGATGATCCCTAACGGGATCGATTCCTAATAGAACCTATTGTAAAGTCTTTAACTGGACTAGGCTCCTAACAAAATGGACTTCAAAAGGGTTCAAAGAACAGCTTGTGGATATTGATCCCCACCGTGGTTTTTCCCAATTGGGTTTCCATGTGAAAAATATGTGTGTTATGTGTGATGATTTTCATATGATGCTTTGTTATTTTCTAATTAAGCAGTAAAGCATGTCAAACCAGTAATTCTTTACATTTCAGTTGAAGTATTATTAGTGTATGCATATAGGTGAAGTGGATATAAGATGTTAGATTGTGTGAAAATTTGAGTTGCCAGTTTATGTCTTTCACTATGCTTAACTGGTAGTAATCTGGTTTAGACCGGTGTTATTTCTTTCTAGTCAAAGAGTAGGGTTCTCAATCAAACTGGTTCAAGGAAAAGTGTTTTTATCATTACTGATTCACCCCCCCCTCTCAGTACCGGTTTGGTATTAATTGTTCATCATTGATTCATCAATTGGTATCAGAGCATCCTCCAGGTCCTCTGTGTTGTAAGCTTAACCGCTTGAGGTAAAGATCCTACTCTAATGATGAAGAGGGAAGGTCCAAAGTTCAATAGAGACAACTTTAAAATATGGAAGGATAGAATGAAGATATACATCAGAAGCATGGGTGCTCAACATTGGAGCTATGTTGAGAATGCTTATGTTATCCCTATCGATACTCTCACCGATGATCAAAAGAGAGAGATTCAGGAGAATGGGCAAGTCATGGAAGCCCTAATTAGCAGTTTATTTGACATTGAGTTTATTGATGTTCAAGACAAAGAGAATCCCAAAGAAGTATGGGATGCCCTTGAGAATATCTATGGTGGTGATGAGCATGTGAAACAAGCTAAGGAAGAAAGCCTTAGGGGAAAGTTTGAAGACATGCGGATGGTTGAAGGAGAGACCATTCAACAATATGGAATAAGAATCAAAACTGTTGTTGGAGATATCAAGAGTGCAGGTGGTAAAATGGAAGATTCCACTATTGTTAGCAAATTTTTGAGATCCTTATTACTGGTCTATGCAATAAGGGTTGTTGCTATTCGGGAGTTGAGGTCTGTAGATAAGACAAAGGTATCCCTGGACTCCATCATTGCAAAGTTAATAGCTTATGAGCTAAATAATTATGATGGCAGTATTCAGAAGATTGAATTAGCCTTTAGAGCATCTGCTACACCATCCAGAAAAGACAAAGAAGCTAGTACCAGTGGTGAACCAAGACAAAGTAGAGAAATGGATGATGAGGAGATCCTAATGGAATTTGAAGCTCTTCTTGCCATGAGACTTCCCAAGGGAACCAATAAATACAGAGGTAAGCTTACTTTGAAATGCTTCTCTTGTAACCGGATAGGACACATTGTTGTAAACTGCCCTAATAGTGACAACAAGGACAAACCAAAGAGGTTCAAGAAGTTCAAAGGAGGAAACTAGAGAAACTATTTTGTAGCAGTTGATGAAGGTGTCATTGATGAGGACTCCAAAGATGAAGAAAATGAAGATATTGTGTTTGTAGCAGTCAAGGAAGATGTGTTAGACAAGAAGGCTCTTGTCTCTCTCTTTGGTAATTCCAATGAGTGGATTATTGACAGTGGTTGTTCTCACCATATGACTGGTGACCGGAGTAAGTTTCTATCTCTGGAAGAGTATTATGGTGGTGTGGTTCATTTTGGTAATGATGCACCATGTATGGTAAAAGGCAGAGGGTCCATCTCTCTAAATGGAAGAAGCAGTGATAACAATATGTATTGGGTAGAAGGTCTCAGACACAACCTTTTGAGTGTTTCTCAAATGAATGATAATGGACTCACTCTGGAATTCAGAAATGGAGTGTGCAAAATCAAAGGAAAGAATGGTGAACTGGTGGCTACTAGTATGCAGACCAAAGGTAACCTATTTTAGCTAAATGCTAATGTCAGTACATGTCTTATGGCTAAGTTTGAGGATAGATGGATATGGCATAGGAGACTCTGCCATGTAAGCTTTGACAATATTGTGAAGGCCAGTAAGATCAAGGTAGTTAGAGGATTGCCTATGCTGAGCAAACCGAAGAATCCTTTGTGTAGAGAGTGTCAACTGGGGAAAATGTCTTCCTCAACCTTCAAAGGTAAACCTTTCATTGCAGACAATTTACTTGATCTTTTGCATACTGATTTGTGTGGTCCTATGAAAACTAGGAGTGTGCAAGGAGACAGGTATTTTATGATTCTTACTAATGATTGCTCAAGAATGATATGGGTCACATTCTTGATGGACAAATCTAAAGCTTTTGGAAAGTTCAAAGCCTTCAAATCACTTGTAGAAAAAGAAAGCGGTAAGAGGATTAAGTGCTTAAGAACTTATCAAGGAGGAGAATTCACTTCCAGTGAATTCAACCAATACTATGAAGAGAATAGCATCAAGAGGCAACTGTCTACCCCTGAGACTCCACAGTAGAATGACCTAGCAGAGAGAAACAATCGGACTGTGGTTGAAGTAGCTATAACTATGTTGATCCAAGGAAAGGTTGCTCACACCTTTTGCAGAGAAGCAATGAGCACTGCAGTCTACACAATGAACTAGGTACTTATCAAAAAGGGTAAGGACAAAACACCTTATGAGTATTGGACCAGTAAGACACTAGTGGTAAGCTACTTTAGAGTGTTTGGTAGTAAATGTTATATCAAGAGGAGTGAACATCAGAGCAAGTTTGATGCTAAATATGATGAGGGAATATTCCTACGGTATTCCACAAAGAGCAAAGCTCTCAAATGTTTCAAAAGTAGGACTTAGAGAATTGTTGAAAGCATCAATTGTAGAGTTGATGAAACCTCCGAGAAATCTAAGGAAACCGACAGTGAGCAAGTAGGAGATGAACCAGTAGTAACCTTCTGGGAACCGGTTGCAAAACAACCAAGCACCAGTAATAGTGCTCCTACACCGGTGGATGTTGATGTTGATGAAGATGAGGATGAAGAAGAAAAGCAAGAGGAAACAACTAAGATCATTCCTAGGTATGTAAAGTTGAATCATGATCCAAAGCAAATCATAGGAGACAAGGATGCAGGAATTCTTACAAGACCAAAGATCAGAGAAAACAATTGCATGATCTCTGAATTTGAGCCTAAAACATTCAGAGAGGCACATAAAGATGAAGATTGGATCAAGGCGATGGAAGAGGAACTTGACCAGATAGAAAAGAATGGTACATGGTCTTTGGTACCCAGATTGAAGCATAAAAATGTCATTGGCACCAAATGGGTTTTCAGGAATAAGCTTAATGAAGATGGCTCAGTGGTTAGAAACAAAGCTAGATTGGTGTGTAAAGGATATGCTCAAGAAGAAGGAGAAGACTATGGAGAAACCTTTTCTCTAGTAGACAGATTGGAAGGAGTTCGTATGCTTCTTGCATATGTAGCATTCAAGGGATTCAAAGTATATCAAATGGATGTGAAGTCTACATTCTTGAATGGAATACTAGAAGAGGAGGTGTGTATAGAGCAACCAGATGGGTTTTCCCTATCAGAAGACAATGACATGGTGTGTAGGCTACATAAGGCCTTGTATGGACTAAAGAAGGCACCTAGAGCATGGTATGAACACTTGCACTCCCATCTTGTGAAGATTGGATTTGAGAGAACAAGTGAGGATAGTAATATTTACCTGAAGTTAGAAGGAGATCAGATTCTGATCTGTGAGGTATTTGTTGATGATATAATCTTTGGAGGAGATGACAAGATGAGTCATGGTTTTGCAGATGGGATGAAAAAGGAGTTTGAGATGTCACTTATAGGGGAGATTAAGTTCTTCATTGGACTATAGATTCAACAAATGAAAGATGGAATATTTATCACTTAGTCCAAATATGTCAAAGAGGTGTTGAAGACCTTTGGCATGGAAGATAGCAAACTGGTTGGTACACCGATGGTGACCGGTTGTAAATTATCCAATGAGGATGACTCGGGGTTAGTAAATGAGAAGGAATACCGATCAATGATTGGTAAATTGCACTATGTAGTACATAGCAGACCGGACATTTCACATGTAGTGGGCATTGCTACATGGTTCCAGAAAAGCCCAAGAGAATCCCACTGGGTAGTAGTCAAGTGGATTCTGAGATATCTTAAGGGAACTATTGACTATGGATTATGGTATCCATACAGTAATGATTTCAACTTGAAAGTGTTTACAAATGCTGACTGGGCTGGTAATGTGGATGACCGGAAGAGCACAACTGATGGTGCATTCTTTCTTGGTGGAAGACTAGTCTCATGGATGAGTAAGAAACAGAGTTATATCTCTCAGTCTACAACAAAAGCGGAGTATGTTGCAGCATTTATGAACTACACCCAGACAATTTGGATGAAGCATGTATTAAATGGATTCAAAGTTCATGTATCTGAACCGATAAGTATATTTTGTGACAACACAAGTGCGATTAACATCTCCAAGAATTCAGTTTTACATTCTAGAACTAAGCACTTTGATCTTAAATGTCATTTCTTAAGGGAAAAGGTTCAGAACAAAGAAGTTGTATTGGAACATGTTTCTAGTAAGGAGCAGTTAGCAGACATATTCACCAAGCCTCTATTGAAGGCTACCTTTACCTATTTGAGAGGTGAATTAGGGGTGTTGCCCCTTCAAGAGGTGAACTAAAGGTGTGTGCTCCACATCAGTCAGGAGTTCCATTGATCTATTTTTCTCAGGATTGGTGTGTTGAAGGATGCTACTCCTTAGGGGGAGCAACATAGTAGAACATAGATGATTATGCCTTCACTTTGGCATTGTTGTCAAAGGGGGAGAAGATGCAAAGTGGAGAAGATATCTACAGTATTGCGAGAGAAGATGTAAAGCTCAAAGATATCTTTGTAAATTGCCATCAATGCCAAAGGGGTGGATTGTTGGCATATGTGCAGAGTATGTTGATATGATGACATTGTATGTTGTCATTGATGTCAATATGATGAAGATTGAACCGGTATGTTGAAATGTGAACCGGTATATGTGAAAATGTGAACCGGTATATGTGAACAAGTGAAGCGGTATGTTTGTCCAAGTGAACAGGTATGTTGGAATGTGAACTGGTATATGGAATGTTTTGTATCAAGGTTTCATATGGTATGACTACCGGTTGGTAGTCTTAGCTTCAGGGTTTCCAGTTGAAGTGTTCTATGACTATGTGATTCAACTAATGACATTGTGTGTTGTGCTATCATTGTAATGAGGAATAGATTGTGTTCCCACATTAGCTCTGTGCGTGTGAAGGATCTTGCATGAAGGAAATTGATCCTATCTACCTCGGGAATGTGCGAAGTCTCTACAAACGGTGGAGAACGCGTGATGGGTTATTGCCTCCAAGATGCAATGGAGAATGTCTTGAGATCTGTTCAAGACTGTTGTATTCAAAGCAAAGTGTTTAATGGTTAGGATTGAACCGACTAAATTACTTAACCTAAATGTTTAGGGTTTAGGGTTTATGCTACCGACCTATCTATTTCCTATAAGGTCGATGTTGTTTTTCATGTTGAAGTTGTTGGAAAATGTTGTGTGTGTATCTAAGTGCAAAGATACATGATTCTTGCTAGACTTGATATGAGAATAGATACCTGCAAAGTGTGAGTCTAGAAGGAAGGAACTGAAGTGGATCTGCATTGGCATTGAGTGTTGTTACCAGATCATTGTAATACCTGTTGACCTCTAACCACTTCAATAGTTGGAAAATCCCTTAACAGGGTAGCTTTAACTGGCTTGTTGTAAATCCTTTAACAGGGTGACTCAAAATCATTGAGTTCTAAAAATCCTCGGACAAGGTAACCTTTAACAAGGTTTAACCCTTAACTGGGTATTTTAGCCATCCCTTAACCGGGTGATCCCTAGCAAGACCGGTTCCTAACAGAACCTATTGTAAAGTCTTTAACTGGACTAGGCTCCTAACAAAGCGGACTTCAAAAGGGTTCAAAGAACAGCTTGTGGGTATTCATCCCCACCATGGTTTTTCCTAGTTGGGTTTCCACATGAAAAATATGTGTGTTATGTGTGATGCTTTTCATATGATGCTTTGTTATTTTCTTACTAAGCGGTAAAGCATGTTGAACCAGTAAGTCTTTACATTTCAGTTGAAGTATTACTAGTGTATGCATATAGGTGAAGTGGATATAAGATGTTAGATTGTGTGAAAATTTGAGTTACGAGTTTATGTCTTTCACTATGCTTAACCGGTAGTAATCTAGTTTAGACTGGTGTTATTGCTTGCTTGTCAAAGAGCAAGGTTCTCAGTCAAACCGGTTCAAGGAAAAGTGTTTTTATCAGTACTGATTCACCCCCCCTCTCAGTATCGGTTTGGTACTAACTGTTCATCATTGATTCATCAAGGACACCATACGATGCATAATGACACCATATGGTGTCCTAAGGGGTCATAATACACCATATGACCTCTAACAACATCGTATGGTGTCCTAAGGGGTCATATTATGCCCTAAGGGGTCATAGGAAACCATATGACCCCTAACAACACAAAATGACACCTAATGATACCTAAGGGGTCATATGGTGTTCTAAGGGGTAATATGACACCATATAACCCCTTAGCACACCATACGACCCTTAATGACACAATATGGTGTCCTAAGGGGTCATATGGTGTCCTAAGGGGTCATAGAACACTGTATGACCCCTTAGGACACCATACGATTCCTAATGACACCATATGATGTCCTAAGGGGTCATACGACACCATATGACCCATTAGGACATAATAAGATGCCTAACAACACCTAAGGGGTCATATAGTGTCCTAAGGGTTCATAGGACACCATATGACCCCTTAAGACACCATACGGCTCCTTGCAACACCATATGGTGTCCCAAGGGGTCATATGGTATCCTAAGGGGTCATATAACACCATACAACCCCTTAGAACACAAGAAGACACAAAATGACCCCTTAGGACATAATATGACCCCTAACGACATCATATAGTGTCATAATGGGTCATAGGACACTATATCACCCCTTAGGACACAATACAAGCCCTTAGGACACAAAATAAACCCTAACAACACCTAAGGGGTCATATAGTTTCCTAAGGGGTCACAGGACATCATATGAATCCTTAGCACACCATGTGACCCCTAACGACACCATATGGTATCATAAGGGGTCATATGGTATCATAAGGGGTCATATGGTATCCTAAGGGGTCATAGAACACCATATGACCCCTTAAGACACCATACAACACATAAAAACAACAAATAGTGTCCTAAGGGGTCATAGGACATCATATGACCCCTTAGGACACCATATGACCCATAACAACACCATATGACATCTTAGGTCACCATATGACCCATAACAATACCATATGGTGCCCTAAGGGATCATAAGACACCATATGACCCCTTAGAACATAATATGACCCCTAACGACATCATATATTGTCCTAAGGGGTCATAGGACACCATATGACCCCTTATGACACAATA
This sequence comes from Cryptomeria japonica, assembly GCF_030272615.1. Classification (NCBI taxonomy): domain Eukaryota; kingdom Viridiplantae; phylum Streptophyta; class Pinopsida; order Cupressales; family Cupressaceae; genus Cryptomeria; species Cryptomeria japonica. The sequence continues at coordinate 153,095,563 of NC_081410.1, forward strand.
TGACCCCTAACAACGTCATATAGTGTCCTAAGGGATCATATGGTGTCTTAAGGGGTTATAGAACACAATATGACCCCTTAGGACACCATAAGACCCCTTGGGACACCATAAGACCCATAACAACACCATATGATGTCCTAAGGGGTCATATCATGTCCTAAAGGGTCATGGGACACCATATGACCTCTTAGGGCATAGTATGACCCCTAACAAAACCTAATGGATCATATGGTGTCTAAGGGGTCATACGATGTCTTGTCACCCTTTAAGATACAATATGACCCATTAGCACACCATACAACCCCCAAAGACACCATATGGTGTCCTAAGGGGTCATAGGACACCATATGACCCATTAGGATGCAATATGACCCCTAACAATACATAAGGGGTCATATGGTGTCCTAAGGGGTCATAGGATACCATATGACCCCTAACAACAACATATGGTGTCCTAAAGGCTCATAGAACACCATATTGCCCCTTAGGACACAATAAGACCCATAACAACATCATATGGTTCCCTAAGGTGTCATATGGTGTCCTAAAGGTTCATGAGACACCATATGACCCTTTAGGACACAATATGACCCCTAACAACACCTTAGGGGTCATATGATGTCCTTAGTGGTCATATGATATCTTATGACCCTTTAGAACACTATACGAACCCTAACGACACAATATGTTGTCCTAAGGGGTCATAGGATATCATATGACCCCTTAAGACATCATACGACCCATAACAACACCATATAGTGTTTTAAGGAGTCATATGGTGTCCTAAGAGGTCAAAGGACACCATATGACCCTTTAAGACACAATATGACTCCTTAGCACACCAAATGACCCCTAACAACATCATATGGTGTCCTAAGGGTTCATAGGACACCATATGACTCATTAGGACACAATATGACACCTAACAACACCTAAGGGGTCATATGGTAAAGTTAGAGGTGAGGATAGGTATGACAAAGAGATGGCATTTGGGGAAGAGATAATTAGAGAGAGTTGGGGGTAATTAGGGGCTGGGAGGAGAGGGGGGATGGGAAAGTATCAACAAAGGGAGAGAGGGAGAGATGAGGAGAGAGTTTCAAAGAGAGAGGTCTAGAGAGAAGGTAATTAGGGGAAGGGGAAGGGGAAGGGAGAGAGAGAGAGGTAGTATCAACAAAGGAAGAGGGGGGAGAGATGGGGAGAGAGCCCCCTGATTACCCTCTCTCTAGTCCATCTCTTTGTTAATACTTCTCCCTTCCCATTTTCTCCCCCTAATTTTCCTCTCTCTATCACTCTCTTCACCTCTCTCCACATCTCTCCCTCTCTTCTTATCTAATAATTACACCCAACTCTCTCTCACACTATTTATTTCCCTCAATTACCCTCGATCACCTCTCTCCTCCTATGGGTTTATAGATACTTCCCTCTCCCCCTCTCCCCACTCCTTAATTACTCTCTATGTCTCTCTTCACCTCTTTCCCCATCTCTCTTGTCTCTTTGTTGATACTTTCCCCTCTCCCCCTCTCCTCCTACCCCCTAATAATCTCAAACTCTCCCTCTCATTCTCTCTTCACCCCAATCATCCTTGCCTCTCTCTCTTCGCCTTCCACCTAATTAACTCTAGCTCTCTCTCTCACACTCTCTCTTCCCCCAAATTAATCTCTCCTTGTCACCTCTCTCACCCTCTCCTTTTTTTGATACTTCCCTACGCCTCTCCTTGTCTCCTCTAAATTTTGTTGCTAGAGATGAGAAGGAAATGCAGAGAGACTAGTCTAGATCTTAGGGAAGAGAGAGTGACATAGAGGAGGAAATTATGAAGAGGTAAAAATATACGCACCTTGTAGAGCTTGAGAGAATGAATGAGGTATTCAATGATAGTTACAGATATAGGTCTAGAGAGACATGTATAAATATGGACAAAAGAGAGGGAGGAAAAAATAAACAGGTGGAGTGATAGATTTAGGAGAGAGAGGTGGAGAAAGGAACAAACATAGATAACATGGTTTATCAAAATTTATTAAACTCAATAAAATTCATAAGCATCCCCAAAATTAGGCCTGGGATCGATCTCAAATCAATCATTTATAGAAGTTGAAACAAATGCTATTTAAGCCAACCTCGCCTCTCTCCCGATGTTTTAAAAATGAAGGATGAATTTAAATGAATTATAATTTTTTTTGAAAACAAATAATTGAAAATATACCTATTCCATATCATAGAGCTCTGAATTACCTTTCCAATGCCTATAAAAATCAAAATTTTGATATAAAACGCAAAAGTTATGTCCAATTTACTAAACTATATTTTTTTATTTTTTCAAAATCGGATATCCGATTTTAACGGATTTCCAATTTTAAAACACAATTTTTTCCCTCCATCTTTTCGTTTGGGTTTTCTTTGGAATTTGGCTTGGAAGTGACAAGCTTGGAAAGTCAACTAAAAAAACTTGTTTTTCAAAATTCCTTGATTTTCCAGACTTTACACTGGTGGCTGACAACTTTTTTTGTAGCCAAAATTGATAAAACGAAAAGGGTTTTTTAAGGACGTTCCCAGCTTTCCAACAATATAAGTATTGTCTTATTTCAACTTTAATAAATAATTATTGTTTATTTTCTAATTGAATTCTGACAGTAGTCCTGATTGATAGACTGATTGAAAAATATTCACAACTTTCAAATGGTATAACATTTTTTGAATCCAAAACATGCATCACATCCTATGCTTTGTCTACTATTGGGGAAAAAAAAAAAATTTAAAATCATAAGGTTTTGACCAAGTTAAGGTGGTCAGACGTAGGAGTTTCTGAATTTCTGAAAAGTTGTAGTAAAAAATTCATAAATAATTATTTACTTTATAAAAAAAAAAAAATTTAAATGTGTCACATCCGGACATGAGTCTAATACTTATATTATAAATATTATAAAAAAATATTATGATTTGATTGTGATTAGAGTGGTCAGACATACATCTACTTCTTATTTTTTTCCTAAAATTTTAGTACCACTGCATTGAAATTTGAAATTTTCATCAAATAGGATTTTTTTTCCCAAAAAATAACTAGTAGCTTAGAAACTACATTCAATTTTCTATATATTCTCTTGTTACATATTTTAAAAATAATATTCACAACTTATACAAATTTTCATGTCAAGTTGCATAACTCTGATTTTCTAAAATTTCATTGCCACTTAAGGGCCTGTTTTGGCACACCATGATCATGCACATACCCTTAATTAATTAATGACTTTTCATTGTCTATGTTTTACATATATATTATTTTAAATGGGTATCTATTCAGCCACTTAATATATTTAGGGGTTTCATTGTCTTCTTTAGTATGCTTTGTATGTGCACTACTGTGTGGGTTATTTAATTTTAGGGTTTTCATTTCAACTTCATCTTCATTCTATGTCTCAATTACTTTGTTGATTAGTTGGATTTGGTTATTCTGCCACTTAAAAAATTTAGGGATTTCATTGTTTGTGATTGTTATAATGGCCCACGAGGGAACCCAGATGACAACAAATAAAGGCAACAAAGAGACATAATTTTTTTTATTTTTTTTTTTTTTTATTTTTTTAAACACATTAGTAAGAACCATGATTCTCATTAACTAACATTACTAAAAATAATAATCAATACTCCAATGAACATATAATCTTAAGCTACTAGAATTATTCACAATGAAGTAAACATTGATAACTCATAAAGTAGTAGAGAAGATAATAGAACTTATCATTTACATGTTTTACACCTAAGTCCTCCTAGGTTCCCCAACATTGTTACTAGCAACAACCATCACAATAAAGGATTGCATTTCTTTTCCAAATGAATCTACTATATAAGGATAAACATATTTTTAACATAAGTGAGCAGTATCATGATCATTACATAGATCATTTTTTCCTTGTAGGGAAATGGGTTGAACAAGCCTTAATTTTTGAAGGTAGTATCTTGCCTTTCTCGAGATCGGACCATTATCAGAACTCTTTACTATTATAGAATGGTTTTGTTCTCGTTATATGTCCATTTAAATTTGAAAAGATGTGGTTTCAAGCAGAAGGTAACAAAACTTTTATCTTTTTTAAGAAAATGCAATTTGTGAAGTCCAGCTTGAAGGGATGGAATAGAGTGCACTTCAAAGAGATTTTTGTTGAGAATTTTCTTATAGAAAAAAGATTGGAAGATCTCACAAGAAGTTTATTAAAGATGGTAGAAGATAATATTAAAAGAAAATAGTAAGAAAAGAAAGATTTTAATTCAAAATATAATTATTCTATCATTATTAAAATTTTAATAAGATAAATAAATATAGATTAAATTATAATAATTTTTAATTACTATAAAAAGACATAAATAATTAAAATAAATTTTAAACTTAATGAAAAATTAACTCCTAATAAATGATGAAAAATTAACTCCTAATAAATGATTTTAAAATTTATATTTTTTATTTTTTATTATAAAAGATCTCTTTTTTAAAATTAATAAAATTTAAGCGATTAATTCTATAGTCTTCATTCTTATCCCCAATTTTAAACCATTGATTTCAATAAGAAAGTGGTTCACTTCATATAGGGAATGCTTCGACACAATAATTATAATATAATACAAATTTTATAGTGAAAAAACATATTTTTCTCAATCTTAATTAAGTTTAAAAAAATTATACAATTATAATCATAATAATTAAATTAATCTCAAATATAATTACTAATTTGTAGTATAATATTATTTTTTTTGTATTTATGTTTTTTTTTTTGTATTTATGTAATATTAGTTATAATTAGTGGCATGTATTAAGTTCACTAAATGTTTAAAAAAAAAATTCTCAACAACTTCTCTGCATGCGAAAAAGCGATGCAATGCAATGCATCGACATCCTTTTTTGAGCGTTCTTATATGCCGCGGGGAAATTACAGAGGCTCTACAAATCGTTTCGTTGTTTTGGCTAATAACTCTGGGATTGAGGATCTTGGAAGGGTCATATCACGGACCCGCGATCAAGAGGCCTTCTTTGCAAAAACAAAATACTCTTTGGTTAATGTGGTTAGGGCTCCCCCCCTATCTACAAGGGTTGGAATTGGGATTGGTATTTGGTGAGCCACAGAAATAACAGGGCTTTAGGGCAACCAAATGGCCCCAAATAGAATTCCAGTCATTTTCGGAAGGAGGGTTTTGTAAAACCTAACCAGTCAAAGAGGTCCTATGCTTGCCGTATTTTTCCTTCACAAAAATCTTTGGGTAAATTTTCAGAGGATATGGAAACCCCTGGTTGTCACAATTCTAAGGAAGTCGAGCACCCATTGTCAGATCTACCTTCAAATTCCCCAGCTTCTCCTAATGGGTTGGTCATTGAAATTGATAATCATACCCAGGCCAGGTATCAAATGCATTGCAGCGACAGAATGATCTTTGCTTGGTGGAAAGGTTGGGGGATCCCGTCTGAACAAATTGCCAACAGGGTGTCATCTTCCTTCAATAACCACGTAAAAATTGACATCCTTCCTGATAATTTCTTAGCTATTGAATGTGGTAATCAGAGTCTGAGAAATTCATTGTTAAACGGGGATATATTAACATTTAAGGGTCTAGGGTTTGATTGCTGGGAATGGCAACCTCTCTTTCTCCCATCTCAATTCAATTCCTACATGGTTAATAGAGCAATTTCACTGGATAAATTTCCTATAGAATTGCGAAATAATGACTTTTTAAGAATAATAGGCAACAAAATAGGTAAATTTGTAGAAGTCAAAAAATCAGCCCTAAGCTTCTTTAACCAACTTCTAATTGTTAAAATGAATACTAACATTAAATCTTTAGAGCCTATAACTATGAAATGCAATAAATCTTGTTTAACCCTAGAATTACCCTTTTATAATGGTTCTTTTGAAGATTCTATGCCAAGGAAGATCCCCTTCGAGAAACCTTTCCCTAAATCGTTGCTCATGTCTAATGGCGCACCATTCAGTTTCATGGAAGGAGGGGGTTTTACCCTAGAGGGCTATAAGATTGATAATAACCCTAATCTCACCTCAGCCCTATGCCCTCATAGCTCCCCTGTTAAGTCCTCTCGCTCCCCTCTTCCTCCACTACTAACTATAAATTCACCTATAGATGACTCTCTTCTCAGGGATCGAGATCTGGAAGATGGTGAAATCAATGAGGTTATCCCTCAGAAAGAGCAGCTCGGTCTGACAAATATGTCATCATCTAGCTCTCTCATTCCACCAGAAAAGTTGAATCCCTTGGGGTCTCCCCATTTAATTGAACTAATTACCTCTGAGCAATTAGTAGTGATGGATAGGCTTTCCCCGAATCCAGGATTAGCATCCTTGCAAGTTCATCTAATCTCTCTATCCTCAAGGTTGGAGGGCTTTGAGGAGGCAAAGGCTTGCTCTCGATCGTGTGGCTAGGGAAGTTAACATTATTGCCAATTTTGTAGGGGAAGAAGTAGTAAATGACCTCATGGATCAATTGGTTGCTGAAATTTGTGATGATGAGGATTTGTAAAGACAAAGGGATTTCTTAGTAAAAAATCTAGTGGATGTTACTAGAGTCAACTTAGAAACTGATGATCTATTTATAACTTTAGATAACTTAGAAAATGATAACCCAAATACTCTAGGCATTCTCAACTCTGACAGAAGCAAAGACTCTCTTGACTGTGCTAAATACAATAAGAGAAGAGGCAGGAGATCCCTTACTGAACTAAGATCAAATGATGGAGATGCCAAGGGTCAAGCTAAAATATCTACTCTTTTTAATGCATGGGAGGGGAAGTTCCTCCCCAGAGAGCCATGAAAATCATAACATGGAATGTTAGGGGTCTAAATGCCCCTAACAAATAGTGCATCTTAAAGTGATGCATCTTTGATTCTAAACCAGATATAATGTTAATCCAAGAAACAAAAATGAACTCCTCTGAGATAGTCCTTTTTGAGAAAAAACTAGGCATTAGACAGCTAAAGCACTCCCCTGCTACAGGGGCCTCAGGGGGCTTAGCCATCATTTGGGACTCCAGAATCATCTCATTTACACCTTTAGAGATTAAGAAAAATTGGATGGGAGGAGAAGTAGTAAGTTATAAAAATAACCTAAGATTCAAATTGATTAACGTTTACGATCCTATCCAAAATAGGGATAAGGCTAGGTGTGGGTGGAACTAGAGTCTTTCCTCAGAAGTTTCCCAAATGATGTATGCATCATTGGGGGAGATTTCAATGCTATCACTAAGGTAGCAAACAAAAGAGGAGGTAGCAACAAACTTCCTCCAGTGGTTGTAGATTTCAATCATTGGATCAATAGGAACTCCCTGTTGGAAATCTAGACGACAGAAAATGCCTTCACCTGAAACAATAGAAGGCTTGGTTTCTATAACATTGCTGAGAAACTAGATAGATTCTTTATCCATGGGGGGCTCTCAGAGCTTAACTTTACCCTGAATGTAGAACCCCTCCCTTTAGCAAGATCTGACCATTTCCCACTCCAACTAATCTTATTATCTGACCACTCCCCTAAAAAATGTCCCTTCAAATTTGAGAGCATGTGGTTCAGAGATGATAACTTTTTAAACTTAATTGAAAATTGGTGGAGAAGCTCTGTTTTCTTTGGTCCGAAGATGTTTATTATCACAAGCAAGTTAAAGCTTATCAAAAGGAAGCTCTTAGAATGGAACAGGACTAATTTTGGAAATATTTTCGATAAAAAACTCCTAATAGAAAATTATCTTAAGAATGTTAACATTGAGGTTCTTGAGAAGGGGATGGATGAACATCTCTTCCTCAAAGAAAAGGCTCTACTCTCTGAGTATGAAAAGACACTCTCAAATGAAGAGATCTTTTGGAAACAAAAATTGAGGGAGACTTGGTTAAGTGATGAGGACCGAAATACTAAGTTTTTCCATAAAAGTACTAAGCAAAGGCGATGCGTCAATCGAATTTCTAAAATTAAGAATTGCTAGGGTTCCATCCTGTCAGAACCGGATGATGTTGCCTCCGAGGCGGCGAGGTTTTTTGATAAAATCTTAAACAATATTGAAGGCTCCAACCTCAAAGGCCAACTCAATATTATCAAGAATCTTCCAAAACTCATTAACGATGACCACAACAAAATCCCATCAAAGAAATTCTCTGAGGATAAGATTAAATCTGTCCCTATGAAGATGAATCCCAACAAGGCCCCAGGCCTGGATGGCTTCCCCACTAGCCTTTTCCAAAAATGTTGAGGTTTTATGGGGACAGAGATCACGGACACCTTAGAAGGTATTAGGAACTCTGGTAAGATTCTCAAAGAAATAAACAATACCTTCCTAGCTCTCATCCCCAAAAAAGAGAATCCCGAAAGCTTTAATGACTTTAGACCAATAGCCCTTTGCAACACTCTATACAAACTCTTAACCAAAATTCTAGCAGTTAGACTCCAGAATCTTCTCCCCATTATCATTAGTGAAGAACAAACCGGCTTCGTAGCAGATAGATCAATCTATGATGGGGTTATTATAGCCCAAGAGGCCATTCATTTGATCCAACTCAATAGGGCCCCAAGTATGCAAGTCAAATTAGACATAAGTAAAGCTTACGACAAAGTTGATTGGTGTTTCTTATGTCAATGCCTAGAGGCCTTTGGATTTTCCAAATCCTAGATCAACCTAATCTTTGAATGTATATCCACCCCCAAATTATTGGTCTTGGTTAATGGTTCCTCGGAAGGTTTTTTCAGCAGCTCAAGAGGGATCAAGCAAGCAGATCCTATGTCCCCCTTCCTCTTCATCATCATGGCTAAAGCCCTAGGTAGATCCATCTCTAAGGCCAAAGAGGAACGTGATAGTTCTGATACTTAATCTAATTATAGATGCCAAGCTAACTAGATGAGAAGGGGGGGTGAATCATACAAACTTAATCTTTCATAAAAACAATAGGTTCAACCTCGGGAACATATACTTCAACAATATAACCAAAACTGCTAAACATGCAAACTCATAAGCATATAAACATCATAACACTCATAACACCAGATTTAACGTGGAAACCCAAATAGGTAAAAACCATTGTGGGATTTCAGATCCACTAACAAATATACTCTTCTAGAGTATGCTTGGTTAAAAGCAAATCCTGTTAAATATTACAAACACATTGCTAGATGTGACCCGGTTAAGGGATTTCCCTCAGATCTGATAGGATCTTCACCTTGTTAGAAGTGACCTTGTTAAAGGATTTCAAACACTCAATCAGAATGTCACCTTGCTAGAGGGTTTTACAAATAAGACTATTAAGTCCTCTCGGTTAAGAGATTTTCTGTCACTTTCCAAAATAACAGTAATAAAAATCTATCTGCAACTTCACACCTAAAATGCTAAAGCAGATTCTTATTTGCTCAATACAATCTAGTCATAGGACTTATCTTGTCCCTCTGCTGGGCTCTATACTCTGTTATTCAAATAAGTCTTCAAGCTTCTATGCTCGATAATCACTATGTAGCATCTCTATGCTTACACTTGCCCGCATACATTGTTTATCAATAGTTCCTTATTTATTAAAAATTTGCTAACCGCTTAATCTCCTTGATCACATTTCCCATAATTAATCATAGCCATTAGATCTTCAAACTTTGACAAGGTTCAATGTATCCTTCAATCTGAAAACATTTTACCTCGCCTTGGAACTTGCATAGATTTCTTGGAACTTGTGCTAAGGTACTGCGGTTCAATCTGCATGATAGATCTTCCTACTGATCTTCTATTGCCATAGATTTTTTTCACGAACTTCATGCACGACATACCAATCATTTAATCAATTCCAGCTCATCAGCTTCCTTCATTAAATAACGCTTTTAATCATTTAATGCATTCTATTATAGCTCGGTTGCAACTCGATAAATACTAAACTTCACTCGGTAGAACTTCCGCCTTCATTAACCGATAGCGATAATCTTAGGGTTTACCAACTAGGTTCCTTAGGGCTTACCGACTAGGTTCTTTGCTTGGTAACATAGTATAGTATTAACCTTACAATCAACAACATATGTAGGATATCAAAACAATCTAAACATCATGATCTCATCATTGTCTAACTCAGTAATAGTTTCCCATTGAATAACTTATTCCTCCCCTTATTCATCACAATCTTTCTGTGTCTTTTACCGACATCTTTATACTCACCAAATCATACTTCTTAAGATATGGCAACATCATACTGAATTAGAAAATCAATTTCTTGACATCAATGAAAAAATAATAATATTAAGACAGTAAACATCCTTAATCATTTATAACCATAATCATCAACAACCTTCTCAATATCCTAATTGAAATGCCAACAATCTCTTATTGTCTATTATAATGCCAACAATCTCCTCCTTTGGCATTGATGGCAAAACTAGTTGATTTGACCTAATTGATTTGGATTGCTATGATATTCTGAAATGATCTCCCCCTGTCATCAGACTTCTCTCCCATACAATAGTCTTCTCCCCCTTTGACAACAATGCCAAAAAGTAAAGAACTAAAACATGATTTCTTCCGCTGACAAGTGAATTCCTTGTTGTTATATGTCAACTTAGTCTCAGTCAGAGCATTATGTCTTCAATTCCTATTCCCTATATTTGTTTCCTATACACCTTTAGAAAACATCCTAAAGTGTGTAAATAAGCATCAATCCACACATAATATTCTGTAGATTCATCGAATTGATGCTTTCACCGAACTCTATCAATGAGTAGAAGATAGGGTTAGGACCCCTAACTTACTTCTGAGATACTCAAAAGTGTCGCTTGGCAATGGCTTGGTGAATATTTTTGCTATTTGTTCTTTTGTGCTAACATACTCCAACACCACTTTCTTCTCTTGAGCTTCTTCTCTAAGATAATGATATTTGATAGAGATGTGCTTTGTCTTAGAGTGCATAACAGGATTCTTTGAAATGTTAATGGCACTAGTATTGTCACAGAATATAGTTACTAGCTTGGTAACTTTCTTATTTATACCTTCCAACAGTTATTTGATCCATGCTATATTGGTACAATTCAATGCTGCAGCAACGTATTCAGCTTTTGTTGTTGACTGTGAAACACATCCTTGTTTCTTGCTAAGCCAACTCACTAGTCTTTCTCCTAAAAAGAAAGCTCCTCCACTTGTGCTTTTTCTGTCATCAATGTTGCCTGCCCAATCAGCATCAGTATACACTTTTAAATCAAAGTCATTTCCTTTCTGATATACTAGGCCATAATCCTCAGTACCTTTCAAGTATCTGAAAATTCTCTTGATTGTTGTCATGTGTGTTTCCTTGGGATCTGCAGAAAATCTTGCAACTATACCTATTGCATGTGCTATGTCTGGTCTGCTGTGAACAAAATATTGTAGCTTTCCAATCATAGATCGGTAAAGTGTCTCATCAACAGATGTAGATTCATCATTCTTTGATAATTTACAGTTGGTAGTCATAGGAGTACTTACTAGTTTTGAATCCTCCATTCCAAATTTCTTCAAGATTTCCTTTATGTACTTGGATTGAGTAATAAAAATCTTATCTTTCATTTGTAGTATCTGTAAACCTATAAAATACTTTATCTCATCGATTAATCACATCTCAAATTCTTTGCTCATTTCATTTCCAAAGTTCTTGCATAAAGAGTCATTTCCACAAAAGATAATATCATCAACAAATATGGCTGAGATCAGTATTCCATTTTCATCATTCTTCATGTACATATTGTTGTTTTCACTTGTCCTTATAAAACCAATCTTGATCAAATAAGAGTGCAATCTTTCATACCATGTTGTAGGTGCTTGTTTCAGCCCATATAAAGCTTTGTTCAATTTACATACCTGATCTTTATTCTTGTCCTTCAACAAATCTTTCAGGTTGTTCAATGAAAACTTCTTCTTCTAATATACCATTCAAAAATGCAGATTTGACATCCATTTGATATACCTTGAAATTTTTTAAAGCAGCGTATGCCAACAATGTTCTTACTCCTTCAAGTCTTGCCATAGTGCAAAAGTCTCACCATAATCAATTCCCTCTTCTTGAGCATATCCTTTGCAAACTAGTTTTGCTTTATTTCGAATGATCTCACCTTTTTCATTCAGCTTGTTTTTGAAAATCCACTTTGTACTGATTACATTTTTGTCTTTCAGTCTTGGGACCAATGTCCATGTGTCATTCTTCTTGATTTGATCAATCTCTTCTATCATAGCATTTATCCAATCTTCACTGTTAAATGCCTCTTTCACTATTCTCGGTTCAAATTCATATATCAGACATGTGTTCTGTCTCAGTTTGCTCCTTGTCATCACTAGATCATCTTTATCTCCTATAATTTGACTTGATGCATGATTCCTTCAGACATACTTGGCTAATAGAGGCTCGGTAGGCTCTGTATGATCTTCTTCATCACTCGATAACTGAATATCCTCTTTATTTTCTTCAGTAACTCTCTCAGTAGGACTTGTCAGTTGAACATAGACAAATTCTTCATAATCTTTTGGTTTCATAGAATTCCTTCATCATTTCTTTCTGCAAATTCATCAATTTTCACATTTGCACTTTCTACTATTTTGTTAGATGATTTGATCAGACATTTAAATGCTTTACTTCTAGAAGAATAACCAAGAAATGTTCCTTCTTCACTTTTCTGATCAAACTTTCCATTTCTATCATCTTTGTGTACATAGCATATACTTCCAAAGATTTTGAAGTAACTTACATTAGGTTTCTTGTCATACCAGATTTCATATGGTGTCTTCAATGTTCCTTTCTTCAGTTGTACTCGGTTCAAGGTGTAAACTGTTGTGCTTATTGCTTCTCTCCAAAATGTTTATGGCACTTTCTTTTTAATCATCAAGGTTCTAGCACAATTCACAATAGATCTGTTTCTTCTCTCAGCTATCCCATTTTGCTTCGGAGTTCTCGGTGCAGAGACTTGTCTTTTTATACCATGATCATTGCAGAATAAGTTAAATTCATCAGAAGTGAATTCTCCTCCTCTATCATATCTAAGACATTTCAGTTCTCTTCCCTTTTCATTTTCAACTCTTGCCTTGTACCATTTAAACATTTGAAAAGCTTCTGATTTTTCTTTTAAAAACATAACTAACATCATCCTTGAATAATCATCCACAAATAATATGAAATATTTATCACCATAATAACTTTGAACTTTCATAGGATCACAAAGATCAGTGTGCACAAGATCTAAAATTCTATTAGAAGTGTAGGACTTACTTGTAAAGCTTGACCTTGTCATCTTACCCATCTGCCATCCTTGACACATAGCATTCTCAGGTTTTTCCAAACTTGGTAGACCTCTTACTCAGTGCTTCTTGTTTATTTTGATCAGATTATCAAAATTTACATGACAAAACCTTTTATGCCATAACCAGGTATCATCTATCTTTGCATACAGACACTTGTTCTGAGTTGAGTCAAGGTGAAATGCGTTACCTTTTATTTGTGTCCCGGTAGCAACTGACTTTCCATGCTTGTCATGAACTTTGACAATTCCTTTCTAAAATTTTATTCTGTAACCTATGTTGTTTAGTTGTGCTACACTCAACAAATTATATTTCAAACCTTCAACCCAATAAACATCATTACATTTAGCATTGTCAAGAAGTGTTATGGATCCTTTACCTTTTACCAAACGTGGTGCATCATTACCAAATCTTACATAACCTCCATCATAATCTTCTAATATAACAAACTTGTGTTTATCACCTGTCATGTGATGTGAGCATCCACTATCTATGATCCAAGAATCATTAGTATTTATGTGAGATATTAGGGCTTTTTCTTCATACCTTTCTTCATCTGATCCATCTTTGATAGCCACATAAACTACTTCCTCTGTATCAGTTTCATCTGATTTATCATCATTTGATTCCTCATCGGCTATTAGGCATGACTTTCTATCTCTTCTTCTGAAGTCTCGGTGTCCTCTATATTGATTATTTTTTTGTCTGTCATCTCGGTAATCTCTCTTTTCACTGGATTCTTTGTCAGGACAGTTAGAAGCCATATGTCCTATCTTATCACAATTGAAACATTTCAAAGGTAGTTTTCCTTTATACTTACCTTTGCCTCTCACTAGCCTTTTGGCTAATAGTGCTTCAAACTCTTCTTGCTTTCTAGTTTCCTCATACAGTTTGTGTAGCTCTTCCATGTTCTTACAAAATATTTCACTTGCTCCACTGTGATTCCCTTCAGAGTACTTATACTTTCTATTATTGTAATCATCAGATTCATCAAGATGAAAAGAACTAAATGCATATTCAACTTTATTTACCGAAGACCCACTATTATCAAAATTACTTAACTCAAATGCATGTAGCCTACCAATAGTAGCATCCAAAGAAACAGGCATATTGGGTACAAACCTCAATTCATTAATTGCAGAGACTCGGATTGCATAAGCTGGTAGAAGGTTTCTCAATAACTTACTTGTGACATCATTTTCTTCAATGGTTCCTCCTTCTTTGATTTGATTGACAATCTCCTTTGGTCTTGTACTGTACTGGGTTATGTTCTCACCTTCATTCATCCTCATAGATTCAAGTTGTCCTCTTAGACTATCCACTTTTTCTCTTTGAACATGTTCATCATTGCCATACATAGATATGAGCTTGTCCCACATTGCCTTGGCATAATTGCAGCCTTCTAGATCATTAAACTTTGACTTGGTCAATGCAGATGTTATTTCAATCATTGCTTGAATATGTTCTTGCTTTGCCTTTATCTCTTCCATTGTCAATGGATAGGTGCTAGGTGTAATGAAATCATTCTCCAGATAATATACAACATATTCTCCAACTTTTGATAGATGCAACTTCATCCTTTTCTACCATGTAGAGAAACTAGGCTTGTTCAGCTTCGGTGCATCCCTCTTATACATCTTTGGATCTTTTCCTTGAGTGCCTTTAAACTTTTTCTTCTGGAGTCCAAAGCTCTAATACCAATTTATAGTTCTAATAGTTAATGTAAGTACAGATGCCAAACTAACTAGATGAGAGGGGGGGGTGAATCATACAAACATAATCTTTCATAAAAACAACAGATTCAACCTCGGTAACATATACTTCAGCAATATAACCAAAATTGTTAAACATGCAAACTCATAAGCATATAAACATCATAACACTCATAACACTAGATTTAACGTGGAAACTCAAATAGGGAAAAACCACTATGGGATTTTGGACCCACTAAGAAATATACTCTTCTAGAGTATGCTTGGTTAAAAGCAAATCCTGTTAAAGATTACAAACACATTGCTAGATGTGACCTGGTTAAGGGATTTCCCTCAAATCTATTAGGATCTTCACCTTGTTAGAAGTGACCTTGTTAAAGGATTTCAAACACTCAATTAGAATGTCACCTTACTAGAACGTTTTACAAATAAGATTGTTAAGTCCACTCGGTTAAGAGATTTTTTGTCTCTTTACAAAATAACAGTAATAAAAATCTATCTGCAACTTCACATCTAAAATGCTAAAGCAGATTCTTATTTGCTCAATACAATCTAGTCATAGGACTTATCTTGTCCCTCTCCTGGGCTCTATACTATGTTATTCAAACAGGTCTTCAAGCTTCTATGCTTGGTAATCACTATGTAGCATCCCTATGCTTACACTTGCCCGCATACATTGTTTATCAACAGTTCCTTATTTATTAACAATGTGCTAACCGCTTAATCTCCTTGATCACATTTCCCATGATCAATCATAGCCATCAGATCTTCAAACTTTGACCAAGTTCAATGTATCCTTCGATCTAAAAATGTTTTACCTCGCCTTGGAACTTGCATACATTTCTTAGAATTTGTGCTAAGGTATTGCAGTTCAATCTGCGTTGTAGATCTTCTAGTCGATCTTCTATTGCCATAGATTTTTTTCAAAAGCTTCATGCACGACATACCAATCATTTAATCAATTCCAGTTCATTAGCTTCCTTCATTAAATAATGCTTTTAATCATTTAATGCATTATGTTACAGCTTGGTTGCAACTCGGTAAATACTAAAATTCACTCAATAGAACTTCCGCCTTCATTAACCGATAGCGATAACCTTAGGGTTTACTAACTAGGTTCCTTAGGATATCAAAACAATCTAAACATCATGATCTCATTATTGTCTAACTTGGTAATAGTTGCCCATTGAATAACTTATTCCTCCCCTTATTCATCACATTCTTTCTGTGTTTTTTACCGACATCTTTATACTCACCAAATCATACTTCTTAAGATATGGCAACATCATACTGAATTAGAAAATCAATTTCTTGACATCAATGACAAAACAATAATATTAAGATAGTAAACATCCTTAATCAGTTATAACCATAATCATCAACAACCTTCTCAATATCCTAATTGAAATGCCAACAATCTCTTATTGTCTGTTATAATGCCAACAATCTCCCCCTTTGGCATTCATGGAAAAACCAATTGATTTGACCTAATTGATTCGGATTGCTATGATATTCTGAATTTCTCTCCCCCTATCATCATACTTCTCCCCCATACAATACTCTTCTCCCCCTTTGATAACAATGCCAAAAAGTAAAGAACTAAAACATGATTTCTTCCACTGAGAATAAAATTCCTTGTCGTCATGTGTCAACTTAGTCTCGGTCAGAGCATTATGTCTTCAATTCCTATTCCTTGTATTTGTTTCTTGTACACCTTTAGAAAACATCCTAAAGTGTGTAAATAAGCATCAATCTGCACATAATATTCTGTAGATTCATCGAATTAATGCTTTCACCGAACTCTGTCAGTGAGTAGAAGATAGGGGTAGGACCCCTAACTTACTTCTGAGATACTCAAAAGTGTCCCTTGGCAGTGGCTTGGTGAA
Source organism: Cryptomeria japonica (assembly GCF_030272615.1). NCBI lineage: Eukaryota > Viridiplantae > Streptophyta > Pinopsida > Cupressales > Cupressaceae > Cryptomeria > Cryptomeria japonica. The sequence goes on from NC_081410.1 coordinate 153,112,410, forward strand.
GATGTCTGCTATTTGTTCCTTTGTGCTAACATACTCCAACACCACTTTCTTCTCTTGAGCTTCTTCTCTAAGATAATGATATTTGATAGAGATGTGCTTTGTCTTAGAGTGCATAACAGGATTCTTTGAAATGTTAATAGCACTAGTATTGTCACAGAATATAGTTACTAGCTCGGTAACTTTCTCATTTATACCTTCCAACAGTTGTTTGATCTGTGCTATATTGGTACAATTCAATGCTGCAACAACATATTCAGCTTCTGCTATTGACTATGAAACACATCCTTGTTTCTTACTAAGCCAACTCACTAGTCTTTCTCCTAAAAAGAAAGCTCCTCCACTTGTGCTTTTTCTGTCATCAATGTTGCCTGCCCAATCAGCATCAGTATACACTTTTAAATCAAAGTCATTTCCTTTCTGATATACTAGGCCATAATCCTCAGTACCTTTCAAGTATCTGAAAATTATCTTGATTGTTGTCATGTGTGTTTCCTTGGGATCTGCAGAAAATCTTGCAACTATACCTACTACATGTGCTATGTCTGGTCTGCTATGAACAACATATTGTAGCTTTCCAATCATGGATCGGTAAAGTGTCTCATCAATAGATGAAGATTCATCATTATTTGATAATTTACAGTTGGTAGTCATAGGAGTACTTATTGGTTTTGAATCCTCCATTCCAAATTTCTTCAAGATTTCCTTTATGTACTAGGAAACCTATAAAATACTTTATCTCACCAATTAATGACATCTCAAATTCTTTGCTCATTTCATTTCCAAAGTTCTTGAAAAAAGAGTAATTTCCACAAAAGATAATATCATCAAAAAATATGGTTGAGATCAGTATTCCATTTTCATCATTCTTTATGTAGATATTGTTGTTTTCACTTGTCCTTATAAAACCAATCTTGATCAAATAAGAGTGCAATCTTTCATACCACGCTCTAGGTGCTTGTTTCAGTTCATATAAAGCTTTGTTCAATTTATATACCTGATCTTTATTCTTGTCTTCAATAAATCCTTCAAGTTGTTCAATGAAAACTTCTTCTTCTAATATACCATTCAGAAATGTAGATTTGACATCCATTTGATATACCTTGAAATTTTTTAAAGCAGTGTATGCCAACAATGTTCTTACTCCTTCAAGTCTTGCCATAGGTGGAAAAGTCTAACCATAATTAATTCCCTCTTCTTGAGCATATCCTTTGCAAACTAGTCTTGTTTTGTTTTGAATGATCTCATCTGTTTCATTCAGCTTGTTTCTGAAAATCCACTTTGTACTGATTACATTTTTGTCCTTCGGTCTTAGGACCAGTGTCCATGTGTCATTCTTCTTGATTTGATCAATCTCTTTTGTCATAGCATTTATCCAATCTTCACTGTTAAATGCCTCTTTCACTATTCTCGGTTCAAATTCATATATCAAACATGTGTTCTGTCTCAGTTTGTTCCTTGTCATCACTAGATCATCTTTATCTCCTATAATTTGATTTGATGCATGATTCCTTTTGACATACTTGGCTAATACAGGATCGGTAGGCTCTGTATGATCTTCTTCATCACTCGGTAACTAAATATCCTCTTTATTTTCTTTAGTAACTCTCTTGGTAGGACTTGTCCGTTGAACATAGACAAATTCTTCATAATCTTTTGGTTTCATAGAATTTCCTTCATCATTTCTTTCTGCAAATTCATCAATTTTCACATTTGCACTTTCTACTATTTTGTTAGATGATTTGATCAGACATTTAAATGCTTTACTTCTAGAAGAATAACCAAGAAATGTTCCTTCTTCACTTTTTTGATCTAACTTTCCATTTCTATCATCTTTGTGTACATAGCATCTACTTCCAAAGATTTTGAAGTAACTTACATTAGGTTTCTTGTCATACCAGATTTCATATGGTGTCTTCAAAGTTCCTTTCTTCAGTTGTACTTGGTTCAAGGTGGAAACTGTTGTGCTTATTGCTTCTCTCCAAAATGTTTGTGGCACTTTCTTTTTAATCATCAAGGTTCTAGCACAATTCACAATAGATCTGTTTCTTCTCTCAGCTATCCTATTTTGCTTCGGAGTTCTCGGTGCAGAGACTTGTCTTTTTATACCATGATCATTGCAGAATAAGTTAAATTCATCAGAAGTGAATTCTCCTCCTCTATCAGATCTAAGACATTTCAGTTGTCTTCCTGTTTCATTTTCAACTCTTGCCTTGTGCCATTTAAACATTTGAAAAGCTTCTAATTTTTATTTTAAAAATATAACTCACATCATCCTTGAATAATCATCCACAAATAATATGAAATATTTATCACCATAATAACTTTTAACATTCATAGGATCACAAAGATCAGTGTGCACAAGATCTAAAATTCCATTAGAAGTGTAGGACTTACTTGTAAAGCTTGATCTTGTCATCTTACCCATCTGGTATCCTCGGCACATAGCATTCTCAGGTTTTTCCAAACTTGGTAGACCTCTTACTCGGTGCTTCTTGCTTATTTTGATCATATTATCAAAATTTACATGACAAAACCTTTTATGTCATAACCAGGTATCATCTATCTTTCCATATAGACACTTGTTCTGAGTTGAGTCAAGGTTAAATGTGTTACCTTTTGTTTGTGTCCCGGTAGCAGCTAACTTTCCATGCTTGTCATGAACTTTGACAATTCCTTTCTGAAATTCTATTCGGTAACCTGTGTTGTTTAGCTGTGCTACACTCAACAAATTATATTTAAAACCTTCAACCCAATAAACATCATTACATTTAGCATTGTCAAGAAGTGTTATGGATCCTTTACCTTTTACCAGACATGGTGCATCATTACCAAATATTACATAACCTCCATCATAATCTTCTAATATAACAAACTTGTGTTTATCACCTGTCATGTGATGTGAGCATCCACTATCTATGATCCAAGAATCATTAGTATTTATGTGAGATATTAGGGATTTTTCTTCATACCTTTCTTCATTTGATCCATCTTTGATAGCCACATAAACTACTTCCTTTGTATCAGTTTCATCTGATTTATCATCATTTGATTCCTCATCGGCTATTAGGAATGACTTTCTATCTCTTCTTCTGAAGTCTCGGTGTCCTCTGTATTGATTATTTTTCTTTCTATCATCTCGATAATCTCTCTTTTCATTGGGTTCTTTGTCAGGACAGTTAGAAGCCATATGTCCTATCTTATCACAATTGAAACATTTCAAAGGTAGTTTTCCTTTATACTTGTGTAGGGGAAAAAGCGAGACTAGGTTAACATGCCCTAATCCTACCTTTTGACACACATTACGAAATACGAAAGAGCCTAGAGGTATCACACAATTGGCTACTTCTTCTTGTGAAAGAGAGAGCCACGGGCTACCTATTAGGATTTCTATTCCTTCGTTGAAATTGAAAGATCAAATGATGCAAGTTCAAGTCCTAATCCCAAAATGCATGTACAAACGAATAACAAGATTGCAGAATTGAGATTAAACAATGAACAGTTGTAAATACAAGGATGAAATAAGAATGCAGATGCATACCCAGAGTCAAAATCTGATTGAAAATGTTCAGGACGGGGGCGTGGGCACCACTGTCCTGATTCTGTCCCGAAAACTGCACCTAAAATTGTTGTTTTGCACTCTGGAAAACTGTCGGAAATGTCGAAAAATGTTGTCTGTCAGGAGGACCAGGGTGCCCAGTGCCTCTGTCCTAGGGACTAGGGTGCCCAGTGCCCCTGTCCTGGCAGGACCAAGGCGCCAAGCGCCCCTGTCCAGGTCTTTTTCTCTACAATTTGATGTGGAGTGCTGTCTCGACCTGCTTTTCCCAGATCTGTCACCTGCGGCGTCGTCCGAGTCCCGAAACCTGCAATTATATCTGAAAAGGGGATGGGCGGCTATATAGGGTTTTGCCTTAGTCAAACCCCCACTTCAGTGATTTCCACCTCCATGAATACCCAATTTGTATTGTAAAATGTATTGTGTGTGCAGACCTAGTGTGTATACAAGGTCCTAAAATGCAAGCAAGCAAACTAGAGCACCTAGAAAGTAAACTCTAATTGCTTGTAAATGATAATGTAAATGCTCTAAATCAAGATGCAAAGTGATCTAAAGCATGAATAAAGGATATATTGAAGCTTATGCAAAGACATGAAATCATACCCAACCCCCAAGGGAGGAGTACAAGCCAATCTTCAGTCGGTAATCTCCTATTGTTCTTCAATGTCTTCCAAGCCCTAAATGGATGAATGAAATTGATAAATGCTTGATAGAAGGATGTTGAATGTTGTTGAAGTCTTCAAAAATCTGTTCTTTCGTTGCATATGAGGTTCTTGAAAACAAAAATCGGATCCCTTGAAATGAAGAAAGAGAGCTCTTATGTAGGAAACCCTAGATCGTAATTTCATCTTTTGGCCGACCTAGAGATTGAATTTCCTACCAGTTTCTTGGGGTTAAGCTTTATTTTGTGATTGGATTGTGCTCCTAAAATTTTGAGAAAAATGTTCGGGACCATGTGCACTCCGAGCGCCACGGTCCCAACAACTTTTCACCAAATTTTCAAGGTCGTCGGATATGATGATTTTAGAGAGAATCTTGAAGTTACAGGTGATTTCGAGATGTTTTGACCCCCGAAACCAAGCCCACAAGCTCAAAATAGGACTTAATTAGGGTTTTTGATTGAATGATGTATTCGAGGAATAAAATGAAAAGGGCACGCTTTAACGAAAGGGCCCAACTTTATGATGCAGAGGATGATGAAATAGGACCTTAGACCTAATTAATTTAATTAATTAAGTGCTAAAGGAGAAATGCAATGCAAAATGTAAAATGCACTAAGGCGGGTGCTAAACTAGGTGTGAAATTGTACCACCCTAGCAATTGCGTACAATTTACGATGCTACATTTAGCCCCCACTTTAGTGGTCATATGAGTACTACGTGCATATGCAAGCTAAAGTACAGAAAAGTAAGCATCATTTGAAAAAGGATATATCCATAAGTTGTCGGATGAAGCCCCCAGCGGTATCTGCAGTACACAGTTAGGAACCGCACCCTACAAAACACACGTTAGATCACAAAATCACCTAATTCTTACTAAGGAAAGTGATGAAATTTGTGAGTAGCTATATGCCCCCCCTGTTTCGACTTGCTTATTAGGGAGGTGAAATAGGGTAGCATGTTTACTTACGACAAATTGTGTAAGAGAGTATTGATGAGGGATTTTCACTGAATAGGCTTCATCAAAGCACTTTTTGGAACATCTTGAGAGTAGGGGAATGAAAATATGATTCCTACGCAACAAACGGCTTGAAAATCGCATCTCCCAAACTCAAGTTATAATGAAATGAATGATAGAGGAAAATTAAGGTTTCGAAAGTAAAGGTAAAGAAATGAAAGTATATACTTTGAAAGTGACATTTGCATTTGTCACTTTGTTGATTTTGGAATATTGTTCATTGTAGCAGAGCCCACATAGCCAACATCATGCCTTTACGATGACCGGAGCGTTCCACGAGGATTGAGATACTACGCCAGGCCGTGATCGACGACGAGCCACTGGACGAGGTGAGTTGACTGAACGTTGACTTTTGACTTTCTGCATTTTGACTTTCTGTGATTGTTTGCAGGCCTTGAAGCCTGACCCGGGCCCCACCCAAGGTGCCATGGTCCCTGTGGGGTGCCCTGGTCCCCTCAAGGTGCCATAGTCCCTGACGGGGTGCCATGGTCCCTAACAGGGCGCCATGGTCCCTAATAGGGCGCCATGGTCCCTAACAGGGCTTGGCGAGGGATTTCAGGGTTAGCCTATGATGTTCGACAGTTTGCATGAGTGATTTTGATGATTGAGTACTGATTACAGTTATGTTTTTGTGTTGCAGGGTCTCCCATACATGAGAGAGCATACGGCAGGACATATTCTTCGCAGTTTGTGAGATCAAATTTCGTGACTTACTTAGGCAGAGAGAGACACATTGTCGATTGTGGGATTATGGTATGCGATCCTCATGCCAGCCATTCGGTTCCATCCTGCGATGCTGATGGCATTGATGGAGCGATGGGATCCTGACACATGCACATTTCATCTTCCAGTAGGGGAGCTGACGGTTACACTTGAGGATGTGTATCACATACTTCGTCTTCCTATCAGAGGAGCTACTGTTACATACGCGACCGATCAGTCAGTGGAGGACCATCAGAGAGAGCAGGTATATTGCATAGGGAGAGTCATGCCGAGCGAGATGAGAGGTCGCATCATGGTCAGTTGGCTCTTACATCCTACAGGAGAGGTTCCCCTTGTGAGATGCCTTATGATCGCCATCATAGCACTAGCTGTCTGCCCTAATGGGCGAGGTACGCATATGCATGGGGGTCTCACATGGTGCATCAGAGCTATGGAGAGACACAGGAGAGTGTATGTTTGGGGTCGGAGTATGCTTGCACATCTTTATCATGACCTTGAGGAGTATGTGTTTGGACAGGGTTGTAGCTTTGACATGCACACTTCTGCAGGTGTGGGTATTTGAGCACTTCACATGCACCAGGCCTGTCGGCTTTCCGATGAGTACGGCTAGTGAGCGACCTAGGGTGTTTGCTTATCCACTTACCAGTGAGTGGAGATTTGGAGATCTGTTATATTAGAGAGTGATATTTGATAGATTGACAGCCGAGGTGACCATATGGAGACTCTATCTATGGATGCACAGATGGGATGGGATGGAGAGATAGTTAGCATGCTTATAGAGGAACCGCCTACTGCGGGGACAATATTAACATATCATAGTCCCATTCTACTTCAACCGAGTACGGAGGCAGTTTGGGCTAGACCAATGTGTTCCAGCCGATGTGCCCATCTATACCCGACACTCACGAGTCCTTCCCAGACCTAGAGCAGTAGCGAGACCGACGATAGATGACATCGAGACTACAGATATAGAGGGATCTGATCAGGATGTAGTCACTGATTACTCTGCAAAGCCTGGAGCATAGCGCAGGTATGTCTCATGGTTTATGAGATCATACCCAGGGCCTATCTTTCCACCAGATCACCCGACAGGCCATCTAGGCCCATGGAGACATGGAGATCGAGATGAGGACCAGGGATCCAGGTCAGAGGAGCTAGAGGAGGGAGAGGGTCATGAGGAGGTAGGAGATCCTGATCCACCCACAGGAGATCAGCCTAGTGCCGAGGAGGAGGAGGAGGAGGACACGGATAGAGATGAGGATGAGGAGGATGCAGGTGAGGATGCAGACGAGGATGAGGATGAGGATGATGACGAGGATGACGAGGAGGAGGAGGATAGAGATGATGAGGAGGGGTCAGATGCAGCTCCCCACCATTCAAGAGATGATACCATAGCTCTAGATCCTCCTCTTATTCCCCAAAAGGGGGAACATGAGGCGATACGGAGACCTGTTCCTAGTACCGTCCAGCCTACACCCATCGTGCATAGATTAGTCGAGCGAGGGGAGCCTAGTAGATCCCAGTCATAGATGCTACCGTATCATGATCCCTACTGGCGTGAGGGAGATCCAGGTATAGTAGGTTTATATTGATTGATGAATGTTTTGATGATATAGAATGGTACTAACAAAAATCTGTTCTACTACTACAGCTAATGTGTAGGAGTGGCATTCCCTGATTCAGCAAGCAGTGACAGACATTTCCACAATGGCACAGATCCTGAGTTCCTCACAGATTTCCTATAGGCCTCAGGGGAACGCGGGTCGGCATGAGGACTTGTTCTCCCCATTCCAAGTACAGGTAGACATATGGAGAGAGAGAGAGAGAGTCCTATCAGAGGACCTTCAATGGGCACGGCGAGATCTAGCAGCTGCTCAGGCCGAGGCTTCCTCCTATCGCGTGATCCTTATGGATAGGGATCGTAGGAGTTCCTCTCGGAGTCACTCGCGGTCTATATCGCGCTACACACCTATGGGTCCACCTGCACGGCCGGATTAGGAGGGAGCATCTAGTCGACACTCTCCCGCCACCAGCCCTAGGGATAGGAGATGATTTTATGATGTAGGATAGGTCACATTTTGGATGTACAGTGACCTATATTTGTATACGATCCACATATATATATATATATATATATATACATGCTTCTCTTTGTCTCAAATGTGTTATCTTTAATGTTAAAACAATGTATATTTTGTTTTGATTAAATCTAATACATTTGGTAGATGTACATGTATGTTCGAAATTTAATTTCCATGTGATTGATTTCTCAATGCTCCATGATTAAATTGATACATGTGTGACTTAATTAAAATATTTAATCAAGTACTACATTGATGATAGGGAAGAAATATGCATTAAGTCTAAGAATCATATAACTAATGTGATTTAATTTTGAACTTAAACACAACATGATACGATCCTACTTAACACATAAGACATTGCGAAATATGCTAGCATAATGGAAATGTAAATCTTTTACAATTTACATTAAATGAATTCAAGACAAACTATGAAGTAAGGAGACACGCTTGTCAAGAACGAAGCAATATAAATTAAACACCATAACATTTAATTCTATTTTGCTCTAATTAGGAGATACTAACATATTGCCCAATGTTGAAGAACTGAAAAGAAAATAAATAAGAAATGAAGAATTAAGCATAATATCTACGCAAGTGCATAGCATTGATAGGTTCTTTAAGAGGCGTACCATCTACATCCGCTATTTTGTAAGCACCTGATCCATAATCTTCAATAACAATGTATGGTCCAAGCTAATTAGGGCTAAATTTTCCCTTTTCTGCAGGTAAGGCATTCACATTGCGCTGATTTTCATAGAGGACTAAGTCACCTACTGAGAAGGAACGTTGAATAACCTTATCATTATAGCTTCGTTGTAGAGTTTTGTGATACGCTTGAATATGCTCAAGAGCATTTATACGTTGTTCATCAAGCATCTCAAGCTGTTGAAGTCGTTGTTCTCTATAAGAGTCATCATCTACTATACCCTTGAGAGAAACCCTAAGTGATGGAATCTCTAACTCAAAAGGCATAATAGCATCAGCACCATAAACAAGATTATAAGGAGTAGTTCCTATAGCAATTCGTACACTCGTTCGGTAGGCCCAAAGAGCATAGATTAGCTGATTACTCCAATCCTTACCATGCTTATTCACGGTTTTGCGAAGAATTTGTTCAATTATCTTATTGGATGATTCAACTTGACCATTTGATTAAGGATAGTATGGTGTAGAAAATCGATGTTTAATATGATACTTCTCGAGGAATTTCTTCACATCCTTGTTGTTAAATGATGTCCCATTATCTGAGATTATAGTAGAAGGTATCCCGAATCAAGAAATGATGTTTTCTAAAAGAAATTGACAAATCACTTCAGCAGTGGTAGAGCGAAGGGGAATAGCTTCTACCCACTTTGTAAAGTAATCTGTTGTAGTTATAACTAAGGTGTGTCCTTGAGATGAAGGAGGAGAGATTTTACCAATGAGATCCAAACCCCATGCGGAGAAAGGCCAAGAAGCTACTTGAGAACGAAGTTCTTGGGCAGGAGCATGAATCAGATTATTATGTTGTTGACATTGATGACATTTCTTAACAAATGAAAAAGAATCCTTCTGCATAGTTTGCCAATAGTATCCTATACAAAGCAACGGGGATTTCCAATTTGTTAAGACAACAAAGGAGAAGACCGTCATAACCCCTTCGGTAAAGGACATTAGAAAGAATGATATACCTAGCAGACAGCTTGCGGATTCTAGCCCTAGTGTTCCTATTGGCGGAATCAGGGAAGGTACCATCGGTCAAATATCTTACGATATGTGAATACCATTCGTCTGAATCTACAAAGTCACAACATGTTACCAAGCTAGAATCGTCTACAATAGCCAAAGAAATAAGGTTGTGAATAACGAATTTAAGATCAACCACAGGGTCCTCTAAAGATACAAGAGAAGCCACACATGCCATTGCGTCCACATGTCGATTATCTTTTCGAGGAACAAGTTCCATGGTATAAGAATCGAATTTTTGTAATAAAGAGATGGCAAGGTCTTTATATTGTGATAATTTGTCTTGTTTTGCTTGATACAATCCTGTTACTTGTCTTATAATCAATTGAGAATCTCCATAAATATGTATGTGTTTTATGTTCAGAGCTAAGGCTGCTTTTATTCCCGCTATAAGAGCCTCATATTCAGCAATGTTATTGGTACACAGGAAATTTAGACGATAGGATAAGGGAATAGATTTCCTTGTAGGAGAAATCAGAACAACACCTGCCCCCGATCCCGTACGACACTTAGAACCATCAAAGTATAATTCCCAAGTTTCATCTTTCTCTATAGAAAGAATGAAGTCATCGGGGAAAGACTCAGAATTAGGGAAGGAGAAAGGTGAAGGGGCCTCAACTAAGTGATCGGTCAATGCTTGTCCTTTAATTGCTCTTTGTGAAACAAATTTAAGGTCAAATTCAGTTAACATCATAACCCACTTAGCTAGGCATCCTGATAAATCAGTTTTAGAGAAAAGATGCTTCAAAGGATCAAACTTTACCATGATGTGGACTTCTAAATTTAAAAGATAATGTCTCAATTTCTGAGTCGCAAACACCAAGGCCAAGCATTGTCTTTCTATCGCAGAATATCAGGTCTCATAATCGAGTAAGGTATGACTTATGTAATAAACCGGACATTCCTTACCATCTTTATCATGTTGTGCCAACAATGCTGTGAGAGCATGAGAGGAAGCAGCTGTATACAAAAGGAAGGGTTTAGAAGGTTCGGCAGGTTGAAGAATAGCAGGACTAGCCAAATACACTTTTAAATCTTCAAATGCTTGCTGACAATATTCGTTCCATTGAAAAGTGATGTCCTTTTTAAGAAGATGAGTAAAAGGAAAGGTGTGATCCGCAAGTTGAGATACGAACCTACGAATAGCTTGAATCTTTCCTTGTAAGCTTTTAAGTTGAGACACATTTCTAGGAGGTGGCATGTTGACAATAGCATCTATTTTCTTAGTGTCCACCTCAATCCTATGATGTGAAACTATGAATCCTAATAGTTTTCCACTATCCACACCGAAAACACATTTTCAGGGATTCAAGCGCATGTGATATTTACGAACTCTTTCAAAGATTTGACGAAGGAATTTAATATGATCTATGCGAAGAATAGATTTGGCTAAAATATCATCAACATAATCCTCTAAAATCTTATGCATATAATCATGAAAGATAAGGGTCATCGCTCGTTGATAAGTTGCACCGGCATTTTTAAGTCCAAAAGGCATCATTATCCAACAAAACGTACCCCAAGGAGTGGTGAAAGCGGTTTTAAATTGATCTTGAGGGTTAATGAAAATTTGATTGTATCCAGAAAAACCATCCATGAAGGATAACAAGGCATGTCCTCCCGTAGAATCAACTATCATGTCAATGTTGGGAAGAGGAAAATCATCTTTCAAGGAAGCCTTATTCAAATCTTGAAAATCAGTACACATCCTTATTTTGTTATCTAGTTTAGCCACAGCGACAATATTTGAAATCCATGGGGAATAGTCAATAGGGCGGATAAATCCAACCTCCAATAACTTTTCAATCTCAGCCTTAACAAGCAGAGCCACCTTAGGATTCATTTTTCGAATCTTTTGTTTCACGGGCTTAGCATCGAGAACTAAGACAATATTATGAGTAACAATCTTAGGATCTATACTAGGCATGTCAGAGTATGTCCAAGCAAAGATCTCGGGGAATTCATGCAATAAATCTTCATATTGTTTTTGTTCCTCTTCATCCAAACATTTTCCAATTTTAATAACTTTTTCTTCATTGCAAGGATCCATCTTAACATTAGTGGTGTCACTTATGAGAAGACTACTTTGTTGAGGAGTATCCTTTAACTGAGGGAATTCTTTCACAATCTCATCATTATCAATCTCTTTTCCAAAATAGGCTTCAGTGTTCAAACAATAAGGGAGTCCCCTATTGTGATGATAACGAGGAAGAGTGTCATAGGCTCCCAAAAATTCAGCTAAAGCATCATCGGTAGGGAAGACATCCAAAGCATAGTCACACGAAGGATCCCCATCAATATACTCAGGGTGTTGCATTGATAGAGATGTAGAAATAGCATTAACACTAATGCATGGTCTTTTAGAAGCTTTAGTGCGTTTGCAGGGATTATAGCCAAGTCCAAAGGCATAATTGTGAAAATTAGTCTCTAGAGGAACTTTTATCCCTTGTTCATGAGCACCAAAACCTTTTCCATGATACCCATGCTTAGCAAAAATGCGAAAACCATGACCATAACGATCAGCCATTTCAGAAAGAGGAGGTGGTTTTTCATAAGACAAAGAATCAAACTCTTCATAATTAGAGGTGTGAGGAGAAGAAGTTTGAGAAGCGACCACGAAATTATTACTCATAGGTTCAGGTAAGATTGATTGATTTTTAGCTTCTTCCTTCTTTTCAACTTTAAGCTCTCTAGAAGGAACCTTATATTCACCTACAAAGGTGGGATTGAAATCAAGAGATCCCCAATCGTCTTCTTCGAGAACCTTCTCAGGATCAAAATCCTTCTTATGTGTAGATTCAAGTCAAGAAGAATCTTCTTCAGGAACTCCAGACTCATCCAAAGAATTTTGATCATCAGAGAGCGAGGACTCATCGATAGGTATCTTATTTAAAGAGTCATCACTAGATGAGGATGGCTTAGAAGAACCCCCTTTGGAAGTAGATGTTTGTAGACAAGCTTGGAAATTAGTGTCACCTATCAAGGTATATGTCTTATTGTTATAGATAAATTTAATTTGTCTATGCAATGTAGAGGGGACAGCTTGCATACTGTGAATCCAAGGCCTCCCTAATAACAAGTTGTATGTTAAATTTCCCGACATAACATGGATAGGAGTAGGCAAAGTAATAGGTCCTACTGTGAGAGGTAAGGTGATAATACCTAATGAAGTCATAGCCACATTGTCAAAGACTCGAATGGGACGAGAGTCAGGCTCAATGAGAGATGTATCCACATTCATTTTATGCAATAGATTGATGCTACACACATTAAGGCTAGAGCCATTATCTACTAGTGTTCGTCTTATAGCAGTGTCTTTCATGATAACCACAATCATCAAGGGATCATATTGTTGTTGAATTTCACTTGTAGGCAACTCATCTTGGGTAAACACAATTTGAGCCTTAGGATTCATCATAGAGTTAACTAAAGATGCTATATTACTAGATGTATTCGGTGGAGGAACATTCAAATCTTTCAAGGCATCTTATAACATTCCATGATGAGTGGAAGAAGGTTGAATCAAATCCCAAAGGGATATCGTAGCAGGGGTAGCTTTAAGTTGTTCTATGAGATCATATTCCTTACCCATAACTTGTGAAATACGGGGAGCTTGTGGAAGAATTGGTTGAGGATTAGGAAGAGAAACTGGAATAACAGGAGGAGGATTAGGCTACCTACTATTTCTGGTGTGATAAGTATGGGCAACCGCATGATAACTCTCTCTAGTTATTTGCTTGGCATAACTATAAGGACTTATAGGTTTTCTTCCTTGCACAGTGATAATTGGTTTATTCGGAGTACGAAAGGAATCATGATCATACCCTCCTTGGACAATAAGGAGAGGTGATTTAGGAATTTGAAGGGTGGGAGAAGGATAAGCACCTTGGACTTCAAAGAGAGGCTTGTTATGCTCATTCAAGTTTATCATGTTAACCAATTTAGAAGTCTTGTTCTTGTTTAAAGATTTCGATAAAGCCACAAAGTCATCAAGAGCATCATCCAACAAAGCATGATCATATCGATTAAAAGGTTTATCTTTTGATTCAAAAGGAGACATCTCCTCATAGAGGGGATTATTGAAAACAACCATGTTACTAGATTTAGTGGAAGAGTTGATAGGAATGTATCCTTGAGAGGAACCATTCGACTTATCTTTCTCATCACATCTAAATGGCATAGTAACAAGGTTTATGAGTTTTTGGTAAAATGAAGGTTTGGCATCTTTAGGGTTTAAAAACTCATCTAAAGTTTCATCTAATTCATCTTGGCTATACTCATAATAATCATCAAAAGCATGAACATTTTGCAAATAAAAATCTGACATTTTGAAATAAAGGTTGCATAAAATTTAAACACACAATGCAAAGAGACACACCCCCCCCCCCTTTTTTTTTTCTTTTTAATGAAAAATGAAATGAAAACACACTAAATCTAGATCTAGATCTAACAAATGCAATGCAAGAGGAAGCAATGATAGATTCACGTCAGGTTCACCAAAATGTGTAGGGGAAAAAGCGAGACTAGGTTAACATGCCCTAATCCTACCTTTTAACACACATTACGGAATACGAAAGAGCCTAGAGGTATCACACAATTGGATACTTCTTCTTGTGAAAGAGAGAGCCATGAGCTACCTATTAGGATTTCTATTCCTTCGTTGAAATTGAAAGATCAAATGATGCAAGTTCAAGTCCTAATCCCAAAATGCATGTACAAACGAATAACAATATTGCAGAATTGAGATTAAACAATGAACAGTTGTAAATACAAGGATGAAATAAGAATGCAGATGCATACCTGGAGTCAAAATCTGATTGAAAATGTTCAGGACGGGGGCGCGGGCGCCACTGTCCTGATTCTGTCCCAAAAACTGCACCTGAAACTGTTGTTTTGCACTCTGGAAAACTGTCAGAAATGTCAAAAAATGCTGTCTGTCAGGAGGACCAGGGCGCTCAGCACCTCTATCCCAAGAACCAGGGTGCCCAGCGCCCCTGTCCTGGCAGGACCAAGGCACCCAGCGCCCCTGTCCAGGTCTTTTTCTATGCAATTTGATGTGGAGTGCTGTCTCGACCTGCTTTTCCCGGATCTGTCACCTGCGGCATCGTTCGAGTCCCGAAACCTGCAATTATATCTGAAAAGGGGATGGGCGGCTATATAGGGTTTTGCCTTAGTCAAACCCCCGCTTCGGTGATTTCCACCTCCATGAATAGCCAAGTTGTATTGTAAAATGTATTGTGTGTGCAGACCTAGTGTGTATGCAAGGTCCTAAAATGCAAGCAAGCAAACTAGAGCAACCTAGAAAGTAAACCCTAATTGCTTGTAAATGATAATGTAAATGTTCTAAATCAAGATGCAAAGTGATCTAAAGCATGAATAAAGGATATATTGAAGCTTATGCAAAGACATGAAAACAACATGAAATCATACCCAACCCCCAAGGGAGGAGTACAAGCCAATCTTCAGTTGGTAATCTCCTATTGTTCTTCAATGTCTTCCAAGCCCTAAATGGATGAATGAAATTGATAAATGCTTGATAGAAGGATGTTGAATGTTGTTGAAGTCTTCAAAGATCTGTTCTTTCGCTGCATATGAGGTTTCTGAAAACAAAAATCGGATCCCTTCAAATGAAGAAAGAGAGCTCTTATGTAGGAAACACTAGATCGTAATTTAATCTTTTGGCCGACCTAGAGATTGAATTTCCTACCAATTTCTTGGGGTTAAGCTTTATTTTGTGATTGGATTGTGCTCCTAAAATTTCAGGAAAAATGTCTGGGACCATGTGCACTCCGGGTGCCACGGTCCCGACAACTTTTCACCAAATTTTCAAGGTCGTCGGATATGATGATTTTAGAGAGAATCTCAAAGTTATAGGGGATTTCGAGATGTTTTGACCTCCGAAACCAAGCCCCCAAGCTCAAAATAGGACTTAATTAGGGTTTTTGATTGAATGATGTATTGGAGGAATAAAATGAAAAGGGCACGCTTTAATGAAAGGGCCCAACTTTATGATGCAGAGGACGATGAAATAGGACCTTAGACCTAATTAATTTAATTAATTAAGTGCTAAAGGAGAAATGCAATGCAAAATGTAAAATGCACTAAGGTGGGTGCTAAACTAGGTGTGAAATTGTACCACCCTAGCAAGTGCGTACAATTTACGACGCTACAATACTTACCTTTGCCTCTCGCTAGCCTTTTAGCTAATAGTGCTTCAAACTCTTCTTGCTTTATGATTTCCTCATACAGTTTGTGTACCTCTTCCATGTTCTTACAAATTTTTTTGCTTGCTCCACTGTGATTCCCTTCAGAGTACTTATACTTTCTATTATTGTAATCATCAGATTCATCAAGATGAAAAGAACTAAATGCATATTCAACTTTATTTACCGAAGACCCACTATTATCAAAATTACTTAACTCAAATGCATGTAGCTTACCAATAGTAGCATCTAAAGAAACTGCCATATTGGGTACAGACCTCAATTCATTGATTGCAGAGACTCGGATTGCATAAGAAGGTAGAAGGGTTCTCAATAACTTACATGTGATATCATTTTCTTCAATGGTTCCTCCTGCTCCTTTGATTTGATTGACAATCTCCTTTAGTCTTGTATTGTACTGGGTTATGTTATCACCTTCATTCATCCTCATAGATTCAATTTGTCCTCTTAGACTATCCACTTTTTCTCTTTGAACATGTTCATCACCACCATACATAGATATGAGCTTGTCCCACATTGTCTTGGCATCATTACAGCCTTCTAGATCATTAAACTTTGACTCGGTCAATGCAGATGTTATTTCAATCATTGCTTGAATATGTTCTTGCTTTGCCTTTATCTCTTCCATTGTCAATGGATAGGTGCTAGGTGTAATGAAATCATTCTCCAAATAATATACAACATATTCTCCAACTTTTGATAGATGCAGCTTCATCCTTTTCTTCCATGTAGAGAAACTAGACTTGTTCAGCTTCGGTGCATCCCCCTTATACATCTTTGGATGTTTTCCTCAAGTACCTTTAAACTTTTTCTTCTGGAGTCCAAAGCTCTGATACCAATTGATACTTCTGATACTTAATGTAAGTATAGATGCCAAGCTAACTAGATGAGAGGGGGGGTGAATCATAGAAATTTAATCTTTTGTAAAAACAACAGATTTAACCTCGGTAACATATACTCCAACAATATAACCAAAACTGCTAAACATGCAAACTCATAAGCATATAAACATCATAACACTCGTAACACCAGATTTAACGTGGAAACCCAAATAGGGAAAAACCACTATGGGATTTCGGACCCACTAAGAAATATACTCTTCTAGAGTATGCTTGGTTTGAAGCAAATCCTGTTAAAGATTACAAACACATTGCTAGATGTGACCCGGTTAAGGGATTTCCCTTAGATCTGTTAGGATCTTCACCTTGTTAGAAGTGACCTTGTTAAAGGATTTCAAACACTCAATCAGAATGTCACCTTGCTAGAGGGTTTTACAAATAAGATTGTTAAGTCCACTCGGTTAAGAGATTTTCTATCACTTTACAAAATAACAGTAATAAAAATCTATCTGCAACTTCACATCTAAAATGCTAAAGCATATTCTTATTTGCTCAATACAATTTAGTCATAGGACTTATCTTGTCCCTCTGCTGGGCTCTATACTTTGTTATTCAAATAGGTCTTCAAGCTTCTATGCTTGGTAATCACTATGTAGCATCCTTGTGCTTACACTTGCCTACATACATTGTTTATCAACAGTTCCTTATTTATAAACAATTTGCTAACCGCTTAATCTCCTTGATCACATTTCCCATGATCAATCATAGCCATCAGATCTTCAAACTTTGACCAGGTTCAATTTATCCTTCGATCTGAAAACATTTTACCTCACCTTGGAACTTGCATACATCTCTTGGAACTTGTGCTAAGGTATTGCGGTTCAATCTACGTGATAGATCTTCCTGTCAATCTTCTATTGTCATAGATTTTTTTCACAAACTTCATGCACGACATACCAATCATTTAATCAATTCCAACTCATCGACTTCCTTCATTAAATAACGCTTTTAATCATTTAATGCATTCTATTACAGCTCGGTTGCAACTCGGTAAATACTAAACTTCACTCGGTAGAACTTCCACCTTCATTAACCGATAGCGATAACCTTAGGGTTTACCAACTAGGTTCCTTAGGGCTTACCGACTAGGTTCTTTGCTCGGTAACATAGTATAGTATTAACCTTACAATCAACAACATATGTAGGATGTCAAAACAATCTAAACATCATGATCTCATCATTGTCTAACTCGGTAATAGTTTCCCATTGAATAACTTATTTCTCCCCTTATTCATCACATTCTTTCTGTGTCTTTTACCGACATCTTTATACTCACCAAATCATACTTCTTAAGATATGGCAACAACATATTGAATTAGAAAATCAATTTCTTGACATCAATGAAAAATTAATAATATTAAGACAGTAAACATCCTTGATCAGTTATAACCATAATCATCAACAACCTTCTCAATATCCTAATTGAAATGCCAACAATCTCTTATTGTCTGTTATAATGCCAATAGGAGGTGGGATCCAAGGAATCCCCATTACCAGCAGCCTCCCTCCCTTTACCTACCAGCAATTTGTCGATGACATGATGCTTATTGGGCAAGGAAGTGTAAGGGAAGTGAGTGCCTTCAAAGGCATCCTTAATTCCTATATGCTAGCCTCAGGTCAAGAGGTGAATCTAGCCAAGTCTGCAATTTTTATGTTCAACATAGATCCCTCCTTGGGAAAAGTGATCAATAATGTCTTGGAGATTGGTGAAGGAACTCTTCCTTGCAAATACCTAGGCATTCCCCTTGACAAGGGTAGAAGACCCTCAAAATTATGGACAACTTGGTGGATAAAATCAAGTCTAGGATTAACACTTGGAAAGGAAAATGGCTCTCATCTGCAGGTAGAGCAACCTTGGTTAGATCGGTCTTGTCAGCTATGCCCATTTACCAACTCTCTTGTCAACATTTATCTTCTTCTAAACTTGTAGAGCTCAACAAGCATCTCAGGATTTTCTTTTCGCAAGGTGCTAATGAAAACTGTAAAATATCACTCATATCCTGGGACAAGATATGCAAACCTAAATAAGAAGGAGGAGTTTGCATTAAAAACCCTCATGATTAGGGCAAAGCCTTGGGTGCCAAGTTGGTCTGGAGGATGTTCAAAACCCCCCACCTCAAATGGGCTCACTTGGTGCACCACATATTCCTTAATAGAGGGAATCCTATCCAAACCTTTAGAGAAACCAACCCTCCCAGAGGGTCCTACCTATGGAATTTATGTTAGACTGTGAGAGGATTATCTCTGACAGACTTACTTGGAACCGAGGGTCCAGGGGTAAAGCTCTTTTCTGGTTAGATTCATGGGGTGGATATAAGGCTATTGATAATATCCATTACTTTGGTGCTACTCGTATCCTTCTTGAATCTCATAGAGGACCCCTATTAAACAACTATATCTCCCCTTCAGAGGATGGGGCTAGTTGGTAGTGGATCGAGAAAGAAGATGAGGATATCCTAGTAAGGGATAAACAAAAACTTATGGCAATTCTTAAATCAAGGAACATTGCCTCAGGTCAGAATAAGAACAAGCTCGTCTGGGATGGCTCCCTAAGAGGAGAATACAACTCCAAGGATGGGTACTCTCTCATCTCCAAATCATTTATAAGACCTATGATTGGGCTTCCCTTGAAACTTTGTTGGGATAAATATTGTCTTCCTAAGGCAAGGATCTTCTCCTGGCTTGCGGTTCAGAACAAGCTCCTAACTGCAGACAAATTTAGAAGAATGGTGTATGAGGGCCCTAGTAGATGTCCTCTTTGCAAGGCAGACGAGGAAGACACCAATCATATCCTCCTTAACTGCCCCTTTGCTCACAAATGTTGGATCTGGTTCATCAACAAACTTGAATGGTCTACGGCCTTCCCCCACACCATCTTTTGAATGCTCAAGGCATGGCCTCTCCTTAGGTGTAGCTGTCTCTTTGAAGGTTTATGGACAACTCTTCCTTCTTCCATTATGTGGGAACTATGGAAGGAGAGAAATAGACGTCTCTTCAAGAATAAAAAACTAGAGGTTCTCAGAATCATTAATAGGATAGAGTCAGCTATCACTGAGCTCATGAACAACTGACTGTCATTAGGCTCATTGAAGAATGCCTCTATCACTTATTGGGATGAAAAGATGAAAAAACATTGGGAAGGCGTATTCTTTCCTCCCTTTGTAGAAGATGGTCCTATTGCAAGTCTTCGATCAAGGGATGCATGCAGATGGTAGCCCCCAGGTGAAGGTTGGGTGAAGCTAAAGTTTGATGGGGCATCCTGTGGCAACCCAGGGCAAGCAGGGATAGGATATGTTGTTCATAATTGGGAAGGAAAGGAAATAGAAACCCTTGCCTCTCCGATTGGCATCAACACCAACAATTGGGCAGAACTTATGGCCTTGGTGGAGGGTCTGCATTTATGTAGGAAACTAGGAGTTAAGAACTTGGAAATTGAAGGAGATTCAGCTATAATTGTCAATGCTCTGAGGAAAGGTAGTATGCCTAATTGGAGACTAAATACTTTGCAGTCAAAAGCTCTTGACTTATGTAGAGATTTTGATAGGTTCACAGTCAATCATATTTATAGGGAGGGCAATAAAAGAGTGGATGAGTTGGCCAACTCGGGAGCCGATGGCATCAATCTCTTGTCTATGCCACCTTATGGCAACCCCCTCTTTTATTTTCGTGTCCTAAGTGGTCGTTAGCATGTTTCTCCTTTCATCCCCTTATGTTTCTCTTGCCCAGACTCTATTTTAACCCCCTTATTTATTCCTCTTCCTATCCCATGTATTTACGTATAGATACTCAGACAAACATTCAGTTTAAGTATGCCCATATATTTGTTCTCTCATACTTTAACTCAGGTAGTTAGGCTCAATCCATGGTCGGATATAATCATTAAAATACAAATCTCAATCATATATTTTTATTCCTCTCCTTCATACCCATTTAGTCTTCCATCCTTTATCCCAAGGAGAGGCCCCTCATCTAATATTTTTGTATAAAATGATCTGGGAACTTTCATTATTAGACCCTCACCTTGATTCAGTCATCCATCCTCATATTCAGCCTCTCATCGGCATATGTGTGTGTGTGTGTGTTGGCATTTTGATGATTATGTTGTGATTGTCATTGATGGACACACACTTGCTATGAGATCACTTTGTGAATGTATGAGTTATGCTCAACCGGTAATTGTTCCAAACTGGTATCATGTTGTAGTCTTTAAATTATTGATCTTATGTCGAAAGTGTTTACCGATCTCAAGCGGAATAAAGACCCAAGCGGCATAGAGAGATCAAGCAGTTTAAGGATCTCAAGCGGAGCGGAGCAAAGGAGCCAGAAGTGGCAATTATCTTTTTCCCAGTCTTCAATTTTTGTCAACCAAAAATCTATTTGAACTGGTATTACTCTGAGTTACCAACCCGTAACCGATAATACTCTGTGATAAGTTACCAACCAGTATATTTTTGTGATGAGTTACCATCCACCGACACTTTGACAGTGATTTTGTGTCGTGTTACCAAATGTGTCTAGATACAATGAACCTAGGAAATTGCAATGTAATCCAATTGGACCGACATGAAATTAGATTCCTTTTAAGGACATCATGTCTAGGGTTTTGTATGTGTATGTATGAGTGTAGCTTTAAGGTTTTGGTGGTCGTCGAAGCTCTTA
This sequence comes from Cryptomeria japonica, assembly GCF_030272615.1. NCBI lineage: Eukaryota > Viridiplantae > Streptophyta > Pinopsida > Cupressales > Cupressaceae > Cryptomeria > Cryptomeria japonica. The sequence goes on from NC_081410.1 coordinate 153,133,954, forward strand.
TATGTGCGATCTTAACCGAGAAGATCAAGTTTGTGTACAGCAACAGAGTGTGGATTTACTGAATACTGAAGTAATGCTGAAGAGAATTAGCTATGAGCTACAATGGATCTAATCAAGCAAACTGTGCCATTTGCTAGATCATTCACTTGTTGATTACTCACATCTTTGACAAGTCAGAAACCCTTAACCGGGTAGGCCCAGAAAAGCCTTTGTAAATCCTCTACCAAGGTGGTTCACATCTGTGGATCTGAAATCCTCTCAAAAGGTAGTCTTTAATTGGACTTATCTCCTAACAGAGATTGAGATTCCTAACAGGATCTGTTCTAGTAAAGAACATTGTATGACCTTAACCGGTCTAGTTATTATTTTGTAGATAGTTACTTATGAGTTTCATCTCACCGTGGTTTTTCCCATTTGGGTTTCCACATCAAAATCTCTTGTGTTATGGTGATTGTGCTTCTATGGGTGAATGCCTTATTTTCTATTTGGTTTACATGTGTGTTAACCAGTTTGTTTGTTAAACTGTTTTACCGTTTTACTGCTAGACTGTTTAAGTGTTCAAGTACAATATTTTTTGGTATACTAATTCACCCCCTCTCTTAGTATTCATCAATTGGTATCAGAGCCAACCTTTCTATAAGTCTAACCACTTGGAAAGAGATATGGGGGAATACACTATGAGGGAACTTACTCATCAGCTCACTCAGACTGAGCAAGCCAATGATGAACTTAAGGTCAAATATAAGGCCTCTCAGGCAAAAAGAAGAGAGCATGCTAAAAAATTGATGGAGTTAACTGAAAATAGTTCTTCTGATGAAGCGGACATGGAAGCCCTAATTCAAGAAGTAGAAAAGTTGAATGAATCCAATTCCAACCTAAGAAAGGAGTTGGAAGGACTGACTATCTGAATGTGTCAAGAGCTTGAGAACCGGAGGAAAACTGAAGATCTGGTAAAAGACAAAGATCATGAGATCCCCAAGCTGAAGCAAGACGTCAATGCACTTACCACTCATCTTCATGAAAGAAAAATGGAAAAAGAAGAAGTGCAAGGTGAACTAAACATGGCTATTTCTGAGAATGCAACCTTGAAGGAATCCAATGTTGCTATTTCCAAAGAACTCACTAAGTCAAAGGAAATACTTGCCAAATTCAATAAGAGCACTGTCAAGCTAGAACTGAAGCTTGAATCAACTAAATTGGTAAATAATACCAATGGACTTGGTTTCTCTGATTATGAGGAAGGTGAGACCTTTGGAATAAAAGATGGAGCATCAAAGAAACAACCGACATCAAAGGATAAAGGTAAGCCGAATTTCAAACCTATTTGCTTTAATTGTCTCAAGGAAGGACACACTGCTAATGTATGTAGAAGTAAGGCTTACAATAATTTTCCTTATTTTCTAAATGATAAGCCTAGACCCAATAGATTCAATGGTAATTGTTATGCATGCAACAAGTTTGGGCATAGAGCATTTGAATGCAGGTCTGTCATGCACAATACCAAAAGGTATCCTCAAAGGAGTCAAGGAGTTTTTCTTGAATCCTCTGAGAACTGGAACCCAAACTGGTTTAATACCTATAATTATCAGTCAGGAAGCAATGGCTATCAAGTGGCAACTAGATGGAGAACAACCTGTTTGATCTGTCATGGTAATGGTCACACTGCTGCAACATGTAGAATGAAGAATGGAAACATGAATAATGGACCTTGGAAAGCACCTGGAATGGTTTGCTATCATTGCAACAAACCGAGTCATACAGCAAGATTCTATAGAACAAGAAAGAGTATATCGGATGATATACCAGTCACTCCAAAAGGAAAGATTGATGTTGAAATTGTTCAAGTAGATATGAAGAAAACCTAGTAGAAGAAGCCAGAGAAGTGATTCAAGTAGAACCAGTTTCTGCACCTAGTGTGGAAGTCGTTGAGCCGACAAACTAAGCATCAGAAAAGCTTAGGGGGAGCAAATGGTGAAATATCTCGAACCCTCGGTTTACACCGATAAAAGACCTCAACCGATATGTGATACCTATCAACTAGCAGAAGACCAAAAATGGTAAAAGGCAAATTAGGGTTTACGCCCTAATAGTGGAGCATTTATTATGGTAGGTGAAAAACTTGTTTAAAAGAATTTTTCAAAGTCATTTTTCACTTATTAGTTCACGAGTGATGAAATTTTCAAGCATAGAGAGAAGAAAAGCAATTTGGATTGCGATTCAAAGAATTTATCAAAATCCTAAAGAAGAGTCAGAAGCAAACATCTATTGGTGAAGTATAGAACACAAAGTGATATTTCAACAACCAAAGGAGTGTGTAGCGAAGTTTAAATTGCGAGCCCTAAATTTTGACTTACGAAGGTATTTTTCAAAATTCTCTGTTTATCATGGCTTTCGCATCACATGCTAGTTCTAGTTCACTTGATGATTTTGTAGACTTCATTCAACAAAAGGAAAAATACAATGCCCTATCTCAAATACCCGTTGGTGTTATAGTGGAGGAAGGCATTTCCGATTACATTGATTGTAAGATTGAAGATCTAGGATCTCTGATGATCCATTCTTAGTTGAGTTTGTTCTGTGGGAAGGACAAAAAGATTAAACCGGAATTTAGAATTCTGGAAAAGAAGAAACTTCACAATGTTGTCTATTTCCTTGAAGAATTTTCAGATGATCACATCCGCATTATTCTAAGCAGAGTACACGGTGATAAAATTTACTTAGAGGATGCATGATATTACACCAGAAGTAATTTATGCTATCACCGATTTCTGCAACGTCGATGAAGTGCCAGCCCTAAGAAAGATTAGCAAGACAGAAATGACTAAGCTCATCGGTTCAGTGAGCGATTCATAGGGAATGACTATCAATTCCATCAAGGACGATCTAGTCAAATATGTGTGTATGGTGATAGGATACCAGACGTTCCATGCCAGCAGAATCAACTTTGTCTCTGCTGCAACGGTAAATGCCGCCTACAGGATGATCAAGGAAGATGCATCATTTGATCTATGCACTTTTATGCAAAGACAACTTCTGTTGAACCTCAAGTCGATCAAGCAGGACAATGCTTTGAGATTTAAGTTTGGACAACTATTAGTTGGGTTGTTCTTCTACTTCCAAGGCTATTTTTCAGGAGTAGGTGATATTTAGTGGTCTGCTGACCAACCGGTGACAAAGCAAATCAAGGAAAGCCTACAAGCAGTAGGAACTGGTTATCCGAAAGTGCTGAACAAATACTTTTATGAGTTTAGATGCAAAATGAACCAAAGGGTAAGAATATCTGGTGATATTGTCAAGAAGTATGAGGAGGACATCTGCTTCACCATCGGAGTTGATGAGTGCATAATGGAGGTGGTTGAGCCTAGACAGGAAGAAGTGGAACCGATGGGATATGAGGTAATGTATGACATGCTAGATGGGTATGCCTCTACCCTAATCGCCTCACCCCTTGATCCAAAGGCAAAGAGAACCGGAACCTATTTGGAAAGGGTTACACCGGTTGAAGAACTGCCAATAAAGAAGGGAAAGGTAGTGCCTTCAGTATCGGCACTGGTTACCACAGCAAGTCCCAAAGTGACCAAGCGGTCACCAGCAAAGAAGAAACCAGAAGCGGCACCCACCAAAGTCTTTGAGAGGAAGCAGAAGACAAAAAGCAATACACCAGACTCAGAGGACACTGTCTCTGAAGAATAGCCTAAGAAGACTAGGCAAACAAGGAAAAAGACAAAGAATAAACCGGCAACATCGACACTGGTAAATATTGATATTTCCTCTTACAAACCTTTGACACATTGTCAAAGAACAATTAAGAATATTAGAAGAAAAGTGCTTGGTGATTTGAAAGAGTGCTTTGATGATTTTAATGATGGTGAAACAGAAGAAGTTGAATAGGGAGTCATTAATTATTTATGTATTAATGACCGGTGGCCTTCAAAAATTAAGTCTGAGACACTTGATTCTTTATATAATTCTTTAGATAATAAATGGCGCATTGCCATAGAGAAAGAACAGGAAATAAGACAGGAAGTATTCACACAATACTTCACTGAAGTGCCTAAAATGGAACTGTATGAAGTGGTGGAGAGATATAAGGGCCTCTTCTTCATGAGAAGAAGAAGACTCCTATTGTTGGAAGGAAAAGTTTCAGAAGTGGTCAAAGATACCCACTCCCTTGCTCAATCAGCTTTAAGATTGCATCAAGTGGCTGAAGCCAACAGGAAAGCTCAGCAAGAACCAGAAATCACTCAACCAGATGAAGTATATGATAGTGAAGGAGAACTGATCACTACTCAATTGGACCTGATTGATGTTGATGCCTTGAACGGTGAAAATGTTACTCTGGATGCACCAACAGAAACAGAAGGTCGGGAGAAAAAGGAGGAAGACAAGAGAAAATAGACAGAGAAAGAGAAGAAGAAATAGGAGGAAGAAAATAGAAAACAAGCAAAAATGGAAAAGAAGAAAAAGGAAGAAGAGAAGAAAAAAGTGGAAGAGGAGAGAAAAGAGGAAGAAAAGAAAAAGGAGGAGGAGAAGAGGAAACTAGAAGAGGAAAAGAAAAGAAAGAAAGAGGAGAAGAAGAAACAAGAGGGAGAGAAGAAGAAGAAGGAAGCGGAATAGGAAAAGGAGAAGAAAAAGGAAGAGGAGAAGAAAAAGGAAGAGGAGAAGAGAAAGGAGCAAGAGAAGAAGAAGCAGGAAGAGGAGAAGAAGAAGAAGGATGAAGATGAAGAGAAGCAGAAAGAAGAGGAGAAAAAGAAGGCAGAAGAGGATAAGAAAAGAGCTAAAGAGAAAGAGGGAGCGGCACAGAGCACTCAGATGGAGACCCCAAAGGCAACTGATAGTCAAGCCAAACCAGCTGATATTACCAGTCCCATTGACCTCCAGTCTGCAAATGAATCAGAGTTGTTGCAGAGCATTAAGGTTGCCCAAGAATGCCTGGAAGTAATAAGGAGGAAGAAAGAGCAAGATGTGATCCAAGCTGCGATGGACACTCTTACCGGTTTAATACCTGGTGCCAACCTCCCTAGTACCGATTCCTCTCTTGCACAATTAAAGCTCCTATGCACAGTTGTAGAAGACTAGGTGCAAAGCGTGGAAGAGGTTGCAGAAGCAAATGCCAAGAAGGAGCATCAAAAGGCTCTGGACACTTCCTTGGTGAAAAAGTTAACAGAGTTCCAATCTGATGTATAGAAGGCACAAAAGGACATTAGAGATGCAATGGATGAGGGCAAATTATTGCTAAGTAAGATATGTCAACCTCATATATTCTGTGATGATGTGCTTGCTCAGAAAGCCAAACTGCAATCTGATATGTAGTCATTTATAAGCACCTTCGAGACGCCACATGATTCCTTCTCCACATATGGACAAACCACTCATCGGTTTCAACTCCAGTCTGCAAGAATAGAGGCAAAGATAAGCAACCGGACACGTAATTTGTAGGAACTTCAACTGGTCCTACTACCAAGACTGCAAATTCTTCAGAAATGCTATATAAATCTAGATTCCCTAATGGTCACTCAAGAGATGAGTACCTTGGATGCCATGGAAGACCAGGTCTATCAGATGCAAACAGAGAATGAGGTTGCTACCTCATTGCTTGAATCATGGTCTTTATCCATGAAGACATTTATGCAGGACTTTAAATCAGTTTTTGACAAGTTTCACTCTTTATTGTCATAAACTCTTTAAATCAATTTTTAATGTTAATGGAACTGTGGTTTTTCAGCTGTACTTTGTCATTGTTGGCAAAGGGGGAGTAGTATTTTGTATTTAAAATTTCAATGGGGGAGTAGTATTCTGTATTTTGATGCATGCTATGTATACTTTCATGTTTATCTCAGTAAGGAAGTAGTATACATTGTATTTTCCACAAAAGGGATAGTGTATATGCTTAGGGGGGGTAATTTTGATTATGGCATAATTTTGTTGTAAAACACTTAGATGTCAAATTTTTTTCCTAAGTGTTGCCATCAATGCCAAAGGGGGAGATTGTTGGCATTTTGATGATTATGTTGTGATTGTCATTAATGGACACACACTTGCTATGAGATCACTTTGTGAATGTATGAATTATGCTCAACCGGTAATTGTTCCAAACCAGTATCATGTTGTAGTCTTTAGACTATTGATGTTATGGAGAAAGTGTTTACCGATCTCAAGCGGTATAAAGACCCAAGTGACATAGAGAGATCAAGCGGTTTAAGGATCTCAAGTGGAGCAGAGCAAAGGAGCTAGAAGCAGCAGATATCTTTTTCCTAGTCTTCAATTTTTGTCAACCAAAAATTTGTTTGAATCGGTATTACTCTGAGTTACCAACCGATATATTTTTGTGATGAGTTACCATCCACCAACACTTTGACGGTGATTTTGTGTCGTGTTACCAAATGTGTCTAGATACAATGAACCTAGGAACTTGCAATGTAATCCTATTGGACCGACATGAAATCAGATTCCTTTTAAGGACATCATGTCTAGGGTTTTGTATGTGTATGTATGAGTGTAGCTGTAAGGTTTTGGTGGTCATCAAAGCTCTTGTATGTGCGATCTTAACTAAGAAGATCAATTCTGTGTACAACAATAGAGTCAGGAACCCTTTGCTAGATCATTCACTTGTTGATTACTCGCATCTTTGACAAGTCAGGAACCCTTAACCGGGTAGGCCCATAAAAGCCTTTGTAAATCCTCTAACAAGGTGGTTCACATCTGTGGATCTAAAATCATCTCACAAGGTAGTCTTTAATCAGACTTATCTCCTAACAGAGATTGAGATTCCTAACAGGATCTGTTCTGGTAAAGAATATTGTATGACCTTAACCAGTCTGACCTTAACTGGTCTGGTTACTATTCTGCAGATAGTTTCTTGTGTTATGGTAATTGTGCTTCTATGGGTGAATGCCTTATTTTCTATTTTGTTTGCATGTGTGTTAACCTGTTTGTTTGTTAAACTATTTTACCGATTTACTGCTAGACTGTTTAAGTGTTTAAGTATAGTAATTTTTGGTATAATAATTCACCCCCCTCTTAGTATTCATCAATATACATATATATATATATGCAGGTTTTATCTCACATTCTTACAGCCCAGGACCCTTTCATGAATTATCTGGGACAGATAAGCACTCTCAACGCATGTAATAATTTTCTCTTTACAGATATATAGGCATTATATATATATATAGTCATATATATTCATATTTATATATATATACATTTATGTATTTTGATATATTTATATTTATTATTATTATTATTATTATATATATGTATATATATACATATATATATATATATATATACCTTCAGATAAATGAAGAGATGGATAAAAAAGGATTTGAGCCGATATTCAAGGATGAAAGATCAGTAAACTTCAAGAGACTAATAAGAATATATATATATATATATATATATATATATATATATATATATATATATATATATATATATATATATATATATATATATATACTGTAGTCACATAAATCTGTCCAATTTAATTAAATGAATATTTGTTATCTATTTGATTAAAAATTCACTAAGCCATCAGTTAATTAAATTAACATTTAATTAATTCATCGTCAAATATTCTCCTATTAATTAAATAAATTATTCAATTTATTTTAATTCATTCATTCAACCAAATTCACAATCAATTAAATGAATAAATCATAGTTATTTCATTTAACCCTTTTTCCTCTTTTAAATAAATTAAATAAAATATTTATTTAAATCATTTATTCCCCCCCCCCCCACTTGCATTTTCCTACAAATGCAACTTGCACACATTTTTGAAATAAATTAATTTATTTTAAATAAAAATCCTATTTTCCCTCACCCACCAAACCCACTTGCAAATCTAATCCCCTTCTAGATTCTTCTAACCCCTTCCTAATTAACCTAATCCATCCCCTAATTATTGTCACATTCCTAAGCAACTTGGAGTCACTTCTCAAAGACTTCAAAGTCTTTGAAAAGCATTTAATGCTTTGTGTGTTCAACAATTTAACCTCCAAAGTCTTCCAAAACCACTAATGGCTCTTACATGACCATTAATGGCTCTTACATAACCATTTATGGTTATTTCAACTTGCACTCATGTGTCTCCTCAAGCATTTATTGCTTTGACCATGGTTATCCCTTTTGCCTTTGCACAAAAATTTATCTATTGGATAAAAGCTTTATTCTTTGAATAAAAAATTTATCCATTCACCCAACCCTGACCTTAAATCCCAAGTTAACTCTCAGGTCATGTCAAGCATTTAATGCTTATTCCCTCTCCTCTCAACCTATCTCACATTGACACTTGTCAACCAGGGATTGGGTTGAAAGCCCTCACATGGATCTCAAATCATTCAATCCTGACCCTTGTTGAGATTGCTCAATCTCAACCATCCATTGCTCCATTTTTCCTATAAATAGAGCCCATTTCTTCATAATCTAGATCCTAAAAACTTGTATGCATTTTATCTATAGTGAATTTTAGAGAGCATTTTAGCATAATAAACTCATATAATTATCATTTTGGTTTAAAACAAATCATCTTAGTATCTATAGTATCTAGTATTAGCTTTTTATTCATATTTAGAGCAAATACTTTAATCTTGAATCTCCATAAGCATCCATAGTGCAAAAAGCTACTGAGAGCTACACTATTTTGGAACTTGGAGATGAGAGGAACAAGGAAGGAGAAACTACCAGCATGGTAGAGAGTATTTGGAGGAGCTTAGTTGCTTTTTGTAGATTCCTTAAGGTTTCTTTTTGCTTAGTAGTGTCTTTCTTGATATGTTTGTTTAGGATAGTTTTTAATTTATGATTTTCTAACATCTAACAATCGAATCTTGTTGTTTCTTGTTCAGGCGTTTGTTTATCCTAACCTTGTCCTTTTTGCAGAGCATCATTTGGTGAACCCGACGTGAATCCAAGCACGCAAATTTTTTTTTAATAAAACCAACTAACATGTTTGAATGTTGAAATTGACACACAAGTCATGCTTTAGCACTTTTGATCGCATTGTAGCGCTATTGCAACTTGTTATTCTAGCACTATTGTTCTTACAATAGCGTTATTGTACCAAGTTTGGCGCTATTGACATTGTTTTAGCGCTTTTGAACTTGTTTTAGTGCTTTTGAACTTGTTCTGGCGCTTTTGCATTTGCTGTCAAATTTTTCTTTTAGCGTTGTTGACTTTATATTAGCATGTTTGTGTTAAATAGCGCTTCTATTTAAACACAAAGTAGCGCTATTTTAACAGAACATTGTAAAAAAGACCCTGTAACCAAAAAAGTAAAATTTCTTAGACTTGTAGAAGCCCACCATAGGTTCAGTTTTTACTAACTATTCGCTTTTTGTGCAGGTCTAAAGCTAACTTCCTTAAAAATCAAAAAAATTGTTTTGGGTGCTTTAAAATTGAACAAAAAAAAAACAATTTGCTCTTTTCTTGCAAGTTAGGATAAATTTGTTTTTGGTGCTTTAAAATTGGACAAAAAAAATCTTCCATTTCCTTGCAAGTTAGGATCATTTGTTTTTAGTGCTTTAAAATTGAACAAAACAAATTTGTTTTCTTGCAAGTTAGGTTCACTTTATTTGGTGCTTAAAACAAGACAAGACAAATTTCTTTCTTGCATCAAACTAAGAATTCACAATCCACACTTCCATTTTGGTGCAAATAAAATTCACAATCAACTTGTTTCAATTTTTGCAAAGCGATTTTCCTTCATGCATACATGCTTCAAATTAAATTGACCAGGATTTTCAAAGTTCTAGTTTACTCAAACCTTTGCATTTTAAGTTAAAAAGAACACCACGATTGTTGGAGCAACATCTCCAAATAGTTAAAACACATTGCGATGACAAGTTAAAAAGAACAAGTGCATTTTGTGTTTGGCACACTTGTGCAAAAGAGTTTGTTTAGTGGTCCTACTTCTAACACACACTATCCTCTCCCTTGGCTTTCGTGGTCCTAGGTGCAAGAGAAAAGTGTTAGTAACACTCAAATTTTTATATTTTTAAGAGAGACCTGCCAAGAGACACATCACTCTTGGGAACGACCTCACACGGTAAATCCTTCGAGCCGCTATAGAAATTAGGTGAGAGCGAAAGTTGTAGCCTTGGGTATAGTTGTTCCTACAGTATAACTTGCCGAAAGGATAAATGGGCCCCACCACAAGTTACAAGGCTCTTAAGTGAGTCACTGCAGAATGAACTTATGTCCAAAGACATCGAAAATGACTAAACACCTTTAAGTAGTAGCCCACCCATTCTATTGATTGAGGATATTTGTGATATAATTCAGTGCAAGAGCATAGATGGTTTTGCTCCCAAGATACTCACCATACATATTTCCTTGAGTAGAAACATAGCTTTTTGAAAAGTCACTTGTGGCTTGATGAAAGTGGTGAATCCCCCATCATAGGGATCATCTATTTGTTATGCTCATGCAAGACTTAGTATATCACATCTTTACCTGCCATGGTGGGATTCATAAGGTATGTAGTACCAAAGTCAAAGAAATATCAAGATGTGGGCTGAATTTATAGCAACTGGCCATTTGACCTTAGGGATACAAAGTGTTTGAAGTGTTTTCATTTTAGTCAAAGACCAAGTACAAATTGAGCCGACTTCAGGCTTTGGAAAGAAAAACACCTAAAATACACTTCAACGAAAGGGTCATAAAAAGTCCAAGGATTGGGTTGATCTAGACCCATACTGATTTGTGCCTTTAAAGAAACATTCTTGTGTTTGTGTGCTTGCTTTATTTTCTTGTCAAAGAAACATCATAAAATCCAAAAATCAAAACAAGTATTCATCCAACCAAACATTTCTCAAAACAACCAAAAGATCAAAAACAAAGCAAAGTTTCAAACTATATGACCATTCTTCACATCTTAAGAAAGAAGAATCTTCATCAAAACATCAACTTGAAAAGAAGACCATTGAGCTCAAAGGCTTTGATCAAAAGGTAGAAATTCTTCTATCTAAATAGACAAATCTTTGTCTCTCATAGAGTTTTTCTGCATCACATGCGTCTCTACCTTCAAGGCAAATCAAACGAATTTGATTCAGAGTCATTAAACCGCAAAGCTTTTATGCAATATAGAGCTTTGAGTTATCACAAAAACTAAGGAGGCAAGATCAATCCCAACTTCTTCCCAAACATTTGTATCACATACAACGTAGCTCGAGAAATACCACCAATGCCCGAAAGGGAAGAGGTAGAATTTGTTCCATTTGTGACACAAAGCTTTTATTGAAGTTAAAACATTTCATCCATTATCTCATTCACACATCATCACTTCATCTTCAACTCTCAAAACATTAAGAGGTTCTTGTCCTAAGTTCTCTTTTGGATATTGCTTGAATCAAACACATCACATCACTTTTAGATTGTTTCTACATCTAGGATAAGCTCATCCTAAGAGACATATATGCGCAGGTTAAAACTAGTTTATGAGTGAATTCTCTCATTACTAGGTAGTTAAGTCTATAACACATCTCAGATTTCTCTAAACCTTATCACATCAAACCTTATAAAAAACAACAAGCAACTCAAAGAAAGAATTTCGGTCACATCTACCTTTAAAGTGCTAGAGATCCACATGCAACACAATTCGCCAACCATCAATCTTTCATTTCATCAACAACTCATCATCATTTTTACCCAACTTCAATAAAAACTTGTAAACAAAATGGCTCATACCCAATCACAGTCAAGGCAACGAGAAATAGAAATTGAAGAAGAAGAGGAGGAAAATATCAATGAATTTCAAGAAGCACTTGGAGGAAATGCTAATGACGAAAACCCAAGTACTCCTACTCCTGCAACAATAGAAAGGGCTCAGCACAACCCTCTCTTTAACAGACTTTTTGATGAAATACTCAAGAGTAATGTGGATGCTCACTTTTTAAAGCTTGCTCAAGAAGGAGCCAAACTCCCCTCTGACTTTGATCTTAAACAACTAAGACAAGCATCAGAATGACAAAGTCACCATGAAGAAGAAAGAGGTAGAGATCCCATCAGATATAACATTCCTCGAGGTAACCCACCACCTCCTCCTCTAAATTAAATAGAGATGTTGCGGCAACAAGTTGAAAATCTCACCCAACAGATTCATAGTGGTGTGAAAACTAATCAATTTTCACTCAATCACATTTGTCCCTATCCCTTTGATAGGAATCTTTATATGCCACCTTTTCCATGAGGATTTGAAACACCCAAATTTGAAAAGTATCAAGGAAAAGGAGATCCGCGTGATCATGTCAGAGAATTCCATTCAGCTTGCCTCGAAGTGGCATACGAGGATATATACCTAATGCGCCTTTTCCCCAAAGCTTGGGGGGAACAACCACATCATGGTTTTCCCGATTACCAGGTGGCATTAGGATATTTGAGGAACTCATCCAGATGTTCCTAGCACATTACTCACATAACATTGAACGTGATATCACCATGGCTGATCTATGTAACACTAAACAAAAACTAGGTGAACTATTCTCAGTATTCCTGCAACAATGGTGTCAAATGTCTAGCAAACGTTCTCTTTAGTTACCTGAACAAGAACTAGTGGAAATATTTATTTCCAACTTAAATGAGGAAATGGAATTTCACCTGGATGCCAAAGACACAGACTCTTTCAATGACATGATCACCAAAGGATTAAAATGTGAGCAAGCTCTCATCAAGAAAAGACTTACCAAAATCTGTAATGAACCAAAGGATGGTCCTCACCCACGCTTCAATAGTGACAAACCAAGCTTCTAGAACAAAAACAAAAATATTGTCAATGACGGGGTTGTGGATGCAAGAACTATCAAAAGTGCACAACCTGTAGTTCGATTTACAGGACAGAATCCCCCACCTCAGGCTAACACAGTTGCTCCTCCAAATCAAGGATGCATTACATCTCATGATGAACCCCGACCTCGTCAACAAAAACAAAAGCGAACATACACTCCCTTAGGGGAACCCATCGAAACAGTGTTGCAACAACTGGTTTCTCAAAATCTGGTAACCCTACCTAAAACATCAAACTATGAACCTCAAGTCAAACCTGCATGGTGGAGGGATATTGAACATTGTGATTTCCATCAAGGGAGAGGACACAAGACAAGAAATTGTCACAGATTGAAAGATCTTATTTAGGATCTTATTGACCGAGGTGAAATCAAAATTGAAGGACATGACCCAAAAACAATGAACAATGATCATCTGATGTTCAAAAATCCACTTCCATCACCAGATCAAAGGGGTCCTTCCACTTCCAGGAGAGGCACTGATACCACTGATTATACGCAAGTCATGTATAATTATATTGTAAATCACTTGTACGATGCTAGTTAACAAATTGCAACTATCACCTTCAAAAATCCCAGCTCCACTTGCAATGTTGTTACATGCCATAGCAAAATTACCATAAAAGTAGCTCCACAAGGCACCCCATCTATCCCAAAGCAGTACAATCTTGTGGAACAGTTAGACAAATTGCTTGCACTAATATCTATCTTAGAGCTATTGCGCCTATCTCCATCTCATAAAACAATCTTGGATCAAGCTCTCCAAGAGGCATCAGTCCCTGCAAACCTAAATATAGATCAATTTCAAGCCATGGTTGGAAGTCTAAAGTCATCACCTTGTCTCACTTTTTCTGAAAGTGACAACTCTTCCTTCCAGCAACCTCATAACGCTTCCCTACACATTGAAGGATTTATCAACCAACATAGGATCAAGCGAGTCTTGATCGATAATGGGGTCAGCCTAAATATTTGTACACTACAGTAAGTCACAGCTTTGGGATATGCAATATAATCAGTGGATCCTCGCAAGAAGATCACAATCAAAGCCTATGACGATGTAGAGCATTCATCTAAAGGAGCGGTGGTACTACCAATCTGAGTGGGCCCTATGGTGAAGCACATCATCTGTCAAGTTTTGGATCTTCCTCTGCCATACAATCTATTGTTAGGAAGACCTTGGATACATGCCATGCAAGCTATTCCACCTACCTACCATCAATGTATCAAATTCCCTCATAACGGTGTAGAGATCACAATCTTGGGTGATGCAAATCCCTTTGCATATTGTCATAACATCAGTAATCAACTAGAGATTACCGTTCCTAACAATAGAGAAGCCATCTCCTCCACCTCATACATAAGTCCAGCCTCTCTTGCCAGTTCAAACACCACTATACCCAAGCAAGAAAAGCTTAAGATGAAAATAGCAGAGGAAGGTCATGGGGAATACAATTTGAGTCAACTCTTTTGTGTGGGACAAATGCCCACTTCTCCTAGAACATATGGCAAATCGTAGCAGTTACTTCAGCAACCACTGATCACGCCAGCATGTGCTTTGATGCCTTTCATCCTTGGTAAGAGTCAAGAAGAAGAAACCAAAGATGAGGACTTAGTGGAATGGATCTATAAAGATCCCATTACCACTGATATGTCGCAAGCTACACTTCCCACAAATCAGTATGGCAAAGGCCTCCTCATTATGCAAAGAATGGGTTATGATGGTTAGAGTGCTTTGGGACCTTGCAAACAAGGAAGACATTAACCACTACTGTCGGAATTAAAGCCCAAGGATAATACAAGCCTAGGCTTTGAAAAGGAGATCTTTCCTAAACTTGAATTCAAAGGAAAACCCAGCAAACTACTATGTCAGCCTATTGCAAAGAGGACATCTTTTATTATCAAAGCAGCATCAAACACCATCGCAACTCCCCCACCAAGGCTCAAAATCCCAACACAACCATCTACAATGCCAATCATCCCACCAATCAAACCAACAATCCCATTAGCAGCAGCAATAACATCAATAGCACCATTAGTAGTAGTGACTATATCAAAACCCATAGCAGTATCTATGACACCAATAGTTCTAGCAGAAGCAGCAAAGTCAACACTACCGATACTCCCGTATCAGATTCATTGATCCCCATAATCCTTCCTATAGCTCTGATCATTTCATCTACAAAGGTACATCAACCGATCACACCTGCAGTGTTTAACACAAAGGACATCCCAGTATGGTATAGTAATTGGATGCTGGAAAGTGATTCAAAGACTGACTCTAATGAATGGGAATTTGATTCCGTCCATCTTAATGCTTCAGATGAGGAAGACACATCACTACCTCCCCCTTGCAAAGACATCCCTATTTATGGAGAAGCACAGATAAAGACCTCTTAGGTTCCTAAACTGGAAACTTCTTCCACAGACCCTACGTCACATCCTACACCTGATTCTGACAGGGAAAGTACCATCAGCGACCTTCACCATAACATCTTAACCCTCACTGAAACATCTAACGAACTTAACCTAATCGATGAATTAATGCCCATTATCCATCCTAAACTCATTGAATGGAACCAACCTAATCCCCCATGTCTTGACCTTTTCCAAAACAATGAGGCAATCATTGACTTTTTGGAACTACAAGATAACATACCAAGCAGGGATCACAAAGCTGGATTCACCATAGAACTTAATAGTGCAACATACTTTGGGGCGGATGCCAAACCTTTCAGCTACAAAAATATAAAAATAAAACATGGATCTTCTAGTGAAAACCACACCGTGGCACTATTTGATCCAACAAAAGTAAAAGAAAGAGCATATCCAACGGTGAAAACCTCTCTAAGGTGTCTGACGATGAAAGGTTTGACATCCTTCCTTGTAGCACACAATGGGAATGATCAATGATTCATATCAAGGAAACAAAAGAATACAATGTGGGGACTCCTAAAAATCCTTACCACATACACCTGGCATCTCTTCTAACTCCATAGGAACGACCTAAATTTGTAGAGTTCTTTCAAAAGCATCAGATCAACTTTGCATGGTCATATGCCGACATGCCTGGGCTTGATCCTGATCTAGTCATGCTTCACCTCACCGTAGCAGAAGGAGCCAAACCTGTCAAGTAGAAGCTTCGTAAGATGCATCCTCAGATTGTAGTACTAGTCAAAGCAGAACTCAAGAAACTCCTAGATGTTGGTTTCATTATACCAATTGATTATGCAGACTGGATATCCAATATTGTTCCTATCGGCAAACCAAATAGGGGCATCCGTATTTGTACTGACTTCAGAGATCTAAATAAGGCATGTCCTAAGGAAGACTTTCCCCTACCAAACATCAACATCATAGTAGACCTAACAGCAGAACACGCCATGCTTTCACTCATGGATGGTTTTTTCGGATACAATCAGATAAAGATCGCACTAGAGGATCAACATAAGATAGCATTCACATGTCCATGGGGCACATACTGCTGGAATGTAATGCCTTTCAGTCTCAAGAATGCAGGAGCGGCCTATCAACAAACAATGACCACAATCTTCCATGACATGACGCATACTATGATGGAAGATTATGTTGATGACTTACTAGAAAAATCACTCACCAGAGAAGGTCATCTCGACATATTAGATAAAATCTTTGATAGACTAGAACAATATCATGTTCGACTCAACCCAAAGAAATATGTCTTTGGAGTAACCTCAGGGAAACTTCTTGGATACATTGTCTCCAGCAAAGGTCAAAGTAATCATGGACATGCCACCACCAAAGAACATCAGTCAGCTAAGGACATTACAAGGACGGCTACAATCCATCCGAAGATTCATTGCACAACTGGTAGATAAGTGTCACCCATTCACACACCTGCTACACAAGAACATCTGCTTTCAGTGGGATACCAGATGCTAGCAAGCATTCCAAATACTTAAAGACTATCTCATGAATACACCATTGTTGATCCCACCAGATCCAAGCAGACCCCTGTTACTCTATATCTCAGCAACAAGTATAGCATTGGGTGTACTATTGGTAAAACATAATGCAGAAGGGAAAGAGTGTGCTGTTTACTACATCTCTCGCACACTGGTTGGCTATGAACTCAATTACACACCTATTGAGCGAGCTTGCCTAGCAGTAATCTTGGCAGCCACTAAATTGAGGCACTATCTGTTGACACACAAAGTACAGCTCATTGCAAAAATTGATCCACTCAAATACTTACTCAGCAAAGAAGCATTGACAGGCGGCTTGGCCAAATGGGTGATGATTCTTAGTGAATTTGACATTGAGTATGTGGACCGTAAGGCTATTAAAGGACAAGTCATTGCAGATTAGTTGGCCTAGGCACCACTCATAGGCGATCATCCCCTCATTTCCAATTTTCTAGATGAAGAGATATTCATGATCACAACAGCACAACTATGGAAACTATACTTTGATGGTTCGTACACAAGGCATGGCTCGGGGGCAAGCATTCTATTTATCACACCTCAAGGTGACAACATCTCAAAGTCTTACAAGCTCACATTTCCATGCACAAATAACATAGCAGAGTATGAGGCCTTGATCACAGGACTTAGGTTGGTCGTACAATGGAAATTACAAGAGCTACAAGTATATGGTGACTCCCAACTGGTCATTCGACAAGCAACAGATGAATATCAGACCAAGGATGACAAGCTCATGCCATACAAGCAAATGGTGGACAAATTAAAGGCATCATTTACTACTATCACCTTTGAGCAGATACTAAGAGATCAGAATCGAGCTGCTGATGCTATGGCTACCATCGCATCTCTCCTAGATCTTCCATAGAATTCAACACACTATGAGTTCTTGGTAGAACAGCTTTGGATTCTTGTTTATGATATCCCCAAATCCAAGATGATATGTCACCTTATCGGTTCTGAATCCCCATGGTACAGTGAGTTCTACACCTACCTCCATGATCACACACTTCCTCCTAACCAATGTAAAACCTTCATTCACCAAACCGCTAGATATACCATTATTGCTGAAACCCTATACCGACGTAATCTTGATGGTACTCTCCTTCGATGTCTGGAATAAGATGAGATAACAAAGGCCTTGGAAGAGGTACATGAAGGAATTTGTGGGACCCATGCAAGCGGCCCATCACTCGCCAATAAACTCCTATGCACTAGATACTACTGGCCATCTATGGAAAAAGACTCCTACTACTTTGTTAGAAAGTGCAAGAAATGCCAAGTTCATGGAGACCTGATACATGCACCGGCACAAGAATTGCAACCAATCACAACACCATGGCCTTTTTGTCAATGGGGACTTGACCTTGTGGGTAAAATCCATCCATCTTCATCCAACAGCCACAAATTCATTATTACCGCCACTAAATATTTCACAAAGTGGATCGAAGTTGTTCCACTTACGCAAGTCACCAACAAGTAGATCGCCTCATTCATCCTCAATTACATCATCTGTCGGTATGGTGTACCTATGTCCATCATCACAGATAACGGTCTTCCTTTCAAAAATTAAGATGTCCATGAACTCTATGAGAAATTTCACATCCAACACCGCTTTTCCACTCCCTATTACCCACAAGGCAATGGTCAAGACAAAGCATCGAATAAGAACATATTGAGGATCCTAAAGAAGATAGTCAATGATGCCAGTTGTGATTGGCATGTTCGATTGAATCCAGCACTATGGGTGTATCGAACTGGCATTCAAACCCCTACAAGCGCAACTCCCTACTCATTGGTATATGGTGTAGAAGCTATTTTACCTATTGAGGTCAAGATACCATCACTATGGGTTTCCTTGCACAATCTCATCGATGATGAAGCATACATAGTATCCCGTCTCCAAGACTTAGAGCTACTTGATGAAAAATGACAAGCTGCATACAATCACCTCAAGGCCTATCAGTAGCGCATGAGCAAAAGCTATAATCATCGAGTTAGACCTCATACATTCAAGGTAGGTGATCTTGTTCTTCGAGAAAATCCTCGTAACCAACCCAACTGAGAACATCAAGGAAAGTTTGAATCAAATTGGCTTGGTCCATATATTATCACTGCTGTATTTGGGTCTAGGGCATATCAGTTGGCTACTTCAGAAAGAGAACCACTAGCAGATCTAATCAACAACATGCACCTCAAATAGTTTTATACATAAGCTGCACAAAGCATCAGGCTCCCCTACATACCAGAAAATCAATCCAAAAACATTTAGATAAATGTCTAGAAGAAAATACAAAAACATCCAAAAAGTAAAGAAAAATCATGCATCCAAATAGTGAACAACCACTCTGGTGGTACCTTGGGTAAGTACGATGGTGAAAACCTAGCAAACAGGTGCCACTCGTAAAGGCTATGGCTCCATTGTCTTTCAAGCTTGTTGCGATCACATTCATTACATACACACATCCATCAGTCCAACACCATGGCTTGTTATTGATCTGCAATCAAGAAAATGACTTCATGTGTCTTGCGTCCCACTTTCTCATAGTCATGTCAAAATTAGGGGCAATTCCCTTAACCTATTAATGGAAGCGAATTCTACATTGTTTCCTGATTCATTAAGTTCTTCATTCAAAACTATCTCGCAAAAATACCAAAAACATTGGAAAAATATCTCTCAAAAATCCCAAAAACATCAGAAAACATCAAAAATCAAACAAAAAAACATGGCAAAACATTGTACATACTCATCCAAGCAAATACCAAACAAACATTGAAAAAAAAATACTCGCACGATGATCACTTCTCCAAAATTGACCAAACAATCAACATCAACACTCAAAATTGTCTTCAACAAGGATGCATCCTTCCTTAGCAAAACAAAGACAAAATGACGTTTTCTTTGACAAGAAAATTATGTGTTAAACTATCAAATACTTTGTTGATTTGTGAGTAATTCATTCATTTATATATATCAAGTTCCTACAACATTGTTTGTGTATCTTCTGCAGATTGTTTCGATGAAGTACTGGGGCATGTACTAATGGTGTCTACGTGGGAAGTTCACTAAGCTACATAACCTTATGCAAAATGCAGCCATAGATCACTACGGCTTGCTGACTACAGTGTATACCTCAACCATATGAGCATGAACCATTACCAAGGATCCAAATTCTTTATTCTTTATGTATATACTGTTTTGTTTGCAAGAACAATGCTCCTTCTTTAGTTCTTCCTACCTCATCCAATTTGGATAAAGGTTTTTGTCTCTTATTAAGGTATGAACTTGTCTCGAGATATGATCAGCTCAAGATCGAGGACGATCCAAGTCATGCATGAACGAAGATGATCCTTGTTTGTTCCGCAAGCAATACTCTAGTCAACTTGACCCATTATATCAAATTGTTTGTATTAACTTGCTATATCAAAATTCATGGAAGGAATACTCAGGTCATCTTGAATCATTATGTCAAGATGCGTGTATTTTCTTCCAACATGTTAAAGCTCGATGATGAAAAATAGAGCACTATGGATCATCATTTCATCCCACCTATATATATATATATATATATATATTGCATTCTGTTGCATATCACCCATCCATTCACTCATTCATATGTAGGATTTGTCTGCAAATGTGAACAAAGTTAAAATGAGCAGCTATGTGCAAATTAAGTTGGTCTTGGATACAATCGTGACCGAGTACTCTGATACATCATCAATGCATCATGCAAAGTCTAAAATACCTTGCATTCATCATGGTCATATCATCATCATTACATTTAGTTGCATTTTGCATCAAGTACATTTTGTATCATTTTAGTTGCTTGTCATTTATTACAAATTTATATCATCTCATCATTGCATAATCGAGATATTTAGATTCATTCATATAAATCAATTATACCTGATTGTATTAACCATTTACTATGCATTCATTTAGTGTTAGTTATCAATTATCATTTCATCATCCTTTATTATCCTTTATCATTTATCATTGCACCCATTTCTTTATCTATTCATTAGTTAAAAAGTGCATTCATTCATCCATTATTAAGTGTCTTATTATGCTCATTCTAGGATTCATTTACATTGCATTCATTATCATTTTTAATTGCATTAAGGTGCAGTTATTAAACCATAAGTTGCATTATCATCACCTTATCATTTTTACTTAATCATATTTAGGCATTTAGAATCATAAAACCATTTGTCTCCAAGCATTGGTTCATACCATTTTATATATCAATTTCACGTACGAATTCATTTAGACATCATCATATAAACATTTGTACTTTACATTTGTTTATCCATATTTCATTCATCTAAAAACATCTAGATGCATTTAAATACATATAATCATTCATTCAAAACATTGCATTCATCATTACATATCATTATCTCATCATTATACCAAATATGAAAAGCCCATAAAATCTTGTTCATAAATCATCGTAAGCATACATCATCATCATGGCATTACATACATAAAGCATTACATCAAACAAAACATACACACATGTATAAACTTGCATTCATATGTCAGTATCCAACATCATAAATCATCATAAATCATCATAAAAACATGCATATAGGAATCACCTCATAAATGCATACATATACACATATCCATCTAAGCATAAACTCATAAAATCACCATCCTGCATAACATCCATACATATCAAATACATATCATCAAAATATGGGATCTCCTCATATATATCAGAGTACAATGCAGTCTACAAAATCAGCTACCACGAGCCATCCAAGACATAGTCCCAAATAACAATATAAATACATATATGCAAAATGCTCTCTCAAATGCCGCTCTGACCAGATGTTGCACCACCATCACCACCTACTCCAGGACTAGTCCCTATACCACCTGATCTATCTCCCCGTGGAGGACCCATCAAACCCCCACTAGCTCCTGCATCCCCTGATCTATCCCTTCGTAGAGGACCCATCACACCCCCACTCCTCTGCATCCTCTGTGACCGCTTTGATCTGGCATGCCGCATTTGTGAATAGCTCAGTGCCCGCTGACTAGATGGTACCACCTGCTCATATAGGCCCTGCCAATAAGCCACCTCCTCACATGCTCTTCGTACCTCCCTTGCCAATGCCTCTATAAATGGCCCCTGTCCCTGTGCTCCCTCCAAAACCCTCACTCTCGCCTGCAACTGGCTCAACCTGTCCATGACCTGATCTCTCTCCCGCAGCACTGTAGTCAGCTCTAACTCTCATGCAAATAGCTGCACATCCCTAGCTACAACCTTCACCTCCAAATCCTCCACCTACACATCTCTAGCTACAACCTCTGCCTCCAAATCCTCTGCCCGTGTCTCAGCTGCCATAAGTCGAGACTACAAAAGTACTATCAGCCACTCCCAAATATCTCCAGTCGCTCCCTCTCCTATATCCATAGGTGTCTCACCTGTAGCTCCCTCTCCAGTTGCTCCCTCCCCTATCTCCATAGGTGCCTCTCCGGTTGCTCCCTCCCCTCTATCCATTGGTATCTCCCTCTCCATGCCTCGGCCACCTAATCTGACTTTGCCTGGCACCAACGGGCCCTGAGATATCTATTGAATACTAAGAGGAGGGGGGTGAATTAGTATACCAAAAAATCTTGCACTTAAACACTTAAGCAGTCTAAAGATAAACCAGTAAAACAGTTTTAACAGACAGACTAGTTATCACACATGCAAACCAAAATGCAAATAACACATTCACCCACAAAAGCAATACAACCATAACACAAGATATTTGATGTGGAAACCCAAATGGGAAAAACCACGGTGAGATGGAACTCACAAGTCACTATCTGCTGAATAGAAACCAGACTGGTTAAGGTCAGACCGGTTAAGGTCTTACAATGTTCTTCACTAGAATAGATCATGTTAGGAATCTCAATCTCTGTTAGGAGATAAGTCCAATCAAGGACTACCTTGCTAGAGGATTTTAGATTCACAAAGGTGAACCACCTTGTTAAAGGATTTTACAAAAGGCTTTTGGGCCTACCCGGTTAAGGGCTACAGACTTGTCAAAGATGTGAGTAATCAACAGTTGTTTGATCTATCTAATAGCACAAACTGCTTAGTTAGATCCTTGATAGCTCATTCTTAATGCACTCTTGCATTACTTCAGTCTTCTACACATTCATATTCTTTTCAACTCCTCAACCACCTTAAACCCTAGTCACAACATAAACCCTTTCAGCAACAACCTAAAACCCTAGACATGATGTCCTTTTAAAGGAATTTGATTTCATGTTGGTCCAATAGGATTACATTTCAATTTCCTAGGTTCAATGAATCTAGACATACTCAATAACACAACACAAGAAGCACCGCCAGTGTGTCGGCACCGTCAAATAATCGATGGATTGATAACTTATCACAAAATGCCGGTTGGTAACTCATCATAGAGTATTACCGGTTCATGCAAAATACCGGTTGCCGGTTTGTCAAAAATGAAGATTGGTAAAAATGTGTTATGCCGCTTTAATCCCTCATACCGCTTGAGGTCAACATCCCACTTTAGACTGGTAAACACACTCTGCAAAACATCAATAGTCTAATGACTATAATACAACATACTTGCAACATACCAATTGAAACAAATACCGGTTGTGCTCTAACTCATACATATAAAGAGGATCTTGATGCAAGTGTGTGACCATCAGTGACAATCACAACATAAACATCAAAAATGCCAACAATCTCCCCCTTTGGCATTGATGGCAACACTTAGGAAAATAAAATTTTGGCATCTAAGTGTTTTACAACAAAAACATGCCATTAGCAAAATTGCTCCCCCTAAGCATATACACTATCCCTTTAACAATACAATGAATAACAATTTTGCATACAGGGCATAAACATTGAGATATCAGTGCATATATCAAATCATATAGCAAAATTTTAAAACCAGATACTTCTCCCCTATACTTCTCCAAAATAGAGTACTTCTCCCCCTTTTCCAACAATGACAAAGTACCACTGAACAACCCTATTTCCATTTGATATTAAAATAAAAGTTTATGACAATAAGGAGTAGTACTTGTCAAAAACAAATTTATAGTCCTGCAAGAATTTCTTCATTGATAGAGACCAAGACTCAAGTAGGGAGGTGGCCACTTTTTTCTCTGTTTGCATCTGGGAGACCTGTTCTTCCATGGCATCAACTATGCTCATGTCCTGTGTAACTGTCAAGGCATCCAAGTTCAGATAACACTTCTAAAGAATTTGTAGATGTGGAAGTAAAACTAGTTGAAGTTCCTTCAAATCTCTAGACCGTGTGTTGATTTCTTGCTCCATTTTGGTTGACTGGATATGAAACCGGTGAATGATTTGCCCATAAGTTGTGAAAGAATCATAGGGCAGCTTGAATGTGCTCAAGTAGGACTACAAGTCCTATTCAAGTTTTTGCTTCTGAGCTAGCAAATCATCATAGAATAGATGGGGTTGACAGATTTTGCTGAGTAGCATATTCCCCTCATCTAGAGCGTCCCTTATATCCTTTTGTTCTTTCTTTAGTTCAGACTGGAGCTCATTCAACTTTTTCACCAGAGCTATATTAAGAGCCTTTTGATGCTCTTCTTAACATTAGCCTCTGCTACCTCTTCAAGACTCTGCACTTGATCATCTACTACTGTGCATAGGAGCTTTAGTCTAGCTAATGAAGAATCGGTGTTTGGAAGATTTGTACCGGGTATCAAACCGGTAAGCGTATCCACAACAGCTTGGATTACATCCTGCTCCTTCTTCTGTCGAATTTTTTCAAGGTGCTCTTGAGCTACCTTGATGCTCTACATTAGCTCTAATTCACTTGCAGACTGGAGTTCGATAGGAATGGTGATATCAGTCGGTTTGGCTTGACTCCTGGTTGCCTTCGGAGACTCTATCTATGTGCTCTTCTCCGCTTCTCCTGTCTTATCCTTTTCCGCTTTCTTTTTCTCTGCTTCTCTCCTTTTCTCCACTTCCTTATATTCTTATTCCTTCTTCTTTTTCTCTGCTTCCTTCTTTTTTTCCTGTTCCTTGTCTTCCTCTTCCTTCTTCTTCCTCTCAGCTTCCTTCCTCTTCTCCTCTTCTTTCTCTTCCTCTTCTTTTTCTTTTCTTCTTCCTTCCGCTTTTCCTCTTCTTTATCTTCCTCTTCCTTCTTCTTTTCCTCTACCTTCTGCTTCTTCTCTTCTTTATCCTCTTCTTTCTTTTTCCTCTCATCTTCTTGCCTCTTCTTCTCTTCACCTTTTCTTTTCTCCTCTTCCTCTTTTCTCTTCTCTTCCTCTTTCCGCTTTTCCTCATCTTCATCCCTCTTCTTCTTCTCTGCCTATTCCCTAGCCACTTGTTTGTCCTCAGCTTGCTCATTGCCCTATTCGGCCTGATGCTCCTATCCCGTTCCCTTAGAAAGTATGTCCTGAGTGACATCTTCTACATCCAAGGCATCGACATCAATAGTGTCGATTGGTTCTACAACCAAATTTCCTTCATCATCAAATGCTTCATCCGGTTTGGATATAACCGGTTCTTCTTCTGCTTGCCGATTGGCCAAACGTGCTTTGTGAGTCTAGACAACAATTTGCATAAACAGATGGGTGTCCTTTTTGACATTAGCAACTCTACCTTCTAACAACTAGAGTCTTCTTTTTCTAGTGAAGAAGAGTCCTTTATTTAGATCAATAACATCATATAATTCAGAATTTGACAGGTCGGGAAAGTATTGTGCAAAAACCTTCTCTCTAATTTCTTGTTCTTTCTCTATGGCAATGCACCATATATTATCTAATGACATATATAAAGAATCTGGTGTCTGAGACTTAATCTCTGAGGGCGACCGATCATTACTACACAGATACTGAATTATTTCCTTTTCAACCGCTTCCTTTTCATCCTCATTGAAGTCATCGAAACACTCAAGGAAATCATTTAACACTTTTCTCCTAATATTCTTTATTGTTCTTTAACAATGTGTCAAAGGTTTATAGGAGGATATATCTATATTTACCAGTGCTGAAGATGTCGATTCACTCTGTGTCTTCTTTCTTATCTGTCTCACCTTTTTGGGCTGCTCCTCAGACACAGTTTCTTCTGAGTTCGGAGAGTTGCTTCTCGTCTTCCTCTTTCTCTGGAACACTTTAGCCAGTGCAGCTTTTGGTTTCTTCTTAGTTGGTGACCGCTTGGTCACTTCTGGAGTTGCAGTAGTAACCGGTGCTGATGCTGTAGGCACTGCCTTTGCCTTCTTCACTGTCGGTCCTTTCTCTTTCACTGTTGGTGGTTCCTCAATCGGTGCTATCCTCACCAGGTAGGTGTCAGTTCTCTTCGCCTTAGGATCAAGTGGTAAGGTAATAAGGGTAGAGACATACCCTTCCAACATGTCGTGCATCACCTCATAGCCCACTGGCTCCACTTCTTCCATTCTAGGCTCAACAGCCTCCATTATACATTTGTCTACTTGGATGGTGAAGTAGATATTGTCTTCATATTTCTTGACGATGTCTCCTGATATCCTCACTATTTGGCTCATCTTCCTTCTGAACTCATCAAAATACTTGTTTAGAATATCAGGGTAACCAGTTCCAAGTGCTTCAATTCTTTCCTTGATTTGCTTGGTTACCGGTTGGTCACCAGACCACTGAACGTCTCCTACTCCTGGGAAGTATCCTTGAAAGTAAAAGAACAACCCAACCAATAGTTGTCCAAACTTGTGTTGGCATTATGTGAACTGGTATAAGGACATAATGATATTGTATGTTGCCATTGATGTCAATATGTGATATGAAGTGAACTGGCATATGTGATATGTAAGAAGAGAGAACCAGCATATGTGTGAACCGGTATATATGCCAAAGTGAAGCGGTGTATTTGTTCACGGTGAACCGGCATACAGTTATGGGAACCGGCACATGGAAGCACTGTATGGCTACCGGTTGGTAGGTAGTTTCCACTTCAGGATTTCTGGTTGGAGTACCTCAAGCCTATGTGACTTAATCAGTGATCTTAGTGTGATGAGTTAGTAGTATAATGGAGAACAAATCATGTTGCCACGTAAGCCCTATGCACGTGAAGGATCTTGCATGAAGAAAGCTATTCCTATCTACCTTGGGAATGTGCGAAGTTTGTCAAATAGTGATAACGCGTGATGGGTTATTAGCCAACATGAAATTGGTGCATAATGGATGATGGAGAATGTCTTGAGATCAATTCAAGATTGTTGCATTTAATGCAGTATGATTCAACGGTCAGGATTGAACCACTTGGATTACTTAACCTAACAAGTTTAGGGTTCAGGGTTTTTGCTACCAACCTATCTGTTTCCTATAAGGTCGATGTTGTGTTTCTTTCTAAGATTTGTTGGCAAAAGTTGTGTGTGTGTATCCAAGGGAAGTGATACGTGATTCTTGCTAGACCAAAGGAGAAAAGAGATACCTACAAAGTGAATGTGCAGAAGGTGAAGATGAGCCAAAACGGATTTGTATTAGCATTGAGTGCTATTACCAGATCATTGTAATTCTTGTTGATCTTTAACCACTTCAACAGTTATGAAATCCCTTAACAGGGTAGCCTTAACCGGCTTGATACAAATCCCCTAACAGGGTAGCTTTAACCGGCTTGATTGAAATCCCTTAACAGGGTAACTCGAAGTTAATGAGTTTTGGGAAGCTATAGAGCTCTAGAGATCCTTTAGCTATTGAGTTCTTGAAATCCTCTAACAAGGTAACCCTAACCGAGTATTGTAGCCATCCCTTAACTAGGTGATCCCTAACAGGATCAGTTCCTAGCAAAACCTATTGTAATGTCTTTAACCGGACAAGGCTCCTAACAGAGCAGACTTCTAAAGAGTTCAAAAGCAGCTTGTGGGTATTCATCCCCATTGTGGTTTTTCCCAGTTGGGTTTCCATGTGAAAAATATGTGTGTCATGTGTGATGCTTTTATTTTGTGATGCTTTGTTATTACCTATTGAGCATATGATGGTTCTGTGTTTTATGCCTGTCTATAAAACATATTGAACTAACTGTTATGAATATCTAATGATAGTTTACCTGATCATGCATGAGTGAGTAATGGTACTATAGTATTTAGCTAAGAGGAAAGCTTAGTGAGTGACTGGTTTATGATTGTTTTAGTTGTTCTGGGTCTTACCAGTTACAGTGTTACACTCTGTTTCAACCAGTGTCCCTATTTGACAGCCATTTGGAGTATTTGTGTTTGTACTAATTCACCCCCCCCCTCTCAGTACCGGTTTGGTATTATTCATTCATCATTGAGTTATCAATTGGTATCAGAGAACTCTAGGTCCTCTATGTTGTAAGCTTAACCGCTTGAGGTAAAGATCCCAGTCAAATGATGAAGAGGGAAGGTCCAAAGTTTAATAGGAACAATTTTGGTATATGGAAAGATAGGAAGAAGATATTCATCAGAAGCATGGGTGCTCAACACTGGATTTATGTTGAGAATGTCTATGTTGTCCCTACTGGTACTCTCACCAATGACCAAAAGAGAGAAATACAAGAAAATGGGCAAGTCATGGAAGCCCTCATTAGTAGTCTATCAGACGTTGAGTTTATTGATGTTCGGGACAAGGTAAATCCCAAAGAGGTATGGGATGCTCTTGAAAATATCTATGGTGGTGATGAACATGTAAAATAGGCTAAGGAAGAAAGCCTAAGAGGAAAGTTTGAAGATATGCGGATGGTTGAAGGTGAGACCATTCAGCAGTATGGAATAAGAATCAAAACAATTGTTGGAGAAATCAAGAGTGCAGGTGGTAAATAGAAGATTCCACTATGGTAAGCAAAGTCCTAAGATCCCTGTTGTCGGTCTATGCAATAAGGGTTGTTGCTATTCAAGAGCTGAGATCAATAGACAAGTCTAAAGTATCCTTGGACTCCATCATAGCCAAGTTAACAGCCTATGAGCTAAATAGTTTTGATGGCAGTGTTCAAAAGACTGAATTAGCATTTAAAGCCTCTGCTATACCATCCAGAAAAGGAAAAGAGGCTAGCACTAGTGGGGAACCTAGTCAGAGCAGAGAAATCAATGATGAGGAGATTCTGATGGCATTTGAAGCTCTCCTTGCCAGAAATCTTCCTAAAGGAACCGATAAATACAAAGGTAAGCTACCTTTGAAATGCTTTTCTTGTAACCGGATAGGACATATTGCTATAAACTATCCTAATGGCAATAACAAGGACAAACCAGAAAGGTTCAGGAAATTCAAAGGAGGAAACTGAAAAAACTGTTTTGTGGCAGTTGATGAAGGTGTCACAGATGAGGAATCAAAAGATGAAGAGACTAAAGACATTGTGTTTGTTGTTGTAAAGGAAGATGTGGCAGACAAGAAGGCTCTTGTCTCCCAGTTTGATCATTCCAATGAGTGGATCATTGATAGTGGCTGTTCTCACCATATGACAGGTGACCGGAGCAAGTTTCTATCCTTGGAGGAGTATGATGGTGGTGTGGTTCACTTTGGCAATGATGCACCATGCATGGTCAAAGGTAGAGGGTCCATCTCTCTAAATGGAAAGAGCAGTGCTGATAATGTGTACTGGGTTGATGGTCTCAGACACAACCTTTTGAGTGTTGCCCAGCTAAATGATAGTGGCCTCACTCTGGAATTCAAGAATGGAGTTTGCAGAATCAAAGGAAAAGATGGTGAATTGGTGGCCACCAACATGCAGACCAAAGGTAACCTATTTCATCTGGATGCAAATATAAGTACATGCCTTATGGCTAAGCTTGATGATAGCTGGATATGGCATAGGAGACTCTACCATGTAAACTTTGACAACATTCTGAAGGCTAGTAAGATCAAGGCAGTTAGAGGGTTGCCGGTGCTAAGCAAATCGGATGATACCTTGTGCAGAGAGTGTCAATTGGGGAAAATGTCTTCCTCAACCTTTAAAGGTAAATCTTTCACTGCTGACAACTTGTTTGATCTTGTGCATACTGATTTGTGTGGTCCTATGAAAATTAGAAGTGTGCAAGGTGATAGGTACTTCATGATTCTCACTGATGACTACTCAAGAATGATGTGGGTCACATTCTTGAAAGACAAGTTTGAAGCTTTTGTGAAATTCAAAGCTTTTAGAGAATTAGTGGAGAAGGAAAGCAATAAAAGGATCAAGTGTCTCAGAATTGATCAAGGAGGGGAATTCACTTCCGGTGAAT
The DNA here is from genome assembly GCF_030272615.1 of Cryptomeria japonica. NCBI lineage: Eukaryota > Viridiplantae > Streptophyta > Pinopsida > Cupressales > Cupressaceae > Cryptomeria > Cryptomeria japonica. The sequence continues at coordinate 153,163,862 of NC_081410.1, forward strand.
TCAACAAGTATTGTGAAGAATTTGGCATCAAAAGGCAACTGTCTACCCCTTGGACTCCACAGCAGAATGGCCTAGTAGAGAGGAATAACCGGACTGTAGTTGAAGCAGCTAGAACCATGTTGATTCAAGGAAAGGTAGCTCACACCTTTTGGAGAGAAGTGGTGAGCATTGCAGTCTACACTATGAACCGGGTACTCATCAAGAAAGGTAAGGACAAAACTCCTTATGAGTATTGGACTGGTAAGACACCTGTGGTTAGCTACTTTAGGGTATTTGGCAGCAAATGTTACATCAAGAGGCATGAACATTAGGGCAAATTTGAAGCTAAATGCGATGAGGGAATATTCCTAGGATATTCCACCAAGAGTAAAGCTCTCAAGTGTTACAACAATAGGACTCAGAGAATTATGGAAAGTGTCAATGTAAGAGTTGATGAATCCTCTGAGAAAAATGAAGAAACTGGTAGTGAGCAAGTTGTAAATGAACCGGTTGCAACCTTCTAGGAACCGATTGTCAATCAACCAAGTACCAGTAACAGTGTTCCTGAACCGGTGAATGCTGATACTGATGAAGATGAGGATGAAGAGGAAAAGAAAGAAGAACCAGTCAAGACCATTCCTCGGTATGTCAAGCTGAATAATGATCCCAAGCAAATCATAGGAGATAAGGATGCAGGAATCCTTACAAGAAGAAAGATCAGAGAAAACTCATGTATGATCTCTGATTTTGAGCCTAAATCATTCAAAGAGGCTCATAAAGATGAAGACTAGATCAAGGCAATGGAGGAGGAACTTGACCAGATAGAGAAAAATGGTACATGGTCCTTGGTACCCAGACCAGAGCACAAAAATGTCATTGGAACCAAATGGGTGTTCAGAAACAAGCTGAATGAGATGGCACGGTGATTAGGAATAAAGCCAGATTGGTGTGCAAAGGATATGCTCAAGAAGAAGGAGAAGACTATGGAGAAACCTTTGCTCATGTAGCCAAATTGGAAGGAGTTCATATGCTTCTTGCATATGCAGCTTTTAAAAGGTTCAAAGTATATCAAATGGATGTAAAATCTGCATTCCTAAATGGTGTACTTGAAGAGGAGGTATATATAGAGCAACCATATCGATTTTCCCTATCTGAAGACAGTGATATGGTGTGCAAGCTATATAAAGCCTTATATGGTCTAAAGCAAGCACCTAGGGCATGGTATGAGCACCTACATTCCCATCTTGTGAAGATTGGATTTGAGAGAACAAGTGAAGATAGCAATATCTACTTGAAGTTTGAAGGAGATCAGATCCTAATCTGTGAGGTTTTTGTTGATGACATTATCTTTGGTGGAGATGACAAGATGAGTCATGAGTTTGCTGATGAGATGAAGAAAGAGTTTGAGATGTCACTCATAGGGGAGATTAAGTTCTTCATTGGACTACAGATCCAACAGATGAAAGATGGAATCTTTATCACTTAGTCCAAATATGTCAAAGAGGTGTTGAAGACCTTTGGCATGGAAGATAGCAAACCAGTTGGTACACCGATGGTGATCGATTGCAAATTCACAAAAGAGGATGATTTTGCACTGGTTGATGAGAAGGAATACCGATCAATGATTGGTAAGTTGTATTATGTAGTGCATAGCAAACCGGATATTGCACATATAGTTGGCATTACTGCAAGGTTCCAGAAAAGTCCAAGAGAATCCCACTTGGTTGTAGTCAAGCGGATTCTTAGGTATCTGAAGGGAACAGTTGACTATGGATTGTGGTACCCATACAACAATGATTTCAATCTGAAAGTGCTCACAGATGCTGATTGGGCAGGTAATGTGGATGACCGAAAAAGCACAACGATGGTGCATTCTTTCTCAGTGGTAGACTGGTCTCATGGATGAGTAAAAAGCAGAGTTGTATCTCTCAGTCTACAATGGAAGCAGAGTATGTTGCAGCTTTCATGAACTACACTCAGACAATTTGGATGAAGCATGTACTAGAAGGCTTCAAAATCTCTGTATCTGAACCGGTAAGTATATTCTGTGATAACACAAGTGCTATCAATATTTCAAAGAATCTAGTTTTACATTCTAGAACCAAGCATTTTGAGCTTAAGTATCATTTCTTGAGGGAAAAGGTTCAGAATAAAGAGATTGCACTGGAACATGTTTCCAGTAAGGAGCAGTTAGCAAACATATTCACCAAGCCTCTCCCAAAGACTACATTTGTGCATTTAAGAGGTGAATTGGGGGTACTGCCCCTTCAGGAGGTGAACTAAAAAAATTTGTTCCACATCAGTCAGGTATTGCATAGTCAAATTTTTGTTGATTGATGTGTTGAAGGATGCTACTCCTCAGGGGGAGCAGCGTAATGGAACAGGGATGCTTGTGCATCCACTTTGGCATTGTTGTCAAAGGGGGAGAAGGAGTGAAGTGGAAAAGATATCTGTAGAAAATGGGGGAGAAGATGTGAAGCGGAGAGATATCTTTGTATATTGCCATCAATGCCAAAGGGGGAGATTGTTGGCATTATGTGAACCGGTATAAGGACATAATGATATTGTATGTTGTCATTGATGTCAATATGTGATATGAAATGAACTGGCATATGTGACATGTAAGAAGAGATAACCAACATATGTGTGAACCGGTATATATGCCAAAGTGAAGAGGTGTATTTGCTCATGGTGAACCGGCATGCAGTTATGGGAACCGACACATGGAAGCATTGTATGGCTACCGATTGGTAGGTAGTTTCCACTTCAGGATTTCTGGTTGGAGTACCTCAAGCCTGTGTGACTCAATCGGTGATCTTAGTGTGATAAGTTAGCAGTATAATAGAGAACAGATCGTGTTGCCATGTAAGCCTTGTGCGCGCGAAGGATCTTGCATGAAGAAGACTATTCCTATCTACCTCGGGAATGTGTGAAGTTTGTCAAACGGTGATAATGCGTGATGGGTTATCAGCCACCATGAAATTAGTGCATAATGGACGATGGAGAATGTCTTGAGATCGATTCAAGATTGTTGCATTTAATGCAGTATGATTCAACGGTCAGGATTGAACCGCTTGAATTGCTTAACCTAACGGGTTTAGGGTTTAGGGTTTTTGCTACCGACTTGTCTATTTCCTATAAGGTCGATGTTGTGTTTCTTTCTGAGATTTTTTGGCAAAAGTTGTGTGTGTGTATCCAAGGGAAGTGATACGTGATTCTTGCCAAACCAAAGGAGAGAAGAGATACATGCAAAGTGAATGTGCAGAAGGTGAAGATGAGCCAAAATGGATCTGCATTAGCATTGAGTGTTGTTACCATATCATTGTAATTCCTATTGATCTTTAACCACTTCAATAGTTGTGAAATCCCTTAACAGGGTAGCCTTAACCGGCTTGATACAAATCCCCTAACAGGGTAGCTTTAACCGGCTTGATTCAAATCCCTTAATGAGGTAACTCAAAGTTAATGAGTTCTGGGAAGCTATAGAGCTCTGGAGATCCTTTAGCTATTGAGTTATTAAAATCCTCTAACAAGTTAACCCTAACTGGGTTTAACCCTTAACCGAGTATTGTAGCCATCCCTTAACCGGGTGATCCCTAATAGGATCGGTTCCTAGCATAACCTATTGTAATGTCTTTAACCGGACAAGGCTCCTAACAGAGCGGACTTCTAAAGAGTTCAAAAGCAGCTTGTGAGTATTCATCCCCACCGTGGTTTTTCCCAGTTGGGTTTCCACATGAAAAATATGTGTGTCATGTATGATGCTTTTATCTTGTGATGCTTTGTTATTACCTATTGAGAATATGATGGCTATGTGCTTTATGCCTGTCTATAAAACATATTGAACTAACTGTTATGAAGATCTGATGATAGTTTACCTGATCATGCATGAGGGAGTAATGGTACTATAGTATTGAGCTAAGAGGAAAGCTTAGTGAGTGACTGGTTTATGATTGTTTTAGTTGTTATGGGTCTTACCGGTTACACTCTATTTCAACCAGTGTCCCTGTTTGACAGCCATTTGGAGTATTTGTTGTCAAACCGGTTTTGGACTGTATTTGTGTTTGTACTGATTCACCCCCCCCTCTCAGTACCGGTTTGGTACTATTCATTCATCGTTGAGTTATCAACTTGAACCTCAATGCATTATCTTGTTTGATTGATTTCAGGTTCAATAGGAGTTGCCTCTACATACCGGTGCATAGGTCAAATGATGCATCCTCCTTTATCATTTGGTAAGCGGCATTTACTGTTGCAGTAGATACAGAGTTGATTCTACTAGCTGAGAATGTTCAGTAGCCTATCACCATGTAGGCATACTTAACCAGATCATCCTTGATTGAATTTATAGTCACGCCCCGTGAGTCACTCACTGAACCGGTGAGCTTGGACATCTCAGTTTTGCTAACTTTCCTTAGGGCTGGTAATTCCCCTGTATTGCAGAAACCGGTGACTGCATGAATTGTCTGCGGCGTGATATCATGCACCCTCTCCAAGTACATTTTGTCACCATGGACCCTACTTAGAATAATCCTTAAATGATCTTTCGTGACATCCTCCAAGAAGTAAACAACATTATGGTGTTTCTTCTTCTCCAGAATACTATACTTCGGTTTGATCATCTTATCTTGTCCACAAAACAAACCTAGTTAGGTATGGATAGCTAGAGACCCTAGGTCTTCGAGTTTACAATCAATATTATCTAAGATTCTCTCTTCTACTATCACTCCAGCCGAAACTTGTGATAGGGCATTATACTTTGACTTCCGTTGAATAAAACTTTTAGACTCAATAGATGCACTAGAACCGGTATGAGATGCGGAAGCCATTGTAGAAATTTTAAGAACTCGAGAAATACCTTTCAAAACACTCGAATTTAGGGCTTTTCGATTCTCCTTTACTCCTCACTTCATCGGTAGCTGAATTACTGCTTTGTGTTCTCCACTTGATTGTTTGATATTTGAATTTGAATCTCCTTCGCGGTTTCTCAATTTCTCCAAATCTCTGCTCAAATCGCCTTTTCGTCGCTCTGCTCTTTGAAAATCTTTTCTTCGCTCGAAAACTGATAGTGAGAAATGATTTCAAAAATGCTTTTAAACATAGTCCTCACCTACCATCATTAATGCTCTTCCATTAGGGCATAAACCCTAATTTTCCTTTTTACCATTTTTGATCTTCTGCCAAGCGATGGGTATCATATATCAGCTAAGGTCTTTTGCCGGTTTAAACCAGGGGTTCAAAAATATTTTTCCATTTGCTCCCCCTAAGCCTTTTGAAGCTTAGTTTGTCGGTTCTGATATTTCCACACTAGGTGCAGAAACCAGTTCCTCTTCCAACATTACTGGTTTCCTCTTCTAGGTTTTGTTCATGTCCACTTGAACTATTTCAACATCATTTCCTCCTTCCTGAGTGATCGGTATATCATCAGATATACTCTTTCTGCTTCTGTGGAATCTTGCAATGTGACCCAGTTTGTTGTAGTGATAGCAAACCAATCCAGGTGCTCTCCAAGGTCCATTGTTCATGTTTCCATTCTTCCTTCTGCATGTTGCAGCAGTGTGACCATGACCATGACAGATCATACAATTTTCTCTCCATTTGGTTGCCACTTGATAGTCACCACTTCTTGGCTGATGATTGAAGACATTAAACCGGTTGTGATTCTGGTTCACAAAAGGTTCAGGACCAACTCCTTGGGTCCTCTGAGGATATCTTCCAATGTCATTCATGACAGACCTACATTCAAATGCTTTATGCCCATACTTGTTGCATGCATAACAATGACCATTGAACTTATTGGATCTAGGTACATTGTTAATAAAGTAAGGAAAATTATGGTAGGCTTTGCTCCTACATACATTGGTAGTGTGTCCTTCTTTAAGACAGTTAAAGCAAACAGGTTTGAATTTTTGCTTACCTTTACCTTTGAATGTCAGTTTCTTCTTTGATGCTTCAGCATTTATTCCTGAGGATTCTCCTTCCTCATGTCCAGAGAAACCAAGTCCATTGGTATTCTTTACTGGCCTAGCCGACTCAAGCTTGACAGTACTTTTGCTGAACTTAGCAAGTATTTCCTTTGACTCAAAGAGTTCTTTGGAAATAGCAGCATTTGCTTCCAACAAATTTTCATTCTCAGATATGGCAGTGTTTAATTCTCCTTGCATGTCTTCATTTTCCACCTTGCTTGCATGGAGTTGAGCATTTAGGGCACTCATCTCTTGTTTCAACTTGGAGATCTCACAATCTCTTTCTTTCACTAGGTCTTCAGTTTTTCTCCGGTTCTCAAGCTCTTGACACATCCAGATAGTCAGCCCTTCCAACTCCTTTCTCAGGTTGGAGTTTGATTCATTCAACTTATTTACTTCTGCAATTAGGGCTTCCATGTCTGATTCATCTGCAGAACTATTTTCAGATAGCTCCATCAACTTTTCTGCATGTTCTCTCCTTTTTGCTTGAGATGCCTTGTATTTGACCATAAGATCATCATAGGCTTGCTCAGACTGAGTGAGTCGTTAAGTAAGTTACCTCAAGGTGTATTCCCCCATATCTCTTTCCAAGTGGTTAAACTTATAGAAAGGTAGGCTCTGATACCAATTGATTAATACTAAGAGGTGGGGGTGAATTAGTATACCAAAAAACCTTGCACTTAAACACTTAAACAATCTAAAGATAAACCGATAAAATAGTTTAACAGATAGATCGGTTATGACACATGCAAACCAAAATGCAAATAATGCATTCACCCACAAAAGAAATACAACCATAACACAAGATATTTGACATGGAAACCCAAATGGAAAAAACCACGGTGAGATGGAACTCACAAGTCACTATCTGCAGAATATAAACCAGACCGGTTAAGGTCAGACTAGTTAAGGTCTTACAATGTTCTTCACTAGAATAGATCCTGTTAGGAATCTCAGTCTCTGTTAGGAGATAAGTCCGATCAAGGACTACCTTGCTAGAGGATTTTAGATTCACAGAGGTGAACCACCTTGTTAGAGGATTTTACAAAAGGTTTTTGGGCCTACCCGGTTAAGGGCTACAGACTTGTTAAAGATGTGAGTAATCAACAAGTGTTTGATCTATCTAATAGCACAGACTGCTCAGTTAGATCCTTGATAGCTCATTCTTAATGCACTCCTACATTAATTCAATCTACTACACATTCATATTATTTTCAACTCCTCACCCACCTTAAACCCTAGTCACAACATAAACCCTTTCAGCAACAACCTAAAACCCTAGACATGATGTCCTTTTAAAGGAATCTGATTTCATGTTGATCCAATAGGATTACATTTCAATTTCCTAGGTTCAATGAATCTAGACATACTTAGTAACAAGACACAAGAAGCATTACCAGTGTGTCGGCACCGTCAAATAATTGGTGGATTGATAACTTATCACAAAATGCCGATTGGTAACTCATCACAGAGTATTACCAGTTCATGCAAAATACTGGTTGCCGGTTCGTCAAAAATGAAGACTAGTAAAAATGTGTTATGCCGCTTTAATCCTTCATACCACTTAAGGTCAACATGTCGCTTTAGACCGATAAACACACTCTGCAAAACATCAATAGTCTAATGACTATAATACAACATACTTGCAACATACCAGTTGAAACAAATACTGGTTGTGCTCTAACACATACATATAAAGAGGATCTTGATGAAAGTGTGTGTCCATCAATGACAATCACAACATAAACATAAAAAATACCAACAATATCCGCAGTGGCAATCCGCCTCTCCCTCTCCGCTGGACCCGACCACCTAAGCCACCTAATCCGCCACCTCCACCACCTCCACCATCTCCTCCTCCTCCTCCCCCACCTCCACCGTCTCCTCCTCCACCTACACCATCTCCTCTCCCTCCTCCACTTGTTATCGGTCCTTGACCTCCTACCCTCCTCCGTCTCTGTCCCCTCTCATCCTCAAAAGCAAGAATCAGCTCTGCTGGATCGGATATCCACAGAATCGGATGAGCTGCCATATACTGTGTATACTCATCTGACACCCCAGCATCCACCACCTTCGGTCATATATCCCATGGCCTCACCTGAAGCGTCCAGAACTCCACCAATGCCTGATCATATGGAAGTACTGGTCCCCATGCATATCTCTCTCGCACCACTCTGGCGTACTCTTCTCATTCCCTCAGTAGTCCCTGTTGTTGTCCAAACTACCTCAGAACCCTGCCTGGCACCTACCTATCTACATCATAGGATGTCCGCCCAATCAAGAATTGGGTCATAAATACATATGGAAAGGCCTTCGCATCATCCTCCCAGGGCTCACACTCCAGATAAGGTCTCCAAATCACCGCATCAAGATCACCCAATGCCCACCGCCACCACTCTAACTTCCCCAAGTGGGGCTGACTCATAATGCCACTATACATGAACATATAAGGTTGATCAACAACATGAAATCTAAGACTCACTGGTCGACTCACCGGTAAGTGCTCCCATGCCCAAATGTGCAGTAGCGTCACTCCTACTGCCAACGAGCCTCTCCCACGGTACGCTACCTCATGCAGCTCCTGATACATGTGTGCTAACACGCACGGCCCCCAGGCAAATCAGGTCCCCTCCATCATCATCTGCTCTATAACCTATCTCCATCCAATAGCCAGACCATGCGAGCGCTTATCAAAACATAGTAGCCCTCCCACGAACCCCAATAAAATTATGGGCAATGGCTCGTACGATGTTGCGATGTCCTCCCAAGCTATGGAACCATCATCAATGAACACGTCCTCATCAAAGAATCGATGCACTACTAGAGTCTCCCATTCTCTATCATATGTGACTAGCTCACCCTGAATGGGAATATGAAGGATACGCCACACATCCTCCAATGTCACTGTCATCTCCCCTTGTGCAAGGTGAAATATTCACGTCTCACTATGCCAATGCTCTGCTAAAGCTGTAATCAAACCGTGATTCATCCGAATCACAGACATATGCATCACATCGTACAGCCCAGTCACTGCAATGCAATCAATCTTGACCTTTGTTAGCTGATCCCGTAACCCTTGTGTCACTGGATGTCTCTCGCGTAACTATAACACACATAGATCCTTCTGCACACAGGTATCAATCAATCATCATCAGTTGTTTTGTTTTCAAACTTTCTTAAGTTTAAACCTAGACTATCAATAGATACTTTGATCAAGTATCTTCGGGTCTCAACAGGTAAGCTATCATGGTAAACCTAGACTTCAAAACAGACATTTATCCTAATGACCTAAGTCTCATCAGGGCTGCTATGGTTCAAAACAACTCCCACTTCACATCCCTATCTATCCATCATTGACATCGAGAGATTTTTGTTCACACACACTGGGGCATCTATTTTTCTCAACAAAAGTGCTAAAACCCTCACAAAAGTGCTAAAACCCTCACAATAGCACTAAACCTCTAACAAAAGCGCTTAATCAACCCTACAAAAGTGCTCAAATTGCAAAAGTGCTACAAGACCTATGCAATAGCGCTGCTTAAAGACAAAAGTGCTCAATTGACCCCTCAATAGCGCTAAACAAACAATAGCACTTAAACATGCACACACTAGCGCTAATATTTTCAATAGCGCTCAAACAACAACACAATAGCTCCATTGCAGCACAAAAGCGCTAGTTAATTGGACAAAAGCACCAAAACATAGTTTCAGCGCTATTGTCCTAACTCAACTTGGACTCAGCAAAAAAATGACAAAAATGCATAAAATTTAAAATTTAAAATTTGCGTACCGCTGGTCCATAGTCATCTGGCCGCTGGAATCGTCGGACTCGCTCGAAACGGTGCTCTGCAATAGGTACCGACATCCTGACTACTACTCACTCCTCTAAAAACATCACTATCAGAGCTCTGGTTTCACACTAGTCGCGGTAACAAATGATCTTGTTTTCACCCCTTTCTCCCCATTTAAACCCTTCGCCATCACCGTAACTTTCCCCTGCTCACTATCGTGGTCCCCGTAAACTTCTCGAGCCTCCCATTTCTCCATTTTACCTCCGTTTTCTTCTATTTTTCACCCGCGTTGCTAACTTCTTCTCTTCTATCACCCTACCAATTTTCACTCTTTTCGAGAGATAGCCCGATTTTTTGAAATTTTTCTACCCATCTCTCGAGGGGACATACCACCTATTAAATCTACATTTTATGGGGCATTTCTTCACACCTATTTTTCTTTCTTTGAAACAACGCGATAAACCACACCATCTCAAAGAGGGGCAAATGTAGTCACATAAATCTGTCCAATTTAATTAAATGAATATTTTCTATTTATTTTTTAAAAATCCACTAAGCCATCAGTTAATTAAATTAACATTTAATTAATTCATCTTCAAACATTCTCCTATTAATTAAATAAATTATTCAATTTATTTTAATTAATTAATTCAACCAAATTCACAATCAATTAAATGAATAAATCATAGTTATTTCATTTAACCCTTTTCCTCTTAAATAAAACATTTATTTAAATCATTTATTCCCCCCCACTTGCATTTTCCTACAAATACAACTTGCACATATTTATTGAAATAAATTAATTTATTTTAAATAAAAATCCTATTTTCCCTCACCCACCAAACCCACTTGCAAATCTAATCCCCTTCTAGATTCTTCTAACCCCTTCCTAATTAACCTAATCCATCCCCTAATTATTGTCACATTCCTAAGCAACTTGGAGTCACTTCTCAAAGACTTCAAAGTCTTTGAAAAGCATTTAATGCTTTGTGTGTTCAACAATTTAACCTTCAAATTCTTCCAAAACCACTGATGGCTCTTACATGACCATTAATGGCTCTTACATAACCATTTATGGTTATTTCAACTTGCACTCATGTGTCTCCTCAAGCATTTATTGCTTTGACCATGGTTATCCCTTTTGCCTTTACACAAGAATTTATCCATTGGATAAAAGCTTTATTCTTTGAATAAAGAATTTATCCATTCACCCAACCTTGACCTTAACTCCCAAGTTAACTCTCAGGTCATGTCAAGCATTTAATGCTTATTCCCTCTCCTCTCAACCTATCTCACATTGACACTTGTCAACCAGGGATTGGGTTGAAAGCCCTCACATGGATCTCAAATCATTCAATCCTGACCCTTGTTGAGATTGCTCAATCTCAACCATCCATTGCTCCATTTTTCCTATAAATAGAGCCCATTTCTTCATAATCCAGATCCTGAAAACTTGTATGCATTTAATCTATAGTGAATTTTAGAGAGAATTTTAGCATAATAAACTCATATAATTGTCATTTTGGTTTAAAACAAATCATCTTAGTATCTATAGCATCTATTATTAGTTTTTCATTCATATTTAGAGCAAATACTTTAATCTTGAATCTCCATAAGCATCCATAGTGCAAAAAGCTACTAAGAGCTACACTATTTTGGAACTTGGAGATGAGAGGAACAAGGAAGGAGAAACTACCAGCATGGTAGAGAGCATTTGGAGGAGCTTAGTTGTTTTTTGTAGATTCCTTAAGCTTTATTTTTGCTTAGTAGTGTCTTTCTTGATATGCTTGCTTAGGATAGTTTTTAATTTATGATTTTCTAACATCTAACAATCAACTCTTGTTGTTTCTTGTTGAGGTGTTTGTTTATCCTAACCTTGTCCTTTTTGCAGAGCATTTTATATATATATATATATATATATATATATATATATATATATATATATATATATATATATATATATATATATTCTTATTAGTCTCTTGAAGTTTACTGATCTTTCATCCTTGAATATCGGCTTAAATCCTTTTTTATCCATCTCTTCATTTATCTGAAGGTATATATGCCTTTTCTCATTTTCATAATTTCTTAGAGTCATACACTTTGGTGGCATCACTTTATCTTCCTCTAAAATGTCATGTTTCATCGATGTTACCTTTGTTTCGATGAAACCATCGTTATCGTCAATGAGCCTTGTGGTTTCATCGATCTCCTCATTTTCATCGAAATCTTTACCTTACATGTTCGTGTTGATGTAATGCTCCATCGGTTCATCAAAACCCTGTTTTTGATAGGAATTCTTTTGTCGCTATGTTTCACAACCGGCTTATCGATCTTTAATTTTATCGATAATGGTTCCTCATTATCTGGCTTTTGCATTGGCATCGATGAAATTCCTTACATCAGTGAAAGAAGAATATCTTTTTTTGACCTTTTGTTTTTACCAATGGCATGTTATCGATGAAAATCTCTTATGTTTTATCGACCTTTTGTCTTTCGATGAAACTGTCACTGTCGGCGAATAACTTTAGTATCTCTTCGACACCTTTCTTTTCTTGAAAAGCCCTGTCGATGAAACCTTCCCCAGTTTCTTTGATCTCATCATTTCAGTAGAACTATCATCTTCAATGAATTCTTTACATGTCCTACCGATACCATAGTTTCTTCAGCAGCCTTGCTTCATCGACGGAACCTCCTTTGGTTTCTTTGATATACCTTCTATCGATGAAAAATAATGCTTTTGATAAGTCCCTTTTGAAGTTCATCGAGGCCCAAGTCTGTTCGATAAATCATCTTATCGATGAAACATCGATAGGTTTCTTCGATACAACAGGTGTACCATTTCAGTCAAACTAGACATTTCGGTGAGAGGTTAGTGTGTATATCCAATGGCTTTGGTTTGACCGATAACTTTTAGGATTCTGATGTCGGTGGAAGTTTCAAGGGTTCTATCAAAATTCTTAAGGGCATGTTTGATTTCATTTTTTTTTATAGAAAACTTTTGTAGCACACTGTTGTTTCGATGGAATCATACACTTCGGTGGAATCACTTTATCTTCCTTCGAAATGTCATGTTTCATCAATGTTACCTTGTTTCGATGAAACCATCCTTATCGTCAATGTGCCTTGTGGTTTCATCGATCTCCTCATTTTCATCGAAATCTTTACCTTACGTGTTCGTGCCAATGTAATCCTCCATTGGTTCATCAAAACCCTATTTTTGATAGGAATCCTTTTGTCATTGTGTTTCACAATCGGCTTATCGATCTTTAATTTTATCGATAATGGTTCCTCATTATCCGGATTTTGCATTGGCATCGATGAAATTCCTTATGTCGGTGAAAGAAGAATATCTTCTTTCAACCTTTTGTTTTTACCAATGGCATGTTATCGATGAAAATCTCTTATGTTTTATCGACCTTTTATCTTTCTATGAAACTGTCACTGTCGGCCAATAACTTTAGTATCTCTTCGACAACTTTCTTTTCTTGAAAAGTCCTCTCGATGAAACCTTCCCCAATTTCTTCGCTCTCATCATTTCGGTAGAACTATCATCTTTGATGAATTCTTTTCATGTCCTACCGATATCGTAGTTTCTTTGGCAACCTTGCTTCATTGATGGAACCTCCTTCGGTTTCTTCGATATACCTTCTATCGATGAAAAATAATGCTTTCGATAAGTCCCTTTTGAAGTTCATTGAGGCCCAAGTTTGTTCGATAAATCATCTTATCGATGAAACATCGATACGTTTCTTCGATACAACATGTGTACCATTTCAGTCAAACTAGACATTTTGATGAGAGGTTAGTGTGTATATTCGATGGCTTTGGTTTGGCCGATAACTTTTAGGATTCTGATGTCGGTGGAAGTTTCAAGGGTTATATCGAAGTTCTTAAGGGCATGTTTGATTTCATTTTTTTTAATAGAAAACTTCTGTAGTGCACTGTTGTTTCGATGGAATCATACACTTTGGTGGCATCACTTTATCTTCCTTTGAAATGTCATGTTTCATCGATGTTACCTTGTTTCGATGAAACCATCCTTATCATCAATGAGGCTTGTGGTTTCATCGATCTCCTCATTTTCATCGAAAGCTTTACCTTACGTGCTGATGTAATCCTCCATTGGTTCATCGAAACCCTATTTTCGATAGGAATCCTTTTGTCACTGTGTTTCACAACCAGCTTAATGATGATCGGCCCCAGCCACCTTTAGGCTTTCTAGGCCTTCCATGTGTGTGTGTGTGTCTATATATATATATATATATATATTTGTATTTATATTTTTATGTATATTTATCATCATTCACATTATATATTAGGATTTTGTTCAAACTCACATCTATATAATCATATTCATATATAGTTTCCTATTTTCCTGCCTGTTCTCTCAGTTTTAAGTTAAATCAGTCTCAGATGCATATGTCAATTTTCCTCTTTCTTCCCAGTAATCTCCAGCATCATATTATTAGATTAAGGGTCAACCTGATAAATTTTTATCTCACTTAAAGCTTTCCCATAACACTCAATTAGGGCCTGGAAGGCTCTCGAACCATATTCTTTAAGATGGTAGCTCCTCGTGATCTCTTTGCAGGAATATTTATGGAATTTGCCTCGTTAATATTTATTGAGTTTATGCTCTTCGATGGGTAATCACTCTTGCATTATGTTTCTGGAGATTTTTTTAGAGTAATATTTTGAGTTGTGTATCCTAACAGGGTGACCATCCAGGCAGGTATGATATATTGTATAAGTTGACCTATTCGGCTTTCCTTTTCCTAACATTCTGGTGAGAGATTTTCTCAAGATTTTGTGCAACATAAGGAGCAGAGCATGCTTAACCCTATGTTTCAGGAATAGCAAGAACTCGCCCACAAATGGCAGCATCACCCCAAGAGATGGGCAATCTGCTGTTCAACTTTACACAGAGAATTTCTACATACAATCTTCATTATTTTGGACAAGTTCCCTTTGTGATCTTGTATCTCCATTTTGTATCGCATTCTTAATTTTATCTAATCCTTGAGGGATCTGGGCTAGACCAGAGGTTTTCTTCCCTCCATTCTTTCCTACTGGTGCCCACACCGAATGGAGGTGTAAATGTAAATCTATCTATTTTTTAAATTAATAAAATTCTTTGGCCTCGGCCTTTTATCGATAAAAAAAAAATTATTAGTTATAATTAGTTTTAATAAAATAGCTATTAATAACTATGAAAGTGAAAATAGACATTTTTTTTAATAACTTAAAGAAAAATATATAAATTTATGACTAAAAGTTATTAAATTATTTTATATATATTAAAATGATTAAAATATTTATGATTTTCAAAAATTATAAAAAAAAAAGAATGATTTCAAAAAATATATAGAATATAACTATAAAGAATAATATAATAATTAGGTTTATTTTTTTAATAGAAATATTTGTATTTAATTTCATTTAAACTAAATGAAATCCTTATAATTGGTTTTATTATCTATATTTTGAGATAAAAAATAATTATTAAAATTTATATTTTTATTTAGAAAAAATATTTTATTTACAATATTATAAATGATTAAAAATTTCAAAAAATAATTTAAAACAGACATTTCAGTTTTTAAAATACAAAAAAATCCAAAAAAAACCTAAAAGATCTATCATCCCTAAAAATGATAATCACTTTTGATTTGTGTGTACTAATTGATTAAAGAAGTTTCAGTGAATGCAATAGTATTGCCTACAGCTAGTACTAATAACAATGATTCAAAACATAGTCAATAGGGATTCTCCATATTTTCAATTCTCCCACTCTGCAAGTTTTCAAATTTCAAACCCCTACCATTCATGGTGGACTCTGTTGGTGGGGTTCTTCCCCCACCACCTACGAACCTCGTTTTGGACTCTGCGATGTTGACACTGTCTGTCACATCCTCTCCTGGTCCCATGATGTATCCTCCCTCCGGTCTGGCTGTGATTCAGCTTGACAATTCTTCTTCGGTGAGCTCTCTGGCCACGCCCGTTGTTTCTAATCATATACCCAATGTGCTAGTTGTTTATGATAGACAAAATATCACAAAGCCTCCTATTGTTAACACGAATCTCAAAGGCTGGAAAAACATGTTGGTCGGAAACACCAAGACTGTGGACCCCGACATCGTCCCCGTCTACTCGCAAATTAAGGAGGGAACGTCTTTAGAG
The DNA here is from genome assembly GCF_030272615.1 of Cryptomeria japonica. NCBI lineage: Eukaryota > Viridiplantae > Streptophyta > Pinopsida > Cupressales > Cupressaceae > Cryptomeria > Cryptomeria japonica. The sequence continues at coordinate 153,179,781 of NC_081410.1, forward strand.
CTCCCTGACGTTGTTTTGGACTACATTTTGCAGAACATGGCTAATACTCTGGTGGGAAAATTCTTCTCCCTGTGCCCCACGATGGAGATGGTTAGAAAATGGGTCAAGGACAAATGGAAACTGAAAGGGATTGCTTATGTTAGTGCCATGCCCGTAGCCCTCTTCCTCTTCAAATTCATTGTTGAGGAGGATGTCACTCTTGTCCTCTCTAGATGTTGGTCCTATAGTCAAAACAATCTATCCCTTTAGCGTTGGAAGGTTGGTTTTGACCCAGCGACTGACTTACAAAAAAGTGCTCTGGTATGGGTTCGGCTCTCGGGGCTCCCCCTTGAATACTGGGATGAGTTCATCTGTAAATGGACTAGGAATTTCTTTGGTCATTTTGTTGGTGTTGATGAATTCACTAGAACCAAATTGCACCTGGTCTATGCTTGTTTATGTGTTTAAGCTATTGTGAGCATGAATCTCCCCAACTTTATAACCCTCAAATCTAGGCTTAGTAGCTGGACTCAAGCCCTAGTTTATGAAAATGCCACCCTCTTCTACCAAAAATGTTGCAAATCTAAGCATATTATTTCTCAATGTAAAGCTTTGGCTCCCTTGCCTCTTAAGCTTAAGGGCCCAACCTTGGTTGAAGACCATGTGCCAAATGCTCCTCCTATTCATCAAGACCCGGTTGTGGGGTGGTGCAGGAGCACCTAAGGGTTGAAATTCCCTTAACCAATTTTGGTTTTTGAGACCTTCCAGTGGTCATGTAAATACATAAGGACTAACTCTAGTCCATTTGTATGGTTGTTTAATTGCATTTTTTAAAATTTCTGTTATTGGCAAGACCTACCCCCGATGAGTTTGCCAGAGTTTTGAGTGGTTGTATCGGATATTGGAAGGAGCAGTTTCACGTTACTCGATGATTAACATGACCTGTATTCGGACGGTGATCCTGGATGATCCAACGACTGTTGCTATACCGCGATGGGAAGATGATCGCCAGATAATCCTCATGACTTGGTGACAAAGCACGTGCAAAAAGAGGTGAGTTAACGACCGTGCAGGTTGAAGGTGGATCAATGGGAGTAGCTATACCGCAATGGAGAGATGCATGAAAGTTATTCCTCGTGACTTGGCGACGAAGTGGTGGGACCCGACAAGAGAGCAGCTCAGGCAAGTTAATGGGTGAGAAAGTCCAGGATGATCGAACAATTGTCGCTATACCGCATGATGAAGATACTCGCTAGTTATCCCCCATGACATAGCGACTAGTGAGGTGGCGGTCCAGTGGCAGGTTAGGTGGCGCCTAGCTGGATGCGTGGACAAACCAAGAAATAACACCGTGTTAAAAGAGAGAGTAGTTAAACTGCGATAAAGATCGAGCATATCAAGGAAGATCAGACGGTCGGGATGTCATCGGTTATCGGAGGAGTCATCTACTAGTTCATCAGGATATCGGAGCAACGCATTTGTGGTCTTACCGATGGTCGAAGGAGTAAAGACCGACTGCAGGTGTGCGCTCGAACTGGAGTCCAAAAGGTAAACACTTGGACACTAAAGATGGTCTTGTCGGTGTCTATGAAAACAAACTGACCCAACTTCTTGGTGCATGTGGGATATTGTGTTTCTCATGAATACAGACTGTCACAGAAGGTTAAATTTCAAACCATTGGTGCAGTTGCAAATGGAAACGGTTGGTAATGAGTTTTATCTCGTCCAATAGGAGGAGTTCCAAACATAGGATGTATGTATAAAAAGACCCAACGAGCATCTGTAAGGGGCTAATGGTTAATCGTGGATCATTGATCGTTGTTTGTCGATTGCCTCGGAGAACACATTTTGTTTTTCTGAAATGCAATAGAGAAGTCCAATTTTTGGTTTTGAATTAGAGTTTCATTTCTGTTCATTTCGCGTAAGCTATTAATGTAATTGTTTCATTTCTCTATTCTGTGAGTTGCTGGTTTGAACCCGTGAATAAATTCGGGATCTGTAAATAAAGCTTTCCTTTTTCAATTTTTGTTCCCTATTTGCAATAATCAAATGGCTCTAACTTGAAACTCCACAAGATCTCTTGAGATTGTCAAGCAAAGCCAGAAATGTACAATAGGTTTTCATTTGGAAGAGACCAGGAAATGGCAATCGCCATTTTTACATACTGAGCCTAGGCAAGCTTGGTGATAGTCTAGCTAGGTATCAGTAATTTGAAGGAGATAACTTGCAGGGGAAGGAAACTGCTGAGAACTGGGAAAATATCCAAAAGGCTACAAGACAAAAAATGAGACATTGTGTAACCATAGGGAAAAATTTTCTAAACCAAACAAGATGGGTGGTTTTGCAAAAAGAGAACGAATGTGTGTGTGTCCTAAACCCCTATAAGGATTTAGTGAACAAGCTTACTTTGTGAGCTTGAGGAAGGTGATATAAGCAAACAAATGGTAGGGAAGCCCTTAGAAGTCTAGAGGGGTAGACTTGGAACCCGGAAAGGGATAGAAGCAAACCGTCAAAGAAACCAAATTGATGGCAAACTAGGTTACCCTCCCTATCATATTGGTATCAAAGCAAGGCTAGACTTGGGAAGAAAGTAGTTGATGTCAAGCACTGACAGTAGGAGAAAATAGTCTCAGAATGGTGAACAATGCAGAGTTAGCCAAGAAAGTAGAAGATCAGGAGGAAGAGAATAGACTCCTGAAAGAAAGATTGCTACAATTGGATAGCAAACTAGACATAGTTGAGGATAAAATCGAGAAGGTAACAATCGAGGTCAGTGAAGGAAAGGGTAAAGAATCAATGGAAGAGGATAGGATACCTGCCCCAGATTGTGTCCTACCGGAAGAACCTTTCCTTAAAGCAATTAAAGCCTTAGGAGGAAAATCCCTAGAAGGAGTGCCACTTTTTTATGGGAAAATGGAGCCTAAAGTAGTTAGGGAATGGATTGAAGGATTGGAGAATCACATTGAGTGTGAGGAATTAGTGAAGCCCAAAAGGTGAAGGTAGCTAAGTCTAGATAGAGAGGAGCAGCCTTAACTTGGTGGAAATTTATCCAAGAAGAAAGGCAAAAAGAGGCTAAGAACCAAATAGCCAGTTGAAATGGAATGGTAGCCAAGGTGAGGGAAGCCTATATCCTTGAAGATTATGAGATCCAACTGCACAAATGGAGACAAAACCTGAGACAAAGAGACTTGGATGTGAGCAGCTACACTGAGGAATTTCAAAAGTTGTGTCTGAGATCTAAGGTGGTAGAGGATGAGAGCATCAAGGTAGCTAGATAATTGAATGGCTTGAGATGGAATATTCAAGAGGAGTTGAGTTTGTTATGTCCTAATACTGTGCACAAGTGCTATCAATTGGCACAAAAGGTGGAGGAAAAGAGTAAAAAGAAGCAAGAACAAAGCAACAGAGGAAGAGGCAGAGGAAAAGACGATAGAGGCCAAAGAGGTAGTTTTGGTGGAAGAGGAATAGATCAAAGGTCCCAAGGAGAGTCCAAACTTATAGAGAAAAGTTTGGATTCACATAACAAGAGCAGTTGTAGAGGAAGGGGATCATCTAGCAACCCAGGAAGAGGTAGATCTAGTGGACCGGGAAGAGGGTCCTACTTCTCCACCATGAAGTGTTACAATTGCCAAAAGTTGGGTCACCCTACCTATAGATGTCCAGAGAAATCCTCTTCATCTCAAGGAAGTGAATGAAGAGTGACATATGCACAAGAAGATGCAGAAAGAAGAAAGACAGAAGGTGTGAGCTTAGCTCCTGAAGATGGAGAAAATTTAATGATGAGAATAGCCTTAATTAAGGAACCAATCAAAGAAGAGCTTAGCTACAAATGAGGATAATAGGCCCTTGTAAAGTTTTAGCCAAGTATGGCTCTAATGCCTATAAGATTGATTTTCCATCTGATATTGCTTTGTCTCCCATTTTCAATGTCACAGATTTGGTTCTCTACAAGGGACAACTTCCCAAGGAGGATGCGCGAGTTTCAAATGTTCAATAGTCACTTGTCGATCTGCCATTACATTCTCCTTCCACGCCTCAGGCTGAGAAAGTGTTGGATTCCCGCATTCTCAAGAAGACTAGACAACAGGTCTACATGGAACACTTGGTCAAGTGGATGCATAAACCTAATTCTGAAGCGATCTGGGTCCCTGAATCAGACTTTATTAAGTCGGGAATTAATCTTTCCTTGTTGTCGAGCGCAGTCACTTGAATTACTTGTTTTGGGGGGATTATGGTCCGAGAGCACCTAAGGGTTGAAATGCCCTTAACCAATTTTGGCTTGTGAAACCTTCCAGTGGTCACGTAAATACATAAGGACTGGCTCTAGTCCATTTGTATGGTTGTTTAATTGCAGTTTTTAAAATCTCTTATCGGCAAGACCTACCCCCAATCGGCAAGTCTTATCCCGATGAGTTCGCCAAAGTTTGGAGTGGTTGTGTTAGGTATTAGAAGGAGCGGTTTCACGTTACAACAATGATTAACTTGACCTGTATTTGGATGGTGATCGTGGATGATCCAATTACTATCACTATACAATGATGGGAAGATGATCGCCAAATAATCCTCACAACTTGGCGACAAAGCACGTGCAAAAAGAGGTGAGTTAACAACTGTGCAAGTTGAAGGTGGATCAATGGCGGTCGATATACCACAATGGAGAGATGCACGAAAGTTATTCCCAGTGACTTGGTGACCAAGTGGTGGGACCCAACAAGAGAGCAACTTAGGCGAGTTAATGGGTGAGAAAGTCCAGGATGATCGAATGATTGTCACTATACTGCATGATGAACATACTCGCTAGATATCCCCCGCGACATAGCAACTGGTGAGGTGGTGGTCCAGTGGCAGGTCAGGTGGCCCAGCTGGATGCATGGACAAACCAGGAAGTAACACCATGGAAAAAGAGAGGGTAGTTCAGCTGAGATAAAGATCGAGAAAATCAAGGAAGATCGGACGATTGGGATGTCATCGACTATCGGAGGAGTCGTCTACTGGTTCATCGGGAGATCGGAGAAATGTATTTGTGGTCTTACCAATGGTTGAAGGAGTAGAGACCGATTGCGGGTGTGCACTCAAACTGGAGTCCAAAAGGTAAACATTTGGACACTAAAGATGGTCTTGTCAGTGTTTATGAATACGAACTGACCTGACTTCTTGGTGCATGTGGGATATTGTGTTTCTCATGAATGCAAACTGTCACAGACAGTTAAATTTCAAACTGTTGGTGCAGTTGCAAATGGAAACGATTGGTAATGAGATTTATCTCATCTAATAGGAGGAGTTCCAAACATAGGATGTATGTATAAAAAGACCCAACGGGCATCTATAAGGGGCTAATGGTTAATCATGGATCTTTGATCGTTGTTTGTCGATTGCCTTAGAGAATAGATTTTATTTTTCTGAAATGCAATAGAGAAGGCCATTTTTTGATTTTCAATTAGAGTTTCATTTCTGTTCATTTCACGTAAGTTGTTAATGTAATTGTTTCATTTCTCTATTCTGTGAGTTGCTGGTTTGAACCCGTGAATAAATTCGGGATCTGTAAATAAAGCTTTCCTTTTCAGTTTTTGTTCCTATTTGCAATAATAAAATGAATCTGACTTGAAACTCAACAAGATCTTTGGAGATTGTCAAGCAGAGCCAGAAATGTACAATAGGTTTTCATTTGAGAGAGACCAGGAAATGGCAATCGCCATTTCTACATACTGAGCCTAGGAGAGCTTGGTGATAGTTCGACTAGGTATCAATAATTTGAAGGAGATAACTTGCAGGGGAAGGAAACTGATGAGAACTGGGAAAAGATCTAGAAGTCTACAAGCCTGAAAAATGAGACATTGTGTAACCATAAGGAAAAGTTTGTGAAACCAAACAAGACAGGTGGTTTTGCAAAAAGAGAGCGAATGTGTGTGTGTCCTAAACCCCTGCAAGGATTTAGTGAACAAGATTACTTTGTGAGCTTGAGGAAGGTGAGATAAGAAAACAAATGGTAGGGAAGCCCTTAGAAGTCTAGAGGGGTAGACTTGGAACCCGGAAAGGGATAGAAGCAAACCATCGAAGAACCCAAATTGATGGCAAACCAGGTTACCCTCCCTATCATGGGGCTTGTTGTGACTCCTACTCCTGGCCCGTACCTACCTCCCCCTGCAGTCGAGGATCCGGTTATGGAAGAATATCCCCTTGTTGAGAGTATTATCAACCTTCTCAAATCTCTTGCAAAGCATGTCAACGAAGCCTCTAAATCGACCCCGAAGGAACAGTGCATCTCCTCGACAGCCAGTTCGATTTCACTGGTTGATCAATTGGAAGATGATGAGATTGCGAGGGACCCCACTCTCGCCCTGGAGACATCTCGCTCCCCGATAGTGTTTCTCACTCTGAACTAGGGTATCCTCTCCACTGGTGCATCATCCAACGATTGCATGACTCCTATTGACAAGGGCTAGATTATTCAAAGACGCAAGACCACGAATGCAAAGCCTGATGTGGGGAGGAACCTTAAAACGGACCGACCATCACAAAGACTATCGAGACAAAAGAAAGTAGCAAGGGATATTTCCAATGGCAGGCAACAGACCTTGGAGATGTCCATAAAAGGTAAGAAATGAAGGTCCTTTCATGGAACATGAGGGGCCTCAACAACCCCCAAAAGCAATATGCTCTTAAGAAGTGTTTAGAAAATAAAATTATGGTCCTTCTCCAAGGAGTTAAGATGTCTATGTCTTCCTTTTCCTTTGTTGCTGGGAAAATTTGGCTTGGTGCTAAGTTTGTTATCAGTGATGCTACTGGAGCCACTGGTGGCTTGGTTACCATGTGGGACCCCTCTCATTTTTATGGCAGTATTATATCCTCCTTGACCAACCTTTTGGTCTCTAAACTCTCTTCCCCGATGGACTCTTGCCTTCTCGTTAATGTTTATGCCCCCAATGTCAGATCAGGAAGACTAAATATCTGAAACAGCATAACTGCTCTAATACAAAATAATGCCAATGCCCATTGGTTGATTGCGGGTGATTTGAAGTCTCCTTTGATCCCCTCTAAGAAGTTGGGAGGCCTCCCAGAGTACTCTGACAGCATGACTGATCTTGCCGACTTCATTGGTAGGAATGGGTTGATGGACGTGGAACTAACGAGGCAAAACTTCACTTGGTCCAATCTTAGGAAGGGAAAGGATCTTATTTAGGTCAGACTTGACAAATTTCTCATCTCGGGTAATTGGGGAATTGGTCACTCCTTGAAGCTCACTGCCCTCCCCAGAACGGTCTCTGACCACAACCCCCTGCTCCTCTGGAATACCACAAATTGTTGCAAGGAAAAATCATCCTTTTTGGTATGAAATTATGTGGAACTCTCATCCAGAGTTCAAGGATTGCATTAAAAGATGGCAGAGCACCTGCATCCCTAGCATGCCTATGTTCCAGATTTCCTAGAAGCTTGATTTGTTCAAAATAAATGTCTGGGGTTGGAATAAATACACCTTCGGGGATATCTTCAGGCAAAAAAAGGATCTCAATAGTAAATTGACTGCTATCCAAGAACACATTGATCAAGGTGACTCCCTTGAAGCTACCCATATGGAGGAGGCTGCTCTCCGTAGAAAATGGAAGGAACACTCCCACAAAGAAGAACTCTACTGGAAATAGAAAACTAGGGTTCAATGGCTCAAAGAGGGTGACAAGAATATGACTTTCTTTCACAGATCTACTATTATCCACATGCATAGAAACCACATCTCCTCCATCTTGGATAATAACAATCAAGAGGTCAATCATGAGGATAATTTGAGTAGATTGACTACCAACTATTTTGCCACTTTGTTTAGGGAAGATGGTGACTATGGGGCCCCTACTGGGGAGGATCTTCTCAACTGCCTCCCACCACCCCTCTCAATGGAAGATAACAATCTCATTTTGGCCCCTGTTTCTGAGGAGGAAGTCAAGCCTGCTGTTTTTTCTATGGGTCCCTTTAAAGCCCCAAGCCCTGATGGTTCCCCCCAAGCTTTTTTCCAACATTTCTGGGATGTTGTGGGCCCTGATGTTGTTCTGGCCACTAGAGATTTTTTTTAGATTAGGAAGGCTTCTCAACAAGCTCAATTACACCTTCATTGCCCTTGTCTCTAAAACTTAGGAGTCATCTAGTCTAAAGGACTTCCACCCTATCAGTCTCTGCAACACTATTTATAGAATCTTTAGCAAAGTTCTTGTTAATAAGCTCAAATCTTTCTTGGATCCTCTGATTAGCCACTCCCAGAAGGGTTTTGTCCCAGGTAGACAGATTCTTGATGCGGTCATGTCTACTCATGAGAATATTCACTCCATGGATAAGTGTCATCAGCCGAGGATGATGCTCAAACTTGACATCTCCAAGGCTTATTGTAGAGTCAAATAGAACTTCCTTTTCAAAGTTCTCAAAGCTATGAGTTTTGGAAATAAACTCATCAAACTTATTAGGGAATGGATATCTACGGTCACTTACTCTATGCTTCTCAACGAGAGCCCCTTGGAGAAGTTCAGGGCCTCTAGAGGTCTGTGACAAGGGGATCCTCTCTCCCCTTACCTTTTCATCATCCTTGCTGAAGTGTTGGCTTCTAACTTGAACTCCATGGTTCCCATGGGAGCTCTCTTGTGCATCAAACTTGCCTCTATGATGCCTCCTAATGTTCTACAGCAGTTTACAACAACACTATTCTTTTTGGTATCTCCTCTGTGTGGGAAGCTAAGGCTTGGAAATCCTTTCTCAACTCCTATCCTTTGGCCTCTAGCCAACACATTAACTATGAGAAGAGCAAAATTTACTTCTTTCACACTCATGTCCAACTCCAAGATAAAGTTTGCAAAATCATTTGTTGTCAAAGGGCCTCCCTCCTTGGCACCTACCTAGGCGTCCCCTTGATTTTTAAAGATGTCTCTAATTCCTTTTGGATCTCTATCTTCGAAAGAATGCAGAAGAAGCTGGTTGGTTGGAAAGGTAGATTCCTCAGTAGTGTTGGGAAATTGCAATTGCTCTCCTCCTCCCTCCAGGGAATCCCTGTGTACTTCCTCTTCCTTTTTAAGATTTCTGTGGTTATGGCTGCTAAGTTGGAGAATATTAGGAAGAATTTCCTTTGGATGGGAATGGAAGAAAAGAAGAGGCTCGCCTTGGTGGGCTGGGATAGAGTTTGTCTTCTGAAGGCCATGGGCAGGTTGGGAACCTGCAAGATCTCAAGGTTCAATAAGGCCCTTATGAACAAAATTGCCTGGAAGCTTTTGAATAAGGATACGGATTGGAGCAAGATCATCAGGGCCAAATACCTAGGTAATCGGGACTTTTCCTCTATTTTGAAAGAGGAGGGCCTTCCTAGGGGTTCCAAAATTTGGAATAACATCTTGAGCTGCAAGGACCCTTTATCTCATGGCTTGAGGTGGCTTATTGGAAATGGAAAGAATATTCTCTTTTGGGAGGATTGCTAGTTGGGAGAGAAACCCCTTTCTTCTTCGCCCTCCCTTAGAAGGCTCCAGGACGCTACCAAAAACTTCTTTGGAGAAAGGGACAATGATTATTTCAACAACTGCACTTGGAGGGCCTTGGAGGACTGCTGCACTGATCATCCCTTCCTCCTCCCTGCTGCTAAAGAGATCCATAAGCTTTTGGTTGGTACGTTCCTCCCCCTTTTTCCTAATGAAGACATATTCATTTGGAAGTGGGACCCTTTTGGAGACTTCTCTATCAGAGCTGCCTACACTAGCTTGCTAAAAGAACCTGCTTACACCTCTATCTAGAAAGAGGTCCAGAATCCCCAACTCATCCCCAAGGTTAATTTCTTTTGGTGGACTGCTCTCCTCAACAAGTTTTTGACCCAAGACAATTTGGTCAAGTGGGGATTCCAATTCCCTAACAGATGCATCCTCTACAAAAATGATGAGGAAAGTCTTGCTCATCTCTTCCTCCACTGTGCCTTTACTTGGGAGCTCTAGGGGATTGTCTACATCAAGCTCAATATTCGTTGGATTATGAATGATAATTTGTTAAATTTGTCCTAGGATTTTCAGGCCCCCTCTTTCAACCCCCTTATCCAACAATTGTGGAAGCAGACCCCCCCTCATGTGAGCTAGAGTATCTAGAAGGAAAGGAATGACAGGATATTCAAAGACAAAGAGGCCTTTGTGGAAACTGTGTTTGCTTGATTACTTAAGTTGATTCTTGAGAATATCTTTGTTTCTAAAACCTAAATGATGTCCAAGCCCCCCTTTAACTGGGACTGGGAAATTGCTAGATGTTGGAACATTCCCCCCTCATTCTCTCTTGTTGACTACTATAAGAGACTCCTAAGAAAATGCACGGTCTGGTCCCCTCTGGCTATACATTTCAAACTCAATTTTGATGGGGCTGCCAGGGGGATCTGGCTGCTGGTGGAGAGGTTATCAGATCCCATTTGGGGGCCCTTGTTGTTGCTTATGCGGGTAACCTGAATGGGCATTCCTCTAATTAGGATGCAGTTGTGGCCTTAGCCTAGGGAATTTGTCTTGCCCTCACCATGGGAATCGGGATTATGGACATTGAGGGTGACTCTAAGCTCATCATTGATGTTGTCAAAGGGCAGAATAAGCTTAATTGGACCATTGAGGGAACCATCAGGGACACCCTGAGGCTCATCTCTGAGCTTGACTCATTTAAAATCATGCATGCCTTTAGGGAAGGCAATAGAGTGGCAAATGCTTTGGCTGCCATTGGACTAAATCTCTCAAGCTTGAGATGTTGGAGGAGTCACAATTCCCTCCCAGACCATGTTAACTTCCTTCTTCAGGAAGAGAAATCCAAAATTCTTATTAATGATTGAGTTGCTGCCAAGTGTTTTCCTTACTCTCCTCTCCTCCCTTGGGGTAGTCTAGAGGTGTTGGTTTCATAATTCAAATTATGAGAATATCCCTTTGATCTTTTCTGATGTGGTTGTGACTCGTTCGACCAGTCTAGTGGTGATGGACATGTTGCTTTGTTGGCAATTCCTTTAGGCTTACAACATCATGATGAGGTACGATTGGATTGGCAATGTGTTTGTTGTTGTCGGTATTTGCTGGCTCTTCATGCCTTGTAACCAGGAAATCATTTCTAAAAGTGATTTCAATTTTTCCTATTCGCCCAACTTTATGTCTCATTTATTGAAGTCGGGCTCGCATACTTCCCATTATCTTTTCTCGGCTTGCTTCTCGAAAGGTCTTTGTAACTTTCTTTGCGAAATTTTTTTCATGACTAAAGAAGCTTTCTTGGCGAAGGAAATGGGGAGCGACAGAGTTAGATACGAACTAGATAATCCGAATGATTTCAGAAATGACCCCCTGGTCTGGAATTTCTGCATTGAAGGAGGGTTTGCTGATTTTTTAGAATGTCTGCAGGGCCACGATGAGTAGCTCTCGGTTGCTTTTGCCTCCTCTTGGTATGGGAGGCATGTCTCGGTGGGTGACATTTCCTTTGATGTCTTTGAGGAGACTATTGCCTAAGCTACAAAGCTGACCCTTGACGGCTGACATTGGAAGCATACTGACCATGTTGCCAATAGCGAAGGTTTGAAACGATTCTTCCGCAACCACGAAGAACCTGTCAAACTCCAGGGTGGGTTTGCTTGGGAGGAGCTCCAACACCCGTGGAACATGATCTGCCTTCTGATCATGAAGTACTTCACTCTTGAGGAAAAGAACAAGGTATTCTACTACTATCATTTGCCCCTTCTCAATCATTTCCGCAATAATAATTTGCTTTGTCTGCCTTTTATTTACTGCACTATATTGAAAGCTTTGTTAAATACACCATGGATCCCAAGCATGGGGATAAGCCGCCCTATCTCCTTCACCAAGGCCTCATTTACAAGTTGTATAAATTCCATGAGGCACTTTGCCCCCCCGGAACCTCTCGCTCTCTCAGCCCCCCATGCCTACTCCTCAGGAGCTTGTCGCCCTGTCTATGACCTTCCCGAGATTTTTCTAGTATCCTCATGAAGGCTTTGCTACGACCACCATGTCTCTACCTACTTATGCCTCTGTTGTTTCTTCATCTGCGGTCTCCCCCTGTTTGACTTTGTCAGCCTCTCCCAGTGCTTCCTGGTCCCTTATAAAGGGCAAAGGAAAAACCCCTGTTAAACACAAATGTATTGTCTTTGATGACAATTCATCCTCTAAGGATGCTGAGAATGATAATCCTTCCCTTGATTCTGAGGTTAAAAGGAGATCCTCCAGACTGGCTTCCAAAAGCCGCAAGAAGAAGACCCTGGCAATCGAAAATATTGACTCGGAGGAGGACCCCATTGGGGACAAGGAGGGAGAGGACCCTAATACCACTATGGGGATGTTGTGGATGTGGATATGACTAGGGACCCCCCCAGGACCCTATTGATGTTAAGGATACATCCCCTATGAACATGGGCACTGAGGGTGTCATGGGTGAGGAAATTTTTGATAACAAAGCCCTGGACTTTGATAACTTGGACTTGGATTTAAAGATGGCAGAACAAGTGATGCAATCTCTCCCCCTAATGGGCCTGGGTAATGACATTGACAACCCCCCTGCTGAAGATGTGCCCAAGGAGATGGAAAAGACTACGAATGACATGGTTGTTGTGAACCCCCAGGGTGTCCCTACTCTACAACAAATGGAAAAGTTGTGCACAGACGTGTTGGACATCACGCAAAGGATTGAAACCCTGGGCCCCGTGCTTGAATTGCAAGTTATCATGGACGATGTCAACCGGATCAAGAGCAAGATGGAGGCCTGAGATGCCGAAATGGCGGGCCTTAATAAATTTCATTTGCAAGTGTTACATAGCTCGACGCTCACCCTCTCTCTGCTAAGGGAACATACTGTGAACACAGAGGAGGATAAGTAAGAGGCTAGGGACCTTTACAAGTTCTTGTCCAATGAATGGAATAGTGCCATGGATGCCACTGGGGTGCGCAAGGCACCCCTGTAGCTTGTTTTTGTGTTTTCTATTGCTGTTTCTGATTTCTAAAGACTTGGTCTGTCTTTGTTGTTAGTTGTTGTTAATGCTGTTATAGTGTTGTTTCTGCATTGTGGTTTCGTTAATAGTTATGCTATCTAAAAGGTCAGTGCCCTTGTTCTCACTGCTTTATTAATAAAAAACAATGATTCAATAATTAAAAATTAAAATAAATATTTTTATTACAATTCAAAATTATAATAATTAAAAATTAGAACAAATATTTTTATTATAAGTAATGCCATTATATGACACTTGTTGTAAGATTGTCAAAAGAAACAATAGATGTTAAAAATAATACTAATGGAAGAAGAATCAATGCCATGCAATTAATTTCTATATGTAGCCACCTTGACAAATAAATCACTTATCACTGAATTTTATAAAAAAAAGTTGGGTTCAAACATGCCATTAAAACTAAATCTTAATTTTTCCAACTCACTTGTAACTAAATAATGAAAATAAAAAAAAATAAAAATGTTCAAACATGTCACCAAAAAAACACAATGATTAGAATTGAGAGCAGAGCGTTGCAACCTAATGCCAGCCTAGATGCTTTCTTCAGGGAGAGCTCGATTTTTGTTTACACAACACACAGCTTTAATAAATTTTGTAGAATCGGCTTGAACGTTGGAAGAGCTTGCCGTTGGAACCTTGGAGCCTAGCCGTTGGGAGATTGATGCTTGAATGTTGGAGCCTAACGCCGGCTGGACTAGCCGTTGGAGATTCATGCATTTGAAGTCATGGTCTATAAAATCAGGGCAAGAGAGGGTAAGAGGATTTGTGTTAGGGACTGGTAGTGGGACTGAGATTCATACATTTGAAGCCATGGCCTATAAAATCAGGGCAAGACAGGTAGAGATTCATATATTTGAAGCCATGGTCTGTAAAATCAGGGCAAGAGAGGGAGAGAGGATTTGTGGCAGTGGGACTGAGCTTTGCATTTACATTGGAGTCTTGGGTCATTGGACAGAAGGTGCTTACGGAATTATTTGTCTCTTTGAAAGATTTAGAAACTGAGGTGTGTTAAAGTTTGTTAGCTCTATCCTCTCTTTCTCAATTTGCTAAACATTTTCCTTTCATGTAGTAAGGCATAGTTTCCCTGCTTTCTTTAAATGTTGGTCAGTCATAATTTTGTAGGTTTTTCTTTTTCCCATCCCCTGACTCTCATTTGTTTGAATAAAATGTTCCTTGTTTTGATTTACAGTCCCAACGTGCGATGAAACTCTCGGTTCATGGCTAAAAGGGCTTGACAGTGAGCTGGTTGTGATCGATCAGGTATGTCTCATGAGTCCAGACGACTTCTTTTTTAAAATTTAGCTATTTAGCTATTTTGTAGAACCTGTTATTATTCTGTTCTTTATAAATTTAAATAGATTTTTCTTTTGTTAAATGAGCCAGTACTTACTAGTTTTATTTATATTTTTACTACTCTGTTAAATAAGCCTTCTCAAATATGGTCACTCTATTCTATTGAATGCCCTTCTATGATGTAAAATCTTATTATATCATAAATAGGGCTTTAATAACACTTGTCACCAACAGGACAAATCCCATGGAGAGGAGAGGATTAATGTAGCTCTGCTACACACACCCATTAAACAAAATCATCCTGCACCTACTCCACACAAATCGACCTAATCAATCGGCCAAGTGCACAATATTGTCTTCCTAAAACTCCCAAAAGCTATTTCTCTCCCTTCTCCCGAGCTCTCCTTTTCTATTCATCATTAACTCAAGCCCACTTAAAGAGCACTACCAAAAGAACATTGATTGACACTTCAACGTCTAGACAATTTCTTCATCATATTTTCATAGTAAATAAAAAAAATGCTAACACCACACAATTTCTTCATCATATTGACATATTAAATCAAAAGAAGCTAACATCATTTAAGTATGAGATCATCCTTCGTAGGATATGATGAGGAATACGTATCAAAACCAAAAGCCCATATCTGCTACAAATTGTAAAGACAGCTAGGAAGCTAAAAAACAATCAAAAGCCCATATCTGCTACAAATTGTAATTAGTTTTGTGTGGGGGCCTCGCGTTCCAAGGTTTACATAATTAAATTGACCCCACTCGCTGGATGTTTCCTTTGGAGAGATGTCCACTGCACTTAGAAATAGGTGCTACAGTTTGCTTAGATTTTGTAGCCAACTTGCAAACCCATGGCTCTGAAATCTTGTTGGATAATTGGAGAATGAAATCTGATTCACCCTGGAGCTGCTAAGGTGGTTTGCTGGTGTCATGCTATCAATGTGAGAAGCTGATGAACTGAAACTTTGATGCAATCTCCCTAGGTTTTTCTAAGAACACTGTTTAGTTTTTGAAACTCGGGATTGCAACTTTAGCAAGCAGAGATGATAATTTGAGATCTTCCATTGAAGTAGTCTTTTGCCTGTGTTAGTGCTCTATGATATGAACATTCATGAGGCAATAATCATTTTAATATTGCTGTTTCTAATAATGAATCCAGTCCCTGTTTTCCCTAGGCTTCCCTTGGAGGTCCTATTTAAATTGAGCTACCTTGCAAGTTCCCTAGCAATTTTTGATACTGTTTTCCCTTTAACACACCCAAACTAAACTATTACAAATGGACTTGCTTGCCTACTTTATTTGCATTGATTCTTCAAATATAACTGTAGGCTCGGCTTATTATTTCTCAAGATGCCTTTGTAGTGATCAATTTGCTGGTAAATTGTTTTGATAGCTGGCCTGTTTGTAACTTCCATAGATTTATTCTATTAGTTCTAGTATTTTGTTCCTCTTGACCAGAAGGGTTTTTTTAATATCTTCTCCCCGGTTATTTTTGCAAGAGGAAGCGATGGCTTTCTCTTATTGAGTTTTATTATTTCATTTTTTCTTAGACCCAATTTTTTTCTCAGACGATTGGTTTCCCTCATTATTTCCTCCTTTCTCATGATTGGAAGGAACACCCATTTCTTCTCTTTTTGGTTTAATAAAGAGGAGACATGATGCCCTTTGCTGGGGCCTCTCAGTCATATAATATAGATGTACTAGATGAATCTTTGCGGTATTTGAGATAACTGCTGCAGTGTTATCGGCAACATGATTTTATGTTGGTGCATGATGCAAGACAACTCCTCGTCTTACAAATTCAAATTTCAAAATACAAACATGGTCTCGCTGTTACAAATAAACTCAACACAATTTTTACTTTATTCATCAAATGCATCTCAATATGCAAATCGTTCTATATACAATTGGACAACATTGGCCTCTCTCAATAGGCTCTTCTCAATCTGCACAGACAAACACCCTCTGCTCAATATTCTTATTCTCTATGCACTCTTTTCATCTCCTCAGCGCAGGTCTCAACTATTTTTGTTTTAATGACCCCTTATCTCTGCTTTGTTCCTTGCTACGTACTATTCCCCTTTCATGTGCTGCACAGCCCCACACCACTTGGGCCGATGCCACTCCTATTGGCCACACACCTCCACATTGTCTCTCTATTCTGACTTATATTGCATTTCTTCATCTTGGTAATTCAAAGCCGTTTCATATGGTTAGATGGCGTTTTTTTCTTCTTCCTTTGAAACTCTTTATTTCTTCCAATGCCTCTATCCTTACTCAGCTGGCTGTGTAGCTTCTCGACCTTTCAATTTTGCTTATTCGGTCGACTTTACTTTATTCTCCACATTGCCTCTTCACCTTTCCTTGGCTAACAGTAATCTGCAATCAATTTTCAGCCACATGATGTTTGGGCAATGAATCAACTTCCACACCTACCAGCGACAGTTTCTAAGCCCTTTCAACAAGTCCATTTTGGCCGTTCATATCCTGCATTCATTGAAATTCATTTCAATGAGACAATCATTCAATCAGTTCACATGTCACGTCGATGGTTCCATATTTCCCATGGAACCATGAAACTAAATTTCGAATGAAGCATTCTGTCAAATGGATCACATGGCCTGTATTTGCTTCCACATTTTGTGCACATGTCTACCAGGGTAACTGCGATTATCATATCTGACAAGAATCCTCTTAGCCATTATGCTTTGATGGATAGTCGCTTTTTATTAAACTGTTGGCTTTCCAGATCTCATATTTTCAACTTGATGGAATATGCATTGAAAACTTACCCCAAAACATAATTCTATTGCCCTTTTGTTTGGACCTTAACCCAGTATGTGGCGAAAAAACATCTTGACTCGGTTTAATGATTCCTGATAGAGTTGAAGTGATGCCAAGATTTCATTTTTGAACTCATCCCCATTCGCAATATGAGCTACTAACCCCATTATGCCACAAAAGCAGATGATATCAATGGCAAGCTGAAAAACTGAAAAAGAAAGATGCCAAAACCAAACTGAAGAAGATCGCTTATCCATGTTGTGTGCTTCTGCACCAGTGCACCACCATCATTCTATGCCAAACTTTCATATAGCTGTTAGCAGAATTATATGTTCTGAAGACTGACTTTCCCTTGGAAGAATAGTACAGTTTACATGGGGAAACTTTATTTGTAAATTTTCTTGTATAATTGCTGCTGTTATCTGCAAATGTTTTCCAACTTAAATCTAATAGAAAGACATACACTCCAAGAACATGCCTAGTTTTTCTTGTGCATCCTCCAACTTCTCACATGTCGTACCATGCTTTGTTTCCTTAAGATACCTGTCTAGTCATTCACTAAACAAACTTTGTAGAATTTACTCAAGCTTAGATAAAAAGCCCGCAGTTCACAATTCTGAAAGTAAGGAATTTTTATGCCTTCTAGAACCTTTCTTGTCTGATAAAGATCTTGTTGTGATATCTCATCTACAAGTCCTGACCTCAAAATATTCGATAATCCTGTGAGAGTTGCGGCCTAATGGTTCATTGTAAACGATTTGTCCTTTTTTCATCAAAAGTAACTGAATCCATTGTAGGTAGAAATTATTATCGATCACTGAAACTAACGATATAAGATAGTCTCAACTAAGATATTCTCTCACCTCATCAAATACTTCAAAGATGTCAATTCTAGGCTAATAAACAGTACATGCAACAGTTCTTCCAGCATCAACAATACTACAAAGTTCACATGTCAATTGCAGCAGCTCTTGTAGTCCAGAAATGGGTTCATCCATGAAAATTGTAGAGGGAATTGCAACAATCTCTACAACAATTGTCAACCTTTTTCTTTGTTCAGTTGATAATCCAGTGACACAATGCATCCCTGAAGTTGTCCAACTCCACATACTCCATGACCTAATGAAAAGATGCCTTGTAGCCCTACCAATGCATACCTTAAGTTGTCCAACTCCACATACTCCATGACCTCGTGAGCAAATGCCTGCAAATTGGAATCTGCACATTTAGTAACATGGCACCGTACAGTTACACTATCTCAACACTAAAAAGAACCTAGTTGCCTAAGAAAATATGTAGTTGTGAACTTCACAGTTTTAGTTACTGTTGCAACATCTTTTGCAAGACAGAGATATGTCGAATGTATTAATGATTCCCAGACAGAAATGGATCTCAACTCTTCAACATTGGAAGATATCTTGGCCAACGAAATCCTACTGATATCTAATGTTCTAAATATTCAAGTTTAAACAAAGAGGAATGGATCTCACTTGCCAAACCCAAATATAAGAAAGCTAGCTGTGTAACATGGTTACCTAATTCATATTTTGCCATGACTGTAAGCTGTTGTACTCACTTGTAATTTCATATTCTGGGTATGCAACTAAAGGACGAATAGAGCTTAGCCATATGACCAACAAAAAACTCGTTTCCTTTGGAAACCCAATCTAGCAAGATGAAGACAGTTAGGAGCTTTTTAATCTGTTGTAATTGCTGAATAATAATGTTTATCTTTCTTTTAGCATCCCGATTATAATACTATGATGAATCATTGATACACTGAAATCCATGTGGACTCAAAAATAGATTGTGAAATTCCTATGAACTTCAAAATGGATTGAGAATCTAATCTTGATTTTCTTGGATCATTTGCCTTTTCTTGAAGAGAAGTCATCCCCATTTCATCGTGTTGTAGTTGTGGAAAATATTTTTGGAACTATTTAAGTATGGAGCACTTAGCGTGATCTCCATACTACTTCACCTTGACTCGGGGTGTGGAGTATCGAAGAAGAGACTCTATGAAACTAAAGAGCAGAAAACAAGTGTCAATAGAAGCTCTTAATCTATAAAACTAAAGAGCAGAAAACAAGTGTCAATAGAAGCTCTTAATTATTTAAGAGACACTATGACTTTGAATACACTTACATCCTACAAAAGAAACAAAGAATTGTTTTGGGAGTGCACCACAACGTTTTTGAGGTTCAAAACAGCTTTGTTAACAAAATACAAATGCAAGATTATATCAGCACAATAAATAACATATTCAGCAGCAAAAGCCCCAATGCTTTTTATAGGATACACTAATAGCTTTTAATCTTTGTAAATGAGGTCACTCAGAAACATACATATACTTGGAGTTTCCTAAGATGGCCTCAAATAGGTGATTGGTAGCAACTTAAGGCAGCAAGATTCTCTCTCCTCTACTTGTTTATTATACTATCATGACAGAAGCCCAATGAAAAACCTTTCAAGTGACACATGAGAGAGATCAAATAAACAGGATCAGACCTCCCAACTCAGCCGATTTACAGATATATATCTGCACTTTGTGTATATTCCAGAAGAAGCTTTAGGATCAAATTTATCCTTACAATATGTAAACAAGTATCAGGATCAAAGTTATCCTCACAACATGTAAACACGTATCAGGGCAATAGATACATTGCCATACAATTTATCTGACTTAATCCATCTTGGATAGTTATTGAATAGATAAGTTCAATCAATCCTCTAAATGATATTGACAACCGAGTTAAATCTGTAATTTAACAGTGAAAGTTTGGATCAGCTGCCTAAAGGGACAATTTTATAGTTATGTCTTTACAAGTTACTATGTCTTCATCATGATACGGAAAAATCCCTTAACTGTCCACAAATTTTTTGTTGTTGCTAAAATAAGACAAATATGAATCACCTGCCTCTATATAATACTAAGAGGTTAACACAAATCATGAGAGGGCATACTTCCTACTCAGATTATGCTTATAGCTTTGAGCAGTCCTCATCAAACTAAACACTTCTCAAAAATTTATCCTACCTATTCCTCCACTATTCCACACAACCTTGGATGAACTAGACTACAACATTGTATCCCAGTTCGCATGAAGTTTTTAAACTCAAGTAGATTATTGATGTGCAATTTAATCACATCGAGTAGCAAATTCCTAAATTGGAAGAAGATATTTGAATGAAGTTTAATGATATCAGATTTCACAATCCCTAGAGATACTACGAAATTGTTTCTGGATTAGATAGTATTAAAAAAAATTGCATCAATTTTTCAGATCACACTCAGATGATTTGAAATGAGGATCAGCCAGGAGATGCAAATTATGCAGATTATGAATAAGTAGCTATTTACATACCCCCTTCCTACCAATATGATGTCCCAATGTAGTCTGAAAACTGGCCATCTTTTCTGATAACAAGGAAGCTTCTAACCAGCTTCCAAGCATGATCATGCAAATTGGTGTGCTCATGCAAATTTGTGTGCTTATGCAGAGATGGAAATGGACATGTGATCATGCAAATTGGTGTGCTTATGCAGAGATGGAAATGGACATGTGATCATGCAAATTGGTGTGCTCCACGGCCCACTGGCCATTATGTCCCCCATAGTTTTAAGTTTTAACTAATGTGTTCTTTACTGTTTTTCACTTTTCCCTTTTTATATGGTTTGTCATTTGATGACGAAAAGTAAGATGAATATGGCAATGCATGCACTAGATTAGATCTGACAAGCTATATATATGTTTTACTGAATATGCTTCTGGATTTGTAATCTTTTGGTGGGCTCAGGTGTCCTGGCCAAAACAGAACATAAACCTACTCAGAAATCATAAGTTTCTCATGCAAAGTGCTTCATCTTATTGAGTTGGCGATACAAAAAAATTGAGAAGCCAGTAATCTAGATCAGTTCCAAAACCAAAGGATGTCACAATTTAAAAAAAAAAGATTTGCTTAGAATTTTGGTCAGCATAGCTCTGTAAGTTTTTTTTTACATCCCCTGTTTCTCATTTGTTTGAATAAAATGTTTGAATATACACGTTGGCATGCGGTATGAGTTCAACGAGTATTATGCAGAGGAATACAAATTGCACCTCAATGTTCTTCAATGCTCTGCACCTCCCATTTTGATTGGCACATTATAACATACAGTCAATGAAAATACAATTTGCAGAACCCAGGTTCTACACATGCATATGTTTGACTAGTATACCCATATCATGACTGGATAATATCAATTAGGCATTTGCAAAGTATCCAGATTATAACTGAATGGAATTTTAAATGGAATTTTTTTTTTCTTCTTCTTCAACTGAATGGAATTTTGTTGGAAAAATACAGACATTAGCGAAGGCCAATTTTCATCTCTTAATTTACATGTTGTGCATGAGTGACAATTTAAAAGGAGGTTTGGACAAGTGAGAACTTGAACATAGAAAATTCATTGGAGGATTTGTGCACAATGATGAAAGTTGAAAAGGGATCAATGTATAATATTGTTTAATAATGGAGTGGAAGAATAAAACATGTAAATTGATTATTACCATTATTTATTGTAAACATTCCTCAACAATTATAATCAATAAAGATATACCATTTTTTTTTTGAGGAGGGGTAGAAATATCCCTCCAAAAGCTCTCAAAGATGGCCATGGACATCTTTGAGAGTCTTTCTTGCTTCTCTACTAGTATTATTTTGTTTCATTTTGTTTTTTATTTTTTTAAATTGGTCCAAAATATGATTGCTGTAATTTTTTTAAATGGTAATAAGTTTTATGTTAACTAAACACAATCTTAAAAGTTAATAAAAATAATCTGTTTATTTTCAATTAAAATGATTACTTTACATAAATGTCCATCAAAATTCAACATTATTTGTATTTCATCATGTATTATTTTAAATATTATATATATTTATTTTTTAAATATTAACCAAAATTATTATTAGAATACATTCTAAAAGAATTAAATTAATTAATTTATTATCAATTAAATAATTATATATATATTTTTATAATTGACAAATACTCTTTATATATGATTATATTTGAAACTACACCATAAAGTAATCATATTTTTTGTTTTTAAATATAGTATAAAAATACACTTCTAATATACCACATGTTTAGTTATATTTGAAACTACACAATAAAATAATCATTTAAAAAAAAAAAAATGGTATAAAAATACACTTTCTTTAATATAGCACATGTTTAGTTAAAGTTTATAAGGAAATAAGCAATCATAGTATTAATTTGATTTTATGTGAATATTAGGTTTTGAAGTGAGCAAATATGTCTTGAAGTGAGTCTACACTAGTATGTATATTTTATTGATATATATATTAAAGGTTAGGAATAGAAATATATATTCTTTCGATTATAGTAATGTAATCTTTAATTGTAATATGTTTATCATAAATATAGAGTGTGTTTGTTTATTATAATTATATTTTTTAATTTGATTTTTTGAATTGACTAGTTTGTATGTGTAATATGTGGTTAAAATTGCATGGCTTTTCTAATGGTTTTGTGCATTTTAGGGTTGAATAAAGGTTGTCTTTCTTAAGGTTGCATGGCATACATGTATGGTGTTGCATCAAATGTGAATCGGTGTTGGTAGTACACATGTAAGTTAGACATATGCATGTAATTGATTAATATAAAATGTAAAATGGTATAGTATATATTACGTGGTTAAATGTTATGTCATGTAAATAGGGTTGTTATTCATTAAAGTTGTATGTTGTGCTTATGTGAATTAAATTTGACATTTATGCAATTGATGTCTATAGTATACATTTGCGAATTAAATTTGTATCATGCATATTGTGTGCTCATGTACATTAGGATTGAATGGTATTTATATCATTGAGTTATATGTGACTGATTTGTATGTCATGTATAATAGTACATGAATATGATTCATGTTATTGTTCTGTTATGTGTCCAATGTGTATTCTCTCTATGTTGTGCTCATAAACTTACTTTTTATTAAAGTTGTATGGTGATCTAATGTGAATTAGGCTTTGTATACATATTTTTATTATGTAATATTTATGTTTTTGATTAAGGAAAAACAAGTTTTTAAGGACCAAAAACCCTTTACAAGACAGGTTTTAGAAGGACCCGCAACCCGAACCAAAAGATAAACTTGAAAGACCACTCAAAGAAACAGAACACAAAAGAGATTTGGCCCAACCAGTCAAAAGAAGGGGAACAACGTTAACCCCCACCAAAAACCTATAGGCTGCAAAAAACCAGTAGCCCTAACCCAACCATGAAGGATCAAGAATTTGACCTACCCTTATGGGATCGAAGGGTCGTATCAAAAGAGGACTGGGACAAATTAGATTTTTTACTTTTAACAGTAATCCATCCCTCCTCAACCCTAGCAACAACCTTTTGCCAAGAGGATGTGTCCAGAATAGAGGACCTCCCCTCATCAGGAGGAACAGAGCCAACATCCAGAGAGGCGGAGACAGCCACAATCTGAGATGCGGGAGGGTCATCCATCGAAGAGAAAGATCCATCATTTTTCAAATGATCACTCGGGATGCCACCACAGGCATCCACACATTCCTGAGGCAAGGCAACACCAGAAACAAGAGGCGTACCCTCATCAGGAGGAACAGAGCCAACATCCAGAGAGGCGGAGACAGCCACAATCTGAGATGCGGGAGGGTCATCCATCGAAGAGAAAGATCCATCATTTTTCAAATGATCACTCGGGATGCCACCACAGGCATCCACACATTCCTGAGGCAAGGCAACACCAGAAACAAGAGGCGTACCCTCAGTCTAAGAAACTTGTGCCACCACCTGGGAGAAGTTTTTCTTTTTAACAAAATAGTGTTCAGAGGATGCACCCTTCCACCAAGAAGCAGATCTCTTTTTCTTTTTATCTGTTTCACACCCTGTAGCAACATGTCCAGTCTGGAAGCACTTTCGACATCTAAAGGGGATACCTTCAAAGTCGAGTGGTTGGACCCAAGATCCCAAGGAAGATTCAATCTCTAACTCAGCTGGAAGCCCTTTAGAGACATCAATGTTAACCAGAATACGAGCATAAGTAGAATGATACATTTGGGAAGATTCCTTATCAATCATTAGGAATTCGCCTAAAGCCTCCCCCACTTCCTCTAGCAGAGAGTCCGTCCATAGATGAAGGGGAAGGTTAGGGACCCTAACCCAAATAGGAATCTTATTAAATGAATCAGTAGATGGGTTAAAGCCTGAGAACCAGGGTTTAACCATCAAAACATATTTGTCCTCCCAACTAAAAGGATTAATCCCTAAGATTTTCGATCTGTCCTCTGCATATTCATATGTAATATTTATGTTATGATTACGTCATATATGTAAATTGAATTTGTAACGTGTATTTTCTCTTTGGTGTGTACATAAACTTATTTTTTATTAAAGTTGTATGGTGACCTAATGTGAATTAGGCTTTGACATGTAAGTAATTGACTTGTATACATATTCTTCTTTATATAAAATTTATGCTATGATTGCATCACGTGTAAGTTGATTTTGTATGGTGTATGGTGTGTGCTTGTGTGCATTAGAATTGGATAGTATTTGTATCATTGGGTTATATGTGATTGATTTGTATTTCATACATGCCATACAAATCCGAGTTACACGTGATGTAATCATAACATAAAATTAATTTAAACAAGAACATGTATACAAGTCAATTGCATATATGCCAATTCATATTAAGGTCGTATTGTGTGGAATGTGTATGTGCATATATTTTTTATGTTTGTGTTGCACCAAGTGTGTATATAGGATACTTTTTATTAAATTTGTGTGGTGACCTAATATGAATTAGGCTTTGGCATTTATGCAATTGAATTTTAGATATTTTTTTGTTTAGACATATTAAGGATGTCTTGTGTGGAATGTGTATGTGCATATATTTTTTACGTTTGTGTTGCAAAAAATGTGTATATAGAATACTTTTTATTAAATTTGTGTGGTGACCTAATACGAATTAGGCTTTGGCATTTATGCAATTGAATTTTAGACATTTTCTTGTTTATACAAAATTTATGTTATGATAACATCACATGAAAATTGAATTTATATGGTGTATGTTGTATGCTTTAGGATTGAATGGTATTTATATTATTGAGTTGGATTTACATTATTGTGATTGATTTGTATTTCATACATACCATACAATTTCAATTTACACGAGATATAATCTTAAAATAAATTTATATAAACTAAAATGTATATACAAGTCAATTGCATAAATGTCAATCCATGTTAAGGTTGTATCGTGTGACCCATGTGTATATAACACTACTTTTTGGTAAAATTATATAGTGAACTAATATGAATTAGTCTTTGACATTTATACAATTGACTAGTATACATATTATTGTTTATATAAAATTTATGTTATGATTACATCACATGTGTATACTAAATGAGTATGGTATATATTGAATACAAATCATATGTTGTTGTTGCATAAAGCTACCCTTTATTAAAATTGTATGACCTTATGGTGGATAGGCTTTGAAATTTATGCAATTTGATTTGGATACATATTCTTGCTTATATACAATTTGTGTTGATTACATCACTTGTAAATTGAATTTGTATGATGTATTTGGAATAGAAATCAATCACATATAACTCGATGATATAAATACCATTCAAACCTAATGCACACAAACATATGGCCTCCATACAAATTCACCTAACATGTGATGTAATCATAATATAAATTTTATATAAACAAGAATTTATACAAGTTAGTTGCATAAATTGTAAATCCTAATTTACATAGGTCACCATGCAACTTTAATAAAATGTAGCTTTTATATGCAATGATGTGACACTCACATAAAAATATAATGCACATGTAAATATTAGTCACACAATATAACCTTAAAATGAATTGACATTTATGCATTTGGTTTGTATGCATATTCTTGTTTATATAAAATTTATATTATGATTATATCACGTGTAATTTGAATTTGTATGGTTTATATGAAATACAAATGAATCACATCCAAAACTCAATGATATAAATACCTTTCGATCCTAATGCACATGACATATACCATTCAAATTCAATTTACATGTGATAAAATTGTACCATAAATTTTATATAAACAAGGTATGCAAAATTTATGGTATGATTATATCACATGTAAATTGAATTTCTATAGTGTATATGAAATACAAAACAATCACATATAACTCAATGATATAAATACCTTTCAATCTTAATGCACACAACATACACCATACAAATTCAATTTACATGTGATTTAATCATACCATAAATTTTATATAAACAAGAATATGTAAACAAGTCATTTGCATAAAAGTCAGAGCCTAATACATATTGGGTCACTATCGAACTTCAATAAAAAGTAGCTTTATGTGCACATTGGATGCAACACCAACATAAAAAAATATTAAGCACATGCATATTGACCACCCAATACGATCTTAATAAGAATTGACATGTATGTAATGTTATGATTACATGTGCAAATAGAAGTTGTGTGGTGTATGTCACGTGCTTGTGCATTATGATTGAATGGTATTTATATCATTACGTTGTTTTTTGTTGATTTGTATGTTTAATCTAATATACACCATACAAATTCAATTTGCACATGCAATGTAATCAATACTTTTTTTTAATAGACAAGAATATGTATACAAGTCAATTATATAAATGTCAAAGCTTAATTCATGGTTAGGGTATAGGATTAGTGTTAGTATTTACGTCATGGTTAGGGTTTATGGTTGAGGGTTATGGTTATGTAGGGTTTAGGGATAGGGTTTAGAGTTTTAGGGTTTAGGGTTAGGGTTTACATATATAATTTAGGGTTAGGGTTATGATTTAGGGTTTAGGGTTCATATTTTAGGGTTTAGGGTTAGGGTTTACATATAGGGTATAGGGTATAGGGTTAGGGTTTAGAGTTTTAGAGTTGAGGGTTAGGGTTTGGGGTTTTAGGGTCAGGGTTAGAGTATAGAGTTTTAGGGTTTAGGGTTGAGGGTTATGGTTTACATATAAGGTTTAGGGTTTAGAGTAGAGATAGGGTTTACATCATCATTAGGGTTAGGGTTTAGAGTTTTAGGGTTTAGGAATTTAGGGTTTATGGTTTAGAGTTCTTAGATTAGGTTTTAGGGTTTATAGTTCAGAGTTAGGGTTTTAAGTTTAGGGTTTAGGGTTTAGAGTTTTAAGATTAGGGTTTAGGGTTTATAGTTCAGGGTTAAGGTTTCAAGTTTAGGGTAGCGTTTAGGGTTTAAATATTTAGGGTTTAGGGTTAGGGTTTACGCTTTTTAGGATTTAGGGTTAGGGTTTACGCATTTTAGCATTTAGGGTTAGGGTTAGGGTTTAGAGTTTAGTGTAAAGAATGATGTAAACCCTAATCATAATTGTAAACCCTAACCCCAATCATAAACCCTAAACCCTTCCCTAACCTTATATGTAAACCCTATTCTCAACCCCAACCCTAAATGCTAAAAAGCCTAAACCAACCCTAAAATTCTAAATCCTAAACATCCTACCCTAAATTCAAAACCTTAACCCTAAATGCTACATAAACTATAACCTTGAATTATAAACCCTAAACTGTAACCCTCACCCTAAAACTCTAAACACTATCCCTAAACCCTAAACTGTAACAATCTAAATACTAACCCTAACCCTAAACCCTAAAACCCTATACCCTAACCCTAAACCCTAAAGATGTAAACTCTAACCCTAAACCCTAACCCTCAACCCTAAAACTTTAAACCCTAACCCTCACCCTAAACCTTAAAAATATAAACTCTAACCCTAACTCTAACCCTAAAACTCCCCCCAACCCTAACCATATATATAAACCCTAACCTTATATATAAATCCTAATCCCAAAATTTAGGGCTAAGGTTAGGGTTAGAGTTTATATTTTTAAAGCTAGGGTTATAATTTTAGGGCTAAGGTTAGGGTTTAGGGTTTACATCATGGTTATGGTATGGTTAGGGTTTAGAGTTTTAGGATGAGGTTTAGGGTTTAGGGTTGGGTTAATGTTTACACTTTTTAGCATTTAGGGTTAGGGTTGGGGTTTAGGGTTATAATTTTAGGGCTAATGTTAGGGTTTAGAGTTTTAAGATTAGGGTTTGGGGTTCAAGGTTAGGGTTTAGAGTTTTAGGATGAGGCTTAGGGTTTAGGGTTGGGTTAATGTTTACGCTTTTTAGCATTTAGGGTTAGGGTTGGGGTTTAGGGTTTAGGGTTGAGGATAGGATTTACAAATAGGGTTAGGGTTTAGTGTAAACCATGATGTAAACCCTAATCATAATCATAAACCCTCCCCAATCATAAACCCTAAACCCTAACCCTACCCTAACCTTATATGTAAACTCTAACCCTAACTCTAAACCCTAAAAGTCCCCCCAACCCTAACCATATATATAAACCCTAATCCTAAACTCTAAACCCTAACCCTCACCTTAAATTCTAAAAAACTCAACCCTACCCTAACCATATACCCTAAACCCTAAAACCTAAGCTTAAACACTAAAAATTTGAACCCTTACCCTAAAAATCTAAATCCTAACCCTAACCCTAAACATCAATGTAAACTCTAACCTTGATCGTAAACCTTAAACCCTAACTCAGATTAGGGTTGAGTTTTAGGGTTAAGCTTAGGGTTTAGGGTTAGGGTTTAGTGTTTACGATTAGGGGTTTAGTGTTTATGGTTAGGGTTTATAATTTTAGGGCCAAGGTTAGGGTTTAGGGTTGTGGACAAAATTGTAAACCCTAACTACCACCTTCAACCTTAACCCCAACCAAGATGTAAACCATAATCATAACCCTCAACCCTAAACCCTAACCCTAACCATGACATAACCCTCAACCCTATAACACTCTCCTTAACCCTAACCCTAAATCATAAACCCTAAAATTTTGAATTGTAACCCTAAACCCAAACCCTAACCCGAACTAAACCCTAAGCCCTAAAACTCTAAACCTTAACCCTAAACAAAATCCTAATCGTAACCCTAAATCCTATACTTTATGTAAACCATAACCTAAATCCTAAACCCATATGTTATACCATATATGTAAACCCTAATCCTCACCTTAAAACTCTAAATCCTAAACCCTAAAACTCTAAACTCTAACCCTAAAATTCTAGACCTTGAACATAAATGCAAACACTAACCCTAAACCCTAAATCCTAACTGTAAACACTAAACCCTAAAACTCTAAACCCTAAACACTAACCCTAACCCTAACCATGTTGTAAACCATAACCATAACCCTTGACCCTAAACCCTAACCATGATGTAGATACTAAACTCTAAACTCTAAACCCTAACCCTAACCATAACCCTACTCTACCCTAAACCCTAAAGCATATATGTAAACGCTAACTAAACCCTATATATGTAAACCCTAACCGACACCCTAAGCCCTTAGCCTAAACCCTATACCCTATTTCATGGTGTTGTAGTTGTGGAAAATATTTTTGGAACTATTTAAGTATGGAGCACTTAGCGTGATCTCCATACTACTTCACCTTGACTCGAAGTGTGGAGTATTGAAGAAGAGACTCTATGAAACTAAAGAGCAGAAAACAAGTGTCAATAGAAGCTCTTAATTTTTTAAGAGACACTATGACTTTGAATACACTTACATCCGACAAAAGAAACAAAGAATTGTTTTGGGAGTGCACCACAACGTTTTTGAGGTTCAAAACAACTTTGTTAACAAAATACATCGGCACAATAAATAACATATTTAGCAGCAAAAGCCCTAATGCTTTTTATAGGATACACTAATAGCTTTTAATCTTTGTAAATGAGGTCACTCAGAAACATACATATACTTGGAGTTTCCCAAGATAGCCTCAAATAGGTGATTGGTAGCAAACATTCTATTTTCTATTACAAACTAATGGCATTTCCTTCTTCAAGCAACTTAAGGTAGCAAGATTCTCTCTCCTCTACTTGTTTATTATACTATCATGACAGAAGCCCAATGAAAAACCTTTCAAGTGACACATGAGAGAGATCAAATAAACAAAATCAGGCCTCCTAACTCAGCCGATTTACAGATATATATCTGCACTTTGTGTATATTCCAGAAGAAGCTTTAGGATCAAATTTATCCTTACAATATGTAAACAAGTATCAGGATCAAAGTTATCCTTACAACATGTAAACATGTATCAAGGCAATAGATACATTGCCATACAATTTATCTGACTTAATCCATCTTGGATAGTTATTGAATAGATAAGTTCAATCAATCCTCTAAATGATACTGACAATCGAGTTAAATCTGTAATTTAACAGTGAAAGTTTGGATCGGCTGCCTAAAGGGATAGTTTTATAGTTATGTCTTTACAAGTTACTATGTCTTCATCGTGATACGGAAAAATCCCTTACCTGTCCACAAATTTTTTTTGTTGCTAAAATAAGACAAATAGGAATCACCTGCCTCTATATAATACTAAGAGGTTAACACAAATCATAAGAGGGCATACTTCCTACTCAAATTATGCTTATAGCTTTGAGTAGTCCTCATCAAACTAAACACTTCTCAAAAATCTATCCTACCTATTCCTCCACTATTCCACACAACCTTGGATGAACTAGACTACAACATTGTATCCCAGTTCGCATGAAGTTTTTAAACTCAAGTAGATTATTGATGTGCAATTTAATCACATCGAGTAGCAAATTCCTAAATTGGAAGAAGATATTTGAATGAAGTTTAATGATATCAAATTTTCACAATCCCTAGAGATACTACGAAATTGTTTCTGGATTAGATAGTATTAAAAAAAATTGCATCAATTTTTCATATCACACTTAGATGATTTGAAACGAGGATCATAGTATGTAGTTTAGGATCAGCTGGGAGATGCAAATTATGCAGATTATGAATAAGTATCTATTTACATACCCCCTTCCTACCAATATGATGTCCCAATGTAGTCTGAAAACTGGCCGTCTTTTCTGATAACAAGGAAGCTTCTAACTAGCTTCCAAGCATGACCATGCAAATTGGTGTGCTTATGTAGAGATGGAAATGGACATGTGATCATGTAAATTGGTGTGCTCCACGGCCCACTGGCCATTATGTCCCCCATGGTTTTAAGTTTTAACTAATGTCCTCTTTACTGTTTTTCACTTTTCCTTTTTTATATGGTTTGTCATACAACTTGCCATCTGAACCAATCATCTATCGAGTCATGTTCATGCCAAGAATATCCTAGTCATCAAATTTCTTCTAATCATCAACATCATCTCTCTTTCATCAATCATCCTCAAGGACTTAACACATGAATTGATCACAAAACAATCATCTTCAATCATCAAATCAATTCTCAAATCCAAATGAAATCATCCTTTAATTCATTTTGGTCTCACATTAAGGTTTTATGCCTTGTGAAGTTTTATTTAGACCTCATCCTTAATCAATCAATCATTTGGCTTTGTGGTTGAAGAAGAATCCTCTCCAAATACCTTTTCCCTATCCTTTGAGCAACTAATCTACCTCACCGCCCTACTGCCCCAATGGCATGGTAGCCTGCTAGAGGCCCTACTATTCTAAAGGGGCACTCGATTCTATACGTAACATGCCCCCTACCTGAGGTTGCCCCCCCCTCAGATTCCCTCGATCAAGACTCTTATCTCACGTCTTTATTTTTCTTAGGGTCATTAGTCAACCCTTAGTAGAAGAAAGACTTTGATCATCATCCCAAGGTCTAAATTTTTCCCAGCTTGGTCATTACCTTGCTTGTGGTTTCATCAACATCTCCCACCTAAAATCCTCATCCAAGGACTAAGGTGCATTCTTAATCAAATCAAGTCCCAATCCAAGGACCAATCCAATCAAATTCGACCCATCATCATTCGAAGCCAAGTTGTAATCCTCATATTCATCCAATTCCCATCTAATCCTTCATTCTAAACATGGATACCCAAAATTTCAAACCTTGGTATGAATAGATGCTCATGGAAGTTCATGAACCACCTCAACCTACCTACCAAGTCAATCCCATAATCTCTCATCCACCTGTCATACCTTCATCCATTCCACCTCAACACATTGCACATAATCCCAATCCGTATTATAACTCTTATCCTTCCTCTACCTTTGACAAGGGAAATCCATCTTATTCCCCATTCATATCTCCAAGTTAGCTAAGTTTATGCTGTCAATTTAAGTTTGAGAAATCATCCATAACACCCAAACTCTACTGAATTTTCCACTCATCCATTACTTAGTCAAAATACCTCATCCATTCCACCTAATCATCTTGTGCACAATCTTGGAGAGCCATCCACATTCAACAAAGGAGCCAATTCAATCAAGTCAAGGAAGGGCGCATCTTTGGCTTCATCAAAGGCTCAATCCGAAGGAGAAGATATAAAATTGCAAGGTATAAACACTTTGTTTGTGTTTTCATATGGTTTGTTGATGTTTTTCATGTTTTTAATATGCTTGAATGCTTTGTTTGCATACTAACCACCTAAATCCACATTGTTGTTTTTTCCCCTCTTTATTCTGGCATGCTCGGTGGGACAGACCCACGTCCCTAAAATTTAACGTTTTTTCCAGTTTTTGAGAGCTTTTTTGTTGCAAGTATCGGAATAGCATGAGTGTCTGCAAATCAGCATGAGCGCCACGAGTTCAGCGCGAGTGACATGGGTTTTAGCATGTGCGCAAGTGCTTTAGCGCGAGCGTTCAGGATTTAAATTTTTAACTCGCCTTTTTTACAGGATCCCAAAACAACGCAACCATCACTGAAACAACGCATCCGACAACTGCAGTTTCACATTTCTTTTCAGTTTAATATTTTAGTTTATTTCCTGTTTTTATTATCTGATTAATAGCAGAAAATATTAAAAAAGGAAAAAATTCAGAAAAAAGAGCAAAAAGTTTGTTAGTTAGCATAATTTTTACAATCTTTTATTCCAAATTTCCAGTTCAGCACAAGTGCCCAGCGAATAGTGCGGGCGCTTTAGTGATTTCGAGCTCATTTTCAAATTTTCAAATTTTTGGCTTTCTGTCTGTTATTTTTTGTTGCTAACTTATTTCAGCAAGTATGCTTGCATTTTAGCGCGTCCGACTTTACATTAGCATGACCACAAGTATATTCTGTTATTTTTTATTTCAGCGCCTGAGCAAGCGCTACAGTGCCAGTGTCTGCAGAACAACACAAACTCTATTTCTGCAGACCTTTGTCTACTGATCAAAATTTTTAGGTTTTTGCAGGTTTTTCGATTAGTCCAAGACATCATCCTAGACTACTAACAATTGTTTTGCAGCTCGCTTGCCAAAGAATGCATTGATTAAAAAACTACTAATCATTTTGTTTTGTAGGTTGCCAAGGAGATACAAACAAATCTTGTGTCTTTCTTTTTTTAGGCACCTATATTTAATTAGGAAGCTAAAAGAACTAAAGTGCTTGATTTTGTTTGGGGAAAAGTGTGAAAGTAGGAGAGTATGCTCTTGTCTATCTAGATAATCAAAAATCTTGACCTTTGGCACTTTTTCTAGTTTGTTGTGTTCTTTCCTTTAGAGGGCCTGCCCTCCCAATTTTCTTAGGCACTAGTGAGAGGGGAACGAATTCAATGAGTACAGCCGGACCTGGGCATTCCGACTCACTATAATAAATAGGCCTCTTGAGATGAAAGTTTTGGAGGATGGAGCTATTTGGGAGTTCACTCTCATATTGGGCATTTTGTAGGGCCTTTAGGTCTCAATCACGCTTGCATGACTACATCTTTCTTGGTACTTTGTAGGGCTATAGGCCTCAATCGCGCTTGCGTGACTACAAGGAGTAGTCGTCGAACGAAAATCCATATTAAAAACTCTAGGATTAGAGGCCATCTAATTCACCTCCCAAAGGTGGATAATCTTTGTGCAAGGGAGATAGTAACTCCCCCAAGACACTTGTCATATCGTGGCCCCATTAGCATTTGGAGTTGGCTAATACGGTGTTGGGAATCTATTGCATCAGACCCAATGACCGTATTCTGATTAGCTATTGGGTGTGTACTTGAGTCAGCAAACAAAGGTTTTCCTTCTCAGTCAATTCCTTAGGGTAGCTTGATATGCTTGATGCGCTTATTTGAATTAATGTCCAATCTCTTTTCTTTGTCTTCTTGCCAAGAGTAGAATTAGTCAACATCCTAGTCATTGTTACCAAATTCAAATCTAGTCCACGTCATATTCAAGGTCATGTCCTAGTCACACAAAAAATTTCAACCAACATCAATCAAGTCCAAGTCTTCCAAACAAATCCCAAACTATGTTGGAGCTCCGTCCATCTCATGTTTCGTAAGCCCAAGTCGTGTAAGCATCCCAAGAAGTCAATCCACCGACCTATCAAGAAGAAGAAGCTCACACAAGCACAACTTATTAGACGTCGAAAGTTTTGGTACACAAATCGCAAACTCTTGCTTAAACACAAGAGCTTTTTGCACCATTACCACGATTACATCTATGGTCATAGCAATGAGTTTGATGCTAGTGATGAATTAAGAGTCTGTGCCCTCCATCAAGGTTCAGGTTTGTCTTTTAACACCAACTATCATCAGAATCAGGGTGGTCGCATCCCTTCATACAACTTGCCATCTTAACCAATCATCTATCGAGTTATGTTCACGCCAAGAATAGCCTAGTCATCAAATTTCTTCTAATCATCACCATCATCTCTCTTTGATCAATCATACTAAAGTACTTAACACATCAATTGATCACAAATAAATCATCTTCAATCATCAAATCAATTCTCAAATCAAAGTCAAATCATCCTTTAATCTAATTTAGTCTCACGTTAAGGTTTTATGCCTTGTGAAGTTTTATTTAGACCTCATCCTTAATCAATCAATCATTTGGCTTTGTGCTTGAAGAACAATCCTCTCCAAGTACCTTTGCCCTATCCTTTGAGTCAATCAAGACTCTTATCTCACGTCTTTATTTTGCTTAGTGTCATTAGTCAACCCTTAGTAGAAGAAGGACTTTGATCATCATCCCAAGGTCTCAATTTTACCCAACTTGGTCATTACCTTTCTTGTGGTTTCATCAACATCTCCCACCTAAAATCCTCATCCAAGGACTAAGGTTCAATCTTAATCAAATCAAGTCCTAATCCAAGGACCAATCCAATCAAATGAAGTCCAATCCAATCAAAATCCAATCAAATTCGACCCATCATCATTCAAAGCCAAGTCCTAATCCTCATATTCATCCAATTCCCATCTAATTCTTCATTCTAAGCATGGATACCTAGAATTTCAAAGCTTAGTATGAGCAAATGCTCATGGAAGTTCACGAACCACCTCAACCTGCCTACCAAGTCGATCCCATAATCTCTCATCCACCTATCATACCTTCATCCATCACACCTCAGCACATTGCACATAATCCCAATCCGTATCATATCTCTTATCCTTCCTCTACCTTTGACAAGGGAAATCCATCTTATTCCCCATTCATATCTCCAAGTTAGCTAAGTTTATGCTATCAAATTGAGTTTAAAAAATCATCCATAGCACCCAAACTCTACTCAATTTTTCACTCATCCATTCCACCTAATCATCTTGTGCACAATCTTGGAGAGCCATCCACATTCAACAAAGGAGCCAATCCAATCAAGTCAAGGAAGGGCACATCTTTGGCTTCATCAAAGGCTCAATCCGAAGGAGAAGGTATAAACTTGCAAGACATAAACACTTTGTTTGTGTTTTCATATGGTTTGTTGATGTTTTGATGTTTTTAATTTGTTTGAATGCTTTTTTTGCATACTAACCACCTAAATCCACCTTGTTGGTTTTTCCCCTCTTCATTCAATTCATATTTAATCTTTTTTAATTAATATAATATTAAAATTCAATGTAATTGTTTTTTCATTTTTTATGTGAAAAATATTATCTCCAAACATTACGTTATGGATTTTGGTTTTTTTCTTTCCCTTTCAAAGATTTTAGTTTCATGTCTTATATTTCCTTGCTCATAATATACATCAATCTAAGCTTGAAATGATACATGATTTGATGAAAATATGTTTTAATATTTTCTTGTGCACCTAATCATGAACCTAGGACATTCTTTGGATGCTAATTTAGAATATGGTTGGTTCCAAAAAGTATGACACGCTTTGAAAAAGAAGAAATTAACAAGTCAATGCATCTTTCGGGTGTTGACCCTTAACATAGTCAAAGACTATCAACAACACATTAACAAGCATGACCTTTAAAACAATAGTCCACGGGTAGTGAGAGAAACAATGGGAGCAAGTCCCTGAACAACAAGGTCTGACAGGCGGACTAAGGCCTGTAAAACCATAAACAGCCTAGACCCAACTCAAGGAGAGGTTTGGGGGAGGGGGGAGGACTTATTTTCTCCTTGCGACAAACCACAATCCAAGTGATACTATCATTAGGACCGGCAAGAGAGAGATCGAGCAGAGAGGACCTTGAAGGGTTGCAACTAGTAGCGGAAGTAGAGTGTTGCTATAGGACCGCAACAGGATGGTGCAGAGGAATAGCATTAGGAGCAGAATCAGTAGGAGTAGAACAAGGTTGTGAATCTTCAAGGGCAAAATTTGGAGCTACAACAGTGCCAACAACAACATCAACAGTAAGAGGTATGTCATCCCGGGAGGAGCACTCATCATCATGAAAGGAGTCAACCGAATCGGAATCAGAAGCGTAGATTAAATATCATTAACTGAAAGCATAGATTAAATATCATCATGAGAGGAAGAGCATATGATCCCAAGAGGAGCACTCATCATCATGAGAGAAACCAAATGAATGCATCATTTTGTTACAAATAACCATCTTCATAATTTGTATTGTCCTAAATTTAAATATAAAGATCATTAAAGTGTAAACAATTAAGATGCATAGTAATCAACAAAAAATAATGATCAAAATATGGATGGTCATGCACACTAACCGCAACAACAACCTTCGAACAGTAACCCAATACCCCGCCCTTTCAAACATGCCTCCAACAAGATAATAAGGAGAAGCTCATCTTTATCATCACAATCAACAGTGGCACCACCGTCATCATAACAATCATAGCCCCAAATGTCCATAGCATCATCAAACACAACTTCCACACCAACCAAATGTCTATAGCATCATTCCCTTTGTTGTACCTTCTAAGATGTGTGATTTATATTGGGAAGGCATGTGTGAGAGAAGTATAATTCTACATTATTATATGAAGAATAGACAATTCATTCAAGCTATCTCTTCAATCAAATCTAGAAAAAAATGGAGTTTTTTAAATTTATTTGGCTTTAATTTATTATTAAAAAAAACATTTATTCAATAATTATATCAGAGTCTTATTTCAGAATTTAGTATAGTAAGTACCAATATTTGTTTTATGAATAACTTCTTTCAGATTAGATTGTGAAGAACTCTTCAAAGAAGTTATGACTTTATGAGAGATTTGATGAAGGTGTTTGTCATTTGTGATTTATCAATTTTTATTATAAATTCTTTAAGAATTTGTAAGAGTGTTGACAAATTTAAGTTATTTTTGAAGTGAGATTTTTTTGGACTTTAAATTTTATGACATCTAAATACAGTTTCAACATGAATGCTTAGCTTCTAAAGCATATTTATCACTTATTTGTATTTGACCCTGAGACCTCCTACACAGCAGGTGCACAACTTTGTCGTTGTGTTACGGGGACAACCCCTAAAGTTTTATTTCTTTATGTACAATACCATTTTTTTTCACACAAGGAGTAAAATTTTTTTAATCATAGAAGAAAATTATAAAATAGAAATGGCGAATGACCCAACAAAGAACAACAAATTAATTAGCCTTATCCTCCCTAGCTAATTGCTCGGACATATAAGATAATTCTAAAGGTAAATCCCCTCTCCCCAAACCTTTCCAATCCTGCAAATGTTCAGAAGCGCATTTGGCTTGACAATCTTCAAATGTTCAAGCTGAAGATCTACCAAATAGTCATAGCTAAATGTCAATTAGCAACATCCAATCATTTCTCATTCAACATATTCACCAACACTTGTGAATCAAATTCACAAATGATCCATTTCCATCCAAAAGCATATCCTCTCTCGATAGCATACAAGATGGAAAGAGCCTTCATGAAGTTATTCATGTGAAACCCTTCATATATGGAAAAGTAAATCTAAAAATTACCACCACTATCACTACTAATACCACCAACACCAATATGCCCAGAATTCCCCTTAGAAGATCCATTAGTATTTATCTTCAAAACTCCTTGAGGAGGAGGAATTCATCGTCCCACACTATCATTCTTTCACTTCGGTTGTCGACATTACGCAACAGTAGCAGTAGCAGTCCACTAAGTGGAGAAGCTCAACCTTCTAGAAATATCCACATCACTAGGATCCATTGCACCAAAAAAATCACACTTAGCCGAAACAGTTTCTTGAAGTGTGTAAACAATTTCACTCCACAATCGTTGGACAACCAACTTCACACCTTGAAAAATCCTACAATTCGTTTTCAACCAAAGATGTCATAAAATGAAAGTAGGCTCGATAGCCTCTAGAGTCTATTTGAAGAAAAAGGGTCTTGATATGAGTTTGGCCCAACCAACCTCAAAAGTGAGCATAGATTCTCCACCACAGATGCCAATTTTCCTGAGGTAAAGTACATTGAAAGAAAAGATGAGGCATAGATTCTTCACTTTGAAGACACATCACACAAATGGATAGACCCTAGAAACCACAAATAATAAAATTTATTTTTTCATTGATAGACATTTTATGTGGGCATTCATGAACAAAATTAAGTATTTTTAATGATTCAGTTCTATTCACCAAGCTTAAATCCTTGTCAGCCACTCCTCTTGCATTTAGAGTAGGAACAACATTAATATTCAACACTAATTGGTGGAAAACATACTCTAGCATGCTCCCTTTTGGTTGTCAGTGATCCCTAAGCATTTGTACCCAATGCCTAGTTTATTGTGCTTTTCCATGGCCAAATGCATAGTTGCACTTACATCTTGTTCATTTCTCACATTACAGTGGATATATGTTGACCAATGATAAATTTAGTATGTCTCACACTTGTAATTTTTTCATTTTATACTTAGAAATTTGAAAAATTTAATGAATTTTGGAAAGTCGTCTATTAAGGGCATGAATGCGGTCGGTCATTCATGGATGGGATTTTTTAAAAAAAATGGATGTTTATGAAAATTTGAAAGAAAATTTTAAAATAAGTGGTCTCATGAATATAGTGCAATTAAGTTTAAAATTTTAAGTAATTAAAGTTAGATTTATGGAGGGTTCAAGTCTATTTTTCAAGAATTGGTCTTCTCATGGATTATATTATATTGTACATTCAATATAAAAGAGTAATTCAATATTTATTAAAAAAATAATTTGTGGGAATTTTTAAAACTCATATGATTGACAAGTAATAGAAACAAGTTTAAGTTGGTGGGACTAGAACGCATATGTTCAAATCTTCAAACTAAAAAGTAAGGGCTACTATTATTATGGAAAAAAATCCAATAATCCTATAGCATATTTGTTTTTTTCTTTATGAAATCCCTACCCCTTAAAATAGACCCTAAAGATTCCTAATAAGACCTCAACCTTAATATATAAACTGATTCATTTGAGCAAGATCCATGAAAGGATGAATTACTTTTGGTATGCCTATCCTTTGGTGGACACTCCACATGATTGTTAGCTTTTATCAAGGCTATGTCCATTTTCCTTTAATTAAATCAATTCAATCAAATTAATGACAAGTGTGAGTCAAAATGACCAAATATTGAGCTACTACCCTTGGTAAGGACAACTTTGGTGGTATTATTCAAAGTATCGTAGGCTTTTCTAAGCTCTTTTTCATGTTTATGCTCTTCATTTATTTTCTTATCTCATAATTTTGATTAAAATTGAATGGTAACGACAACATTGATAGGAAATATACATGTGCATGCTCTTACTCAAGTTGTATCCAACAATTTAATTGCTTGCAAGACATCTACTTCCTCTACCTTTACTCGCCCACCCCAACAACTTGCACCTCCATCTCCACATCTCTTCCTTGTACAATTTTTCTTTCCCTTCTTTATTTATACTTAATAAATTATTTTTTTATTATTTAAAAATCATCATTATCCTTTTGTTTCATTCTAATTCCTCTTTAATAAAGAAGAGTCTCTACTTTTAGGTTGATGAGGATTATAATTATAATAAATTTCTTAACACCTTAAACAAAAGAAGTAGGGATTTTTTTAATCAAATGTTAAAATTCTAAATCTATAAGTGAATCCACCTCTAATATAATATAATAAGTTGTATTGCCTTCTACGAGCATGTTTTTTACAGGGGTGGGTTGTGAAATCTCATAATTCTCACTATATGTTAGGAATTTGTAGCTGACCAAGCATGAGCTTGGAATGTAGTTTCTATTTTAAAAGATTCCCTTTCTCTAAAAAGAATCAAACGCTTAGCTAGACAAAGAGGTACCAACAACCTAGGAGAGACTCTACTAAGATAATTTTACATCCCCAATAGAATTTTAAGAAATGTATAACTTACCCTATCTATATATTTACAAAATCCCAATTAAGAACATAATTTATTTTAGAGAAATTCTTCTTGAAAAAATTATAGCTCAAGGGAGTTTCAATCTTCAATTTTTGTCTTAAATATGTAAAGAAAACTTACCATTTAGTAATAGAAATTTTGAAAATGTATTCATACTTGCTGATACTAAAACTTGATGGTCTAAGTTTGATGATTGAGTTGTATTAGCAAGGATGAATTTCAAAATCTATGGTCCTATATATAACATGATCTTGTCATGAACTTATAAAACACAACATTCTTGATTTTCTTGTATAAATTATTTGATATTAGACATGCGATATTTAGAAATGCCTTTAAGATGTTTTATATGGTACTAGGGTTCTAGGACATATCCTTAAATATGAATATGTACAACCTAATTTAGATGATTTGATGCACATTTTGAATGGTACAATGATCAAATTAAATATTTTTTGGCATTATGATGTATGAATTTTTTTTTTTGAAAATGATGCAATGAAGAAGGTCATATTGTTGAAGTAGATTAAGATACCCATGTACTTGAAGATGAAAAATAATAGATTTGTGAAGCAAGAAGTGAAGGAAATGATGAGGGAATTGGTGGAAGGAGAGGATGTAAGAAAGGAAAGGTGTTGATGTATGTAGCTAGGTTGAAGCCCTTCTAGGGCCGACCTAGCACACCTAGCCTGTATTTGTATCTATCCCTAATTTGTACCTTGCAATTATGTTGTCCCCATAATGGGCGATAAACTTGTAATACACATATGTAACATGTAATGTAAATAGGGTAGACCCTATCACATGCAACTTGTAATTGCTTTGGGTGCCAAAATAAGATAATATTATTAAGGCCGACCTGAGGTGTCTAGGCGGACTTGACACATATATATACAAGTCATTCATGCATCAAAGGATACACACACACACATACACACCTTCATACAACGACCTCGTTCAACAATGATCAACGAACATCATCTACAATCAACAAATATCTTCTCAGGATAGCGAATTCTCTCCTAAAGATAGCAAACTACGTTTTTGGGACAACGAACTTCTTCCACAACAACGAATCCATTCAGAGGTTGCAATTCTTCTCCATTATCAACGAATGGTGTTTGTCTTCCTTGATCAACATTCAGGTGTTTTGTAGATAAGTCCATAATACTATTGTGCCCTAGTTTGAATCCATCACTCTAATATGCATATTCTATTGGTCTAAGTGCTTCAAGTGTTGAAGCAAACTTGTAAAGATTTATACTAATTTTGCCTAATAAGATCTTAGATTATTTTTGGGTTTCTCACCTCAAGAGGGAGGTTTTCCCAAGGTATTTTGGTGTTCTTTGTGTGCATTGTTTTGGTTGTCTATTATTATCTAAATTGCTACAGTCTAGTCCTAAAACTAACAAAAAGGAGAGAATGAAAGAGCTAGAGAATGATAATATAAAAATCATGGAAGGAGAGAGTAGAGTCAATTGAAGGCCTCAACTTGGAATTTTAGAAAATGATGCATATATTAATTGTTTAAACACTACAAGTTGGGAAGCACTAAGATATGTTATCACTATAGTTTATGTGATACTCCTCAAAATTCACATAGATTAATGGTAATCATATAAATTTTATTTTATGGTCATCATTTTATTTTATCAAGGAAAAAGAAGAGAATTTCAACATATATCATTTAATATCACCTAAATACCACATGACAATATTATGTTTGATGGTTGAGATGAAGGGTGCTCTTGTTAATAATTTTCAGCCAACCATCTCATCCCCCTTTATTTATGAACAACTAGTTTGATAATTAAAAAATGATGTACATACATTGAAAATAATTCAAGCTACATACAATAAAAAATCGTCATTTTCTACTTCCCTATTACATTAATGAGATAAGTAAATTTTTTATATAGTAGAGTTAAACTTAAGGTTTATATATCATTTTTACTATCATAATAGTAACCTTTAGCATACTACTTTTTACACCAATTTTATCTAAGAAAAAAGTCATCTGCAAATATTACTTTGTGGGTTTTTTTTCTTTCAAAATGTTTGGGTTTCATACCTCTCACAATATCCATCATTTTTTTTGGTGAAATGATGCCACTTTTGATGGAAAGAAATTATGTTTCATATTTTCCTATTCAACTAACCATGGACACAAGACATTCTTTGTTTGGATACTAATTTATAATATGATTGGACATTCTTTGTTTGGATACTAATTTATAATATGATTGTCTCCATAGAGAATGAAAAACACTTACAAGAAAGAAGAATTTAACAATTCAATGCATCTTGTTCATTGTCCCAAATTCAAATATAAAGATAATTAAATTGTAGGAAAATGAGAGGTATGCTAATTAAAAAAATAATGATCAAAATGTCATGATCTCCATGATTGCTAAGAATCATTAGTTAATATTGCATCAAGACTCAGAAATGATCCATGTAATGTCCCTCTTCAATAGTTTTTTCGAATATATATGCTTAATTTTGAGATTGTGTGTTGGGTATGTGCACAAAGATGGTGGTCAGAAAAGTGGACACCACCCAAAAAAACATGGAAAAACAAGCAGCGCGTATGCGCTTAGGTTTGTTCTTCCCGAGCCTAGAGAAGGTAGCGCGTACATGCTGCTTTCAGGAAAATGAGCACGTACATGCTACGCTTAGGAAAATGAGCACGTACACGCTACTCATAGGAAAATGAGCGCGTACGCGCTAATAATCCAAATATAACCGCATACGCGGTGCCTATTAAAAAAAGCTTAAAAAATAAAACTGGGTCTCATTTACTCATGAATAGTGCATTTTTACTTCTTCTTTTTTTCATTTCCTCTCCTAAACCGCGAATGGGGTGCTAGATTTGTCCTCCAGGCTATGGATCAAGGTTAGTTTTTGTTTATTTTTGTCTTTCTTTCCCGTTTGTTCAATTTGTTTTACATTTTGAATTTAATTTCATTAATTTTGATTCGGTTTTTCCATTTTTTGTTTCAAAAACTAGATTCTTCTAATCCACAACAAGAACAACCAAATGCACCTCCTAAAAACCCACAAGAACAACCCCCAATTCCTCCTTTTGACCATACACCCAAAACACAGGAGCAATTAATTAATTAGTTAGGACAAAATATGTCAAAAATCAATAAACTGATTGTAAAATAGAAAACTTCTGAACTTGAGCATCATCAATCCCTCGCCACTAGCCTAGAAACATTAGCTAGTGGTGCCATAGCTGTTTCCACACAAATTACCAAATGGGGAAGCTTTAGGGATAAGTGTCATCAATTCTATGCCGATGGGCTATCATACGATCGAGTAAAAAACAAAAATATTACTAAACAACAAATATGTGCCCTTTTCGTTGATCCCAAAACTGGTCAGTCATTACCTCTTAATGTAAAGAGGTTTCCCATACATTGGCGTACCAATGTACAGATGAAGAATCTTTTTTGGCAGAGGTGGTGGATGGTCTTTGATGATCCACTGTGTAATAATTATGAGGTGCCATTATATTTTTGGAGAAAAGTATAGTGTGAGTTTGTGCTCAATGTGCGCCCAGACTATTTTGACAAGAGAGAGTTCCATGGTAGAGGTGGTGGCTCTGCCCAAGATAGACCTGGAGCCCGTAGGCGATTATCCGCGAAGAGTCGCCACCCCCTAGAACCCAAACCCAAGGTGCATTAGGTTGCCCCAACAGAGCTGAAAGAGTCGATGGAGCTACAGACTCTTCAGGCGGCCACAACGTTGACTGGT
Source organism: Cryptomeria japonica (assembly GCF_030272615.1). Taxonomy (NCBI): domain Eukaryota; kingdom Viridiplantae; phylum Streptophyta; class Pinopsida; order Cupressales; family Cupressaceae; genus Cryptomeria; species Cryptomeria japonica. The sequence continues at coordinate 153,224,180 of NC_081410.1, forward strand.
GCCATCATCCAGCATGGGACGTCATTAGCACACCCTATTGTATTGGATGATGAGCCATTAGGTGGTGACAGAGAGCCCATCCATCATATGTGTGTTAGTTGCTCGAGGATATGCTCGGGGATAGATGATGCAGTCGGTGCAGATGGGTCCTCATTGCATTTGTGCACGATTTGTGGGAGTAGATGTCAGGCCCGCATGGCTGAGGATTTTGCACTGACAGATGAGTTGATGGACATGGTGTTTGCCCATGAGCCACAGACACAGGTGTGTTGATTTGAATTCATAGCATTTTATTTATCAGTCACTTTAAATTTGTAATTACATAAATGAATTTTTATTTATACATCGATTTAAATTGAGACAAATAATATGCATTTCAGGATATAGCAGTGGTATCCCATACTCTTCCCCCTGTTACTATAGTTGCAACTTCGATGCTTGAGGTATAAATTTTGTAACATTTTAAAATAGAATAGTACACTTTGAATTCAAAAAAATACAAGATATACTAACTATCTTTAATGCTTGGTCCAATATTTGGTTTGTAGGTGTTGACAGGGGATGAAATGTCCCAGATTGATGACATCATGCTCTCAGCGATCGATTTTGGCCTACAAGGCTATACAGTATCATATTTTGTACAACCCTTTTTATGTATTGTTTTGATGGAATATGCAAGTCATTTAATTTTAGATTTTTAAAATTATGTTTCATTTATTATCTATACTAATATCTCATGTTAATTTTGTTTTTTTAGGGTACCCCCTCCGCGGCTAGGGCTCGTCCTAAGAAAAATAATTCGTCGAAGATGCCAAAACGTGGGAAGAAGGTAATTGAACACATTTTTAGTTGCACAATTGTTTGAAAATGTTGAAATCAAGTATTAGTTGGGGTTTGTAGATTGATTAATGTTTTTTGTCTATTTTACATGTACAATGACCATTGAGCTATGTGGATTTGTTGAATGCACCTGATTCACCCATGGATCAAGAGATGGCAGAGGTATTTATCTCTACTTTATTTTCTTGATTTCATGATTATATGCACGCGTACATGTGAACTTGTGATATATTATAATCTTATAATTTTTTCATACAGGAAATATCCATACCTATTTCATCAATGGCAAACCCTCCTCTGTGCATTGGAGAAGCATCTCAGGTTCCAATACACTTTTGTTTGATATGTAAAATTAATTGTTTTTAACCTTCAATACTTATCATTATATTAATTGTATTTAATCTTTGAACATTTTATGTATAGGTAATAGCGATAGTTTCTACATCAATGGTGAGCCATCCTCAGTCCATTGGAGAAGCATCTCAGGCACATGTACGTCATTGTTCTCTATATTATAGTTGTTAAGTGTTTTTGATATATTTATGTTAGTACATTGTATTAATTGTACATTTAATATACAATAGACCCCTTCGCGGTACATCCATAACGTGGATCCATTTAAGTATGTCTTCAAGAAAACTCCTAAGAGTGACAAGGAGAGGAGAGTGAAGACATTAGCTCTCAGATGAGTTGATGAGGTAAACTACATTTCAATTGCAAAGGAATTATAGTTAAATGCATAGTTATGTTGTTAATTGTGAACTATTTTCTACAAAAGAATTCTAACTTGGCTTTTGAATTGTGGTTTTTTGTAGCCATCTAGAGAGCCGTGTACTACATCGAAGAGGCTTGATTTTGATGATCCACCACAAGTTTAGGATCATATAGTGTTATTTTTGGTCATAATAAAGGGAGATGGAGAGTAGGGTGGAGGGAGAGAGGAGGGAAGGAGGGAGAGGGGGAGAGGGAGAGAGAGAGAGGGAAGGAGGGAGAGGGAGAGAGAGGGAGAGAGAGAGGGGGGGGAGGGAAGGTAGAGAGAGGGAGAGAGGTAGAGGGAGGGAGAGAGGGAGAGAAGAGGGGGAGGGTTGGAGAGAAGAAGGGGTATGGAGGAAGGGAGAGGAGAGGGGGGAGGGAGGGGGACGGGGAGGAAGAGAGAGAGAGAGAGAGAGAGAGAGAGAGAGAGAGAGAGGGGGGGGGAGGGAGAGGGGGGAGGGAGGGGGAGAGAGAGGGAAGGTAGAGAGAGGGAGAGAGGTAGAGGGAGGGAGAGAGGGAGAGAAGAGGGGGGAGGGAGGGACCTATAACGACACCAAATAGTGTCCTCAGGGTCATATGGCATCCTATGACCCCTTAGGACACCATATGGTGTTGTTATGTGTCATATGGTGTCTTAAGGGGTCATATAGTGTCCTAAGGGATCACATGACACCATATGACCTCTTAGGAAACAATACGACCTCTAATGACACCTAAGGGGTCATATGGTGGGCTAATAAAATGATATATTAAATTTAAAGTTATGAATAAAACATCATACAATAGAGCTGCAGTAGTTTAGTTTTGATATAGCTAAGTGTAAGAGCTTCACCTAACCTAAAGAGTACATCCTAAGTTATAAAACATATGATGCTATTAAATTTACAAGGTTATAGGACTGATCTCGATTGTGACTATAAGAATTATAGAAGAAGAGAAAGAGGGAGGGAGAGAAGAAGAGAAAGAGGGATGGGGTATGGAGGAAGGGAGAAGGGGAGAGAGCAAGAGAGAGAGGGATGGGGTATTGAGGAAGGGAGAACGAGAGAGAGAGAGAGAGAGGGGGGGGGAGGGAGAGGAAGATATATCAGATCCAGGACACAATATGACCCCTAACAATATCTAAGGGGTCATAGGGTGTCCTAAGGGGTCATATGACACTATATTATCCCTTAGCACACCATAGGACCTATAACGACACTAAATGGTGTCTTAAGGGGTCATAGAACACCATATGACCCTTTAGAATGCCATATGGTGTTGTTATGGGTCATTCATATCCCGAGGGGTCATATGACATCCTATGACCCCTTAGGACACCATATGATGTTGTTATGGGTCGTATGGTTTCTTAAGGGGTCATATGATGTCTTAAGGGGTCACAGGACACCATATGACTGATCTCGATTGTAACTATAGGAATTACAGAAGAAGAGAAAGAGGGAGGGAGAGAAGAAGAGAAAGAGGGATGGGGTATGGAGGAAAGGAGAAGGGGAGAGAGCGAGAGAGAGAGAGAGAAGGAGAGAGAAGGAGAGAAGAAGGAGTGGGTAGGGAGAGGAAGAGATATCTAATCCAGGACACAATATGACCCTTAGAACACAATATGACCCCTAACACCATCTAAGGGGTCATAGGGTGTCCTAAAGGGTCATATGACACTATATTATCCCTTAGTACACCACAGGACATATAACGACACCAAATAGTGTCCTAAGGGGTCATAGAACACCATATGACCCTTTAGAACACCATATGGTATTGTTATGGGTCATTGGTGTCCCGAGGGGTCATATGACATCCTATGACCCCTTAGGACACCATATGGTGTTGTTATGGGTCGTATGGTGTCTTAAGGGGTCACATGACACCATATGACCTCTTAGGAAATAATACGACTTCTAATGACACCTAAGGGGTCATATGGTGGGCTAATAAAATGATATATTAAATTTAAAGTTATGAATAGAACATCATACAATGAGACTCCAAGCGAACAAACAACGAGGCTTCACTAAAAAGCAAGTTTAAGAGCTTGACCTAACCCTAAGAGTACTACCTAAGTTCTAAAACATATGATGCTATTAAATTTGCAAGGTTATAAGAATGATCTCGATTGTGAGTACAGGAATTACACACTTGATTTCTTTCATGGGTATGTACTATTCCAAGTTGTTTGACAAGTGATGATCATCATATACTACCACTGCCATGCATACAACAAACTTTAATTTCTTTAGGTGACAGGTGTTGTGTAACAATATGGGAACTCTCGCATACCCACCACTATCATTCTCCAGGACATCATCTGTGTTACTCTCCCTCTTTCTCTTCCTACCTGTTGTTTCCTTCTGAAAAACATATTGGAGGTACTCTGACTCATCATGTTGCTTTGTTGACACTATTTTCCACATTTGCTCTGCTCATTAAAAACACATTCAAGAAGAATATTGTTGCAGGTTTCCTTGTTTGTCACGGTAATACACTCGTGGTTCAATTTCAAACCCTATTCCTCCTATTCAATATACACACACAAATCCATCAATCGATTTTCTTAGGAGAGCATACATGATAAAAATCAAAGAGGAAGTTGCAGACAAGAAATAAATTCACTTACTTCTATAGAATTGCAGATACAGTTTCAATGGGGTATGGAGGGAGGGAGGGAGAGAAGAAGAGAAAGAGGGATGGGGTATGGAGGAAGAGAGAGAGCGAGAGAGAGAGAGAGAGAGAGAGAGAGAGAGAGAGAGAGAGAGAGAGAGAGAGAGAGAGAGAGGATGGGGTATGGAGGAAGGGATAAGGGGAGAGAGGGAGAGATGGGGTATGGAGGAAGGGAGAAGGGGAGAGAGGGAGGGAGAGAGAGAGGGATGGGGTATGGAGAGAGAGAGAGAGAGACCTTGTATGCGTTTGAGAGGGGGAGACAACACACTTACATGTGTATATATACTTAATATATTATATATATATATACATACATATATATATATATATATAAATATTATATATTATATGTATATACATATATTATATATACAATATCATATTATACACATATTATATATACAATATCGTGTACGTGTTGTTTATAGTAAAAAGAGCGCATACACACTGCTTACACCATAAGTACCCCGTACGCACTTTTTAAACCATAAGTACCCCGTACATGCTTTTGAAACCATAAGTACCCCGTGTGCGCTTTTGACTATTTAGGCTTGGAAATAGGCCTGGATGACAAAGCTACCGTTTAGAAGTTTGATTTCCCTCTATTTCTCTAATTTTTGACGTGTTTTATTTTATCAACTTGGTTTATCGACTTTGTCATCATCAGGTTTACACTTCATCAAGTGGGTATTTCTAAAATTGCCACCATATTTTCACCCATCTTCTAAACTTTCTAACCATATAATTTTTTTTCAATTTGAACAACAATAACATATTATTATTGAATTTCTTTTACTAGTGTCTCCATAGTTCTCACAGACATAGGTGCACCATTTTTTTAATAACTTTTTATATACTTATCCAAATTTTAAAAAAATTAGATATTATTTTAGTGCACTTTATTCTTTACAATTTTAAAAAAATTATATTTTTTTTATTTTTGTAGTGCAACTTATGCTTCGCGCACAAATAGGTACCTAATTTTTCAGGATGTGCTCGATTGGAAAAATCATAAAAAAAAAACATACTCAACAAAAAATTACAAAAAAATACACATCTTCTAGTGCTCACTCTGAACTATCTTTCTGCCAAAGGATTTGTCAAAATACTAAATTTAACTATGACTTTTTTGATGCGCACGTCAGAAAATATGTTATGTTTTTCAGAAAAAATCAGGGTCAATTTTTTGTACGCGAAGGATTTGACCCCCTTAATCTTATCCAATTTTGAAAATGTTTAGTAGTTTGGAAACCAGATTTAGAGTACTACAATATTTGTTCTTTGATTATTTTCATATCTTGAGTGGATGACTTTCAAATTTTGCCTCCAAGCTCAAGTTCACCTGATTTCAGAAAAAAAGTGTCCACTTATACCCCCCTTTTTGATCACCATCTTTGTGTACTTACCCTGTTATATTAATAAGATAATATTTTTTTAAAAAAACTGATTAACAACTAATTTTGACGTTGTATCAAATTTTTATATCTTAGTTATAACTACAATTTAAAACCTCTTAAAAACTACTATGCTTTTATATTGACCTAATGCTACTTTCAAATTTATAAACTAGTCTATATAAATTATAATGACATAACCCTTACAACTTTTTAAAAATTCAAATAGTAATACTATTCTATTTCAAATTTTCTTTAATCAAACACTCTTAAAAAACTATTTAAATTCTATAAAATAAAATATCAATATCATATCACATATTCAAATGAAAACTAAAATTTAATCAATTATTCTTACTCCATAAAAAACCAAGGACTCAAGGATTGTGACATAAAGATCTAATATGATTTGGGTGCAATTTGGTTGGATTCTTTTAATTTATAAATATGAAAATATTTATTTTTCAGTTAGAAATTAGTATAAAACCTTACCATAAAATTGCAAATAAATGAAACTTTTTCCCCCTCAGCACATCTATTCTCATAACTAGAAACAACAACACAAAGCAAATAGACTACAAGGAAAAAAGGACTCAAAATAGATTGGTTAAGAGTGAAAGATAGCTCAACATGATGACATCAACAATTTGTAGATGACAACCTTCTTCTTGGCTTAGCTAAGATCAAGGAAGCAACTTAGTTGCAAATGCTTCTAGATGCTTATGGGAAAGCCTCAGGTCAGACAATTAACAAAGAAAAGTCAAAAAAAATCTTTTTCTCCACCACAACCCCCTTAGAGAAAAAGATCCAAAGAATCTTTAACTGCAAAATAGGCAATCTTCCTTGTATTTACTTGGGAATTACAATTGACAAAGTACTGAGAAGTTCAAAGCTATGGGATCCCCTTAAAATAAAGATGGATTAGAATATCATTTCCTAGAAAGGGAACTGGCTTTCATGGGCAGGTAGACTAGTTATGCTCCAAGAAATCATCTCTGCTTTTCCCATCTACCTTTTATCTTATCTTTCTCTCTCCACTGGTGTAAATTACATTATCATTAAAAAGATGAGAAACTTCTTATGGAAAAACACTTAAGAAAAGCAGAAAATAGATCTCATTGCATGGGACAAAATCATCAAACCTAAGTCCCTAGGAGGTTTAGGAATCAGAAATCTACAATTACAGAACAAGGCCTTGAGAGAAAAACTAGTATGGAAGATCCTTAAAGATCCCAAAGTAAGATGGGTCAGGATGATGGAACCAAAATACCTTGCAGATGGAGAATCTCAGAACCTCCTGAGATCTATTTCCCACCCAAAGGGGTCCAGGATCTAGAATTTCATTGTCAAATGCAAAAACCTAATTGCAAACTCCATATCTTGGGATGTCCATGATGGATCCTCTAGCCTCTTTTGGGAAGACTCATGGGGAGGATACCCAAGAATTGACAGTATTCTAAACATACAAACAACTAAGCAATGGCTGCAAGAACACTGGGGAACCCAAGTTAGTGATTATATGGCAATTGATAGGGATAACAACATATAGGGCTAGAGATGGAAGCAAATGGAGGGTTTACTTATTTCTATCAATGAAATAAATCAGTTATCAAAGTTAGAAGTCTAAATCCCAGAATAGGAAAGGATTCTCTAGTATGGGCCTCTTCCAAAACAAGCCAATATAGTGCTAAAGATGGTTACACGGTTTTAGCAAACTATGGAGAATAGGAGGATCAAGTAATCCCTCAAAAAACCTTTTGGAATAGTAAGATCATCCCAAAGGCAGACATTTTTGCATGGCTGACATTAAAAAAGAAGATCCTCAACACAAAAAGATTCACCAAGATGGGCTATGAAGGACCCTCTAGATCCATCTTGTGTAAAGCTCAAGTAGAAACGGTGGATCACCTCCTTCTAAATTTCCCATTCGCCTCAAAATGTTGGCGATGGCTATGTGCAAAACTCGGGTGGATAACAACTCTCCCTAATGACATAGTCTCACTTTTTCAATGCTGGCCTCTACCATTCAAGGAAAGCACCTTAAGCCAGATTTTGGAAATCTCTCCTTCCTGCCTTGTGTTGGAAATCTAGAAAGAGAGGAATAGAAGACATTTTGATGACAAAGCAAGAGGATTTGAATCAGCCACATCCTCAATTGAAGCAACTATTTTTAAGACAATAAGCTGTAAATTAGCCTTGTCAACGGATTCCAACAAAGTGTTTTCATCTTGGGACAACAGTATCAAATGCAATTGGAATTGAATCAAGATTTCTCCTACCTTGGGGAAGAAAAATAGTGCAAGAGTCGATGCTAAATGGTCTCCTCTAAAATAGGGTTGGCTCAAGTTAAACTTTGATGGAGCCTCGAAAGGAAATCTAGGTGCCTCTAGCATAGGATATGTGATAAGGGATCACAAAGGGATAGTAGTTGGCAAGATGGCCATGCCAATGCCACCAGATACTAACAATATAGAAAAATTAAAAGCCTTGCACCTACGCTTAATAGACTGTCACAAACATGGGATCAAAAATCTTATAGTTGAGGGAGATTCAATGATATCAATTAATGCAATCAAAATAGGGAGAATTCCAAACTGGAGACTACAGAGAATACTTGATAACATTTTAGAGAATTTGACCAAGTTAGAGAATTTTGTTTCAAAACATGTCTATAGGGAGGCTAATACAAAAGCAGACGAGCTCTCAAAATTTGCAGCAGAAGGTATTTCTCTACACTGGTCGGAGGATAACAACAATCCTTGTGGATTTAATCTTTAAGTGAAAATATTCTCCAGGAAGAGGTCATGAACCCAATGGATGTGCAAGAAGCCAATATGCTCCTTCAAAGCCTCCTCTCACTCCTCGAGGAGAGGATTAATCAGATATGCACTTACTTTTGGCTAAGATTTACAGTATGCAAGGAAAGGCTTTGTATGTTGGTTTTGTAGGTTTTCTATATAAAGTTCCCCAAGGTTGTTTTACACTTACTTTTTGCTAAGATTTATAGTATGTAGGGAAAGGCTTTGTATGTTGGTTTTGCAGGTTTTTTATATAAAGCTTCAGTTATCTCTCCCCATAGCCTGGAAGTCTTTATGCATACAATAGTAGTTTGGTCCGATCTCTCATTGGGGACTCTTTCTTCAATTGATATAAATGTTTTGTGGCAAAATACCATCCAATCTCTGTATTTTTTGTAATGGCCAAGAGGCCTAACCACAACTATGGTGGTCTGATTGTAACTATTCCTCATTCCTCATTGTTTGCAGCTTAGGGCTAATCTAGGATATGATCTAAGTCCATATGGGACAATTTGTACTTTTTGGAATTATATATGGACAAGACCAGAGGTTTTCTTCATTCGATTCTTTCCTACTAGTGCCCACATCGAATTGAACTTGTAAAAATTAAATTTTATTAATAAAATTATTATATGGCCGTGACCCATTACAGATAAAAAAAGAGAGTGAAAGATAGATACATTTTAAAACAAGTCCATTCCATCTAATTTATTGAAATACAATTCTAACCTCCTCCTATATGGAAATCAATGCTAATTACCTGCTATAAAAGTAGTTGTTCTGTTCAAATTTACTGACAGGAAACAATACAAGATCAATGAATGTGACTGTCACGTGCTTTCTGCAATTCCAACAACTTAAAGAAACACATCGCATGGCTAGCTCAGTGCCTCCATTTGACGTACATATTGGATTATGACTTTTTCATTAGATCGTGATAGGGAGGCTACCTAGTTTGCCATCAATTAGGATTCTTTGATGGTTTGCTTCTATCCCTTTCTGGGTTCCAAGTCTACCCCTCTAAACTTCTAAGGGCTTCCCTACCATTTGTTTGCTTATCTCACCTTCCTCAAGCTCACAAAGTAAGCTTGTTCACTAAATCATTGCAAGGGTGAAGGACACACACATTCTTTCTCTCTTTGTAAAACCACCCATCTTGTTTGGTTTAGCAAACTTTCCCCCTTTGGTTACACAATGTCTCGATTTCAGGCTTGTAGCTTTCTGGAGCTTCTTCCAATTCTCAACTTTTTCCTTCTCCTACAAGTTATCTCCTTCAAGTTACTGACACCTAGCCAGACTATCACTAAGCTCGCCTTGGGCCAGTTTGCAGAAATGGCGATTGCCATTTCCTGGTCACTTTTAAATCAAAACCTACATATTTGGCTCTGCTTGACAACCTCCAATGATCTTGTGGAGTTTCAAGTCAGAGCCATATCATTATTGCGAGCAAGGAACAAAAACTAAATAGGAAAGCTTTATTTAGAGTCCCCGAGTTTATTCATGGGTTCAAAACAATAACTCTCATAATAGAGAAAAGAAACAATTACATTAACAACATACGTGAAATGAACAAAAATTAAACACTAATTGAAAACCAGAAAATGGACTTCTCTATTGCATTTGAGAAAAACAAAATGTGTTCTCCGAGGTAATCGACAAACAATAATCATTGATCCACGATCAAATGATCAACCATCCATGATTCACGATTCACCATTAGCCTTTTGCAGATGCTCGTTGGGTCTTTTTATACATTCCATTCTCTGTTGGGAACTCCTCCTATTGGATGAGATAAATCTTGTTAACAACGGTTTTCCATTTGCAACTGTTTCACAGGTTCCATCGGAACATCGAGGTAACATCAAAACAAGGTTACCGATGTCCGATGACAACCTCCAACTCTTCGCACTTCCTATCGGGTCTTCAGTGTAACATCAAAATGGGGCTACCGATGACCGATAACTACACACATCGCTCTGCACTTTCTATCAGGTCATCGGGGAAACTTCACAACCGAACTTTCAAAGGCCAATGACAACTTAGCATGGGAGTCGGTCTTATCGGGTTATCTGTGTAGGGTGAAAAGCCCTCTTGCCGATCTTCGATACTCCATCTAGCGAATGTGCTCCAAGCCAATTCTTTCTCATTGGGACATCGGGGTAGCTTGAAATGATTCCTCCCGATACCTGATAACAACTTTCCAAACACCAATGATTTTTTTGGGTCATCGGGGTAAGTGTGAACCACTCTTATCGATACTTGATACAACCACTCCAAACTCTGGGGACCTCATCGAGGTAAGACTTGCCAATCGGGGTAGGTCTTGCCAATAAGGAAAATTTCAGAAAACTGCAATTAAACAACCATACCAATGGACTAGATCTAGTCCTTATGTATTTACATGACCACTAGAAGGTCTCACAAGCCAAAATTGGTTAAGGGCATTTCAACCCTTAGGTTCTCCTACACCATACTCTGCCCAAAACAAAGAAGTCAAGTGACTGCACTCAGAAGCAAGGAAAGATGGATTCCCGACTTAACAAAGTCTGATTCAGGGACCCAGGTTGCTTTAGAAACAGGTTTATGCTTCCACTTGACCAAATGTTTCATGTAGACCTATTGTCTAGTCTTCTTGAGAACGCAGGAATCCAACACTTTCTCAGCATGAGGCATGGAAGAAGAAAGTAATGGTAGGTTGGCAATTGACTGTTGAACATCTAAAACTCGTGAATCCACCTCATTGAAAATGGGAGACAAAGCAATATCTGATGGCAAATCAATCTTATAGGCATTAGAGCCATACTTGGATAAAAATTTACATGGGCCTATTCAACTCATTTGTAGCTTTCTAGGAACCCATTTCTGAAGTCAAGCCTTGTTCAAATGTACTATCACCAAATCTCCAACTAAAAATTGCACATCTCTCTGTGTGGTATCAACTCTGGCTTTAACTTTTTGTGAAGAATCTTGGAGAGCCCCCCTGACTTGGTCATGAACCTCCTTCATAGATTGAGCGACATCATTAGCTTGACCACTTTTGTGCGATAGATTACCAAGATATTGCAATTCCATAACACCTCGTGGGTGCATACCATACACTATCTCAAAAGGACTCTTCCCAGTACACCTGTTGACACTGTCATTGTACACAAACTCTGCCTGATGAAGAACCTAATCCCAACTATATCCATATTCTTCTGTCAAGCACCTTTTGCAACAACTATGCATCTGCGAAGAATTGCAGGGCCACCTAGAATTAATTAACCTACCACTCGATAGTTGCTATTCGAATAGTTCATTAATATGTTTATTAATTAACTTGCTAGCCCTTCACAAAGATAGTAATGTCCGGAAATGCAATACAACATCATTTTCACTGTTTTTCCTATTTTCAAATAAATGAGCAGGGTGTGCCCCATTATTGAAATTTTTAGTTATGTGCCCTACTTTTTAAAATTTTGAAACTATCAGGATACATAAAATGTTTTTAAATTTTTACCTATTCATGGTTATTATCTAAATATTCTTTAAAAACAAATATCAATGTTTAAATGATATTTACTTCAAATTATTTACATGTGTTGAAATTAAAATGTCTCAACCTTAAAATCGAAACATGTTTCCCAATCGTTCCTACCATGCAATACAAAAGCGTAGTGCCTTGCATGGTTGGATGTGCTCTTAGATGCATGAAACAAATCCATTATCAGATACTTGGACGTGTTCTTGGATGCATGAAACAAATCCATTATGATATGAAAAGTTGTAAGTTGAAATGCATGAGGAATTCAAATAGTAATTTTCATATCCATAGTAAAATTTATAGGGTGATCATAAGCTAGAAAATAAATTTACAATTGCTTTTACCAGTTCCCCTCTCCTTTGAGAGCCTGTTGATAGGAATACAACCCTCTTTGGTACCATGGTCTATAGCCTAAGGTCTTGAAATATTTGACATGCCATGGTGCTTAACCAACAACCACTGTGATTTTTTGGTTTTCTAAAATGTAATTAAGAATTTAATTAGTAATGTAACTGGAAAAAGACTTACATGCAGGAATCTTAACAAATTAAATTTATCATTTGATCTTCCAGCTAAAATTACATGCAGGAATCTTAACAAATTAAATTTACAATTCACAAAATAGGAGGTGATATACTTTTAGCAAAGTGAAAGATGATTTCTTTTTAGCAGAGTTTTTAGGTTAAATTTTAAAAATTGTGTTTTCTTCAAAATTTTGACCAAATTATCCAAATTTTGGAAACGTTTTTGCTTATTGATTATATTCTTTTATTTAAGAAATGACTGCCACACAGATATTTTACCAGTAATCACTTCGGCAAATTGGCCTATGCAAAGTTTTAAGGAGGGCTCAAATGGCATTGTATGGGAAGAAAATTTAATACAACTTCAAAAAGAAGCTTGTAGTTTCGAGATAATAAATAAAATGAAAAAAACTTGAATGAAATTTTATCAACAAATAGATTAAATTGATTTTTTTTTATTTTTTTCATTATTTGTTGCATATTAAATTAGTTTTATAAAGTATTTGAGGAAGAACTAGTTTCAATATGTCTAAACTGCAATCAAGATAATTAAGTAACAGATGCAATTTATGCTTATTTTAAATTAATATCATCATGATCACAGTTGTTAATTATGTATAATTTTGGTATATCTTTTTATTTCAATGTCCATTTATTAATATTTATTAGCCTATAGGCTATCTATGTGGGCTTTTGCCTATCAAAGTGTTAGCGTTTCGACATTCATTTGTTTTTCGGCAACTTTTTGATCAAGCCCCGTTTCCCCGACTGATAAAAAGACAGGTTGAAGCACATTCTCTATTGATGCATTGGAGTGTGATGTGGAAGTGTCAGTCTTCTAACGATCATTTTATTTCAGGCAACTTTCTGGCTAAGCCCCATTTTACGGGTGAAGAAAAGACATGTGTTTGAGTGTGATGTGGCGGTGAAGTGACATGCCAACTACCACATCCTATATGGATGGTTTTGTTGGGGACGTGAAGAGCCTGCATTAAATGTGGCTAAAGATTTCGTTGTTTAAAGCGTGTTTCATGTCTTTGGCCAATGTGTCTGTGACTTCCATTATCACAAAATGAAGTTCACAATTAATTTGGGTTTTCATTCTTTGCATTTTAAATTCACTTGTCATAAAAATGAAGTTGACAATTAATTTTGGTTTTCATTGTTTGGATATCCTTTGTGCTTCTCAGTTTCTTTTATTGTGGTTCTCAACTTCTTCTCTGCGTTTTGTTCAAGGGGTGTTACTGGAGAAGTGGGGTAATTGTATCTTTCATCTTTCACCTGGACAACCAAGGTAGCTCTAACTATGATTTATCTTATTAGTTGGTGATTAAAAGTTCATTGTGTGGGTTCTTATTTTGTGTTTGCATTTTGAATATGTTTTAGTTGTACTGACTTTATAAGTTTGTTGTGTTTCTACTCTAAACATCACCATTATAAAAAAAGATAGAATATATTTATTGGATTTGATTGCATGCATTTTACTCATGTCTCTTTGTTACTCTGACACTTAATAAATTTATGGTTTAAATTGTTTGCATTTTTAGGGTTTCATTATCGTTGTTTTACTTGTGATTTTGGGTTATCCATTGACTAATTTAGGGTTTATTGTGTGCATTATGTGCATTTTAGATGTGTATTGGTTACTCTACCAGTTAATAAATTTAGGGTTTCCATTGTCCTTGTTTTCATTCTGTGTCTTGATTATTCTATTTGTTATTTAGCCCCCATTGCTTTGCCACTTAACAAATTTAGGGTTATTATTGTTTGTGTTTGCATTGTTCGTGTATATTACTATGCCACTTAATTAAATAGGGTTTGTGAATTTGAATAAACATATTTGGGCCGAAAAGGAAAAATTTAGACAAGTAGATGCGAATGATGCAATTTTTTTTGCTGAGTTGGGCATGTGAAAGGCGACCTCACTGACGTGGGAGGCTCGATACATGTTTTTGGTGGAGGAGGGGTCCCTCCTCCCCGAGGTTTGATCTTTATTTTCTCTGCTTTTATACTTATGCAACTTTAGTAGCATTTCCTTTCATTGCATTTAATTTTTGTTTCACCTGAAGCTTCATTACCTTGTCCATCAGTCCTGCGCTCGACTCCTTATGGAGTCGAAGTCTGATGGTGCATTAAATGCACCTCATTTAACCTAGCCAAACCCTGTTCCCGCTCCACCTCCGCATCCATCTCCACAACACAAGAAATATTTCTCTGAGACAGTGGCAAGCTCTGCGAATGGAGTGGCAAATGATGTAAATTTTTTTACAACACCCGGAAATGGACAACCCAATCCAGAAGGTAAGGATTCTAACTTTAATCTGGAATTTTGCTCCATTTCTCCCAATGAAGCCATGGTTAAAGAAATAGCTTTAGAAAAAGATAGGTTAAAATATTCTGCTATATTCTTTGCCTTTGTTGATTTGGAAAAGTTCCCTCCTCATAAGTTCATGGATGACTGGTTCTACAATTTCTGGAATTTAAAGCTAGGGTTTAGAATTTCGTTTTGTAGGCAAATACAAAAAGGACTCTTTGTTATTTTCTTCAACAATCATGAAACACAGGTCGAAGTCCTTAAGAAATAATATTGGGTTGTTGGTAGAACATCATATCTGGCCCTTGGATGGACACCTGAAGTGATAAACAAAGAAATATTGGCATTATCATGCCCTAGATGGATTGTACTAAAAAAATGTTCCCCCATTTCTGTGGCATTTTTTTACACCAAATGATGGAACCCATCGGTAAAATTATTCGCATGGATGAGTCCACTAGACTCATCCTGCACCTTGACGCTAGAATACTAATCTCAATAAAACCAGGAGTTGATATCTCAGCTACCCTGCATCTTAACATTGAAGGGGAAAATTTCTCCTTCCCTATAGAGGTGCTCAGTGGATTAAATGCTTGCTTTTTTGTGTAAAAAGGAAGGACACCATCATAAGGAATGTTGGATAACTAATAGGAAGAAGTCCAGATATGAGGCAAATCATGCAAAATCCTTTTCTAATAATGTCTCTACCAACCCTAAATTGGCTGAATCTTCGGTTTTGAATGTCACTATTGATGACAATGGTGCAAAAGCTAATCTTTCTAATTTTTTTGCCAACCCTAAAATGGTTGAATCCTCGACCCCTAATGCCCCTGTTGATAAGTCAAAAAATAACTTTGTCACCAACCACAATATAGGGCATCCTACCATTGAACAAACCAAATTAGGTTCACCTTACCATGATCTCCCTAAATCTGCCTCATCGACCATTGTGGCTGACCCGAAGCTTGGGCACCCTCGCAATGATCAAGCCATTCTAGGGGCTTCTAACCTTAAGCTTTCTTACTTTTCTCCCCCGACCATTCTGGCTGAAAACTTCAATAAGACCTTGATCTTCTTTGCTATGGAGATGATTGAAACATCAAAGAATGATAGCTTCCAATTGGTTACCCACAAAAGAGGAGACCTAAAAATGCCCAACAACTTTCTATTGATAAAATTAGATCTGTCAACCAGAGCATGATCATTAGGAATGAACCCTTCCCTATGGATGATGTTCAGTCGTCTTCTTTCCAAAACCTGAGTAATTCATTGGTCAAAACTATGATTAAGAACTTTGAAGGTTCTGATCGAGGCACCAGTGATTGCAATACTAGTAATGGCCCTACAAGGATGTCTCTCATATCTCATACCCCTAAGATATCTGTTGGGAAGGATTCTTGTTCAGGATGTCCCCCTAGTATCGTCACCACTACTCCCTTGACCATGAACCTATCTCCTAAATTGTTTAAAGAAATCGATGATAACTGCGTGATTGAAGTTATTCCTACTAACATTGTGGATATTAATAATACTTCAGGCTCCTCGCTCCCATGTTTTCCTGGGGCACAACTATCTTGGATGAGTAGTAGGGAAGTTGCAACTCATTTAGCTATTACTTCAGGAACTGAACATGAGTACCAACTTGAATCTAGTGAGGAAGAGGATGGTCTCATTGAGAACACTTCCAATTGCAAACAAAAAGGAAGACCTAAAGGGGCCAAAAATAAGGGTTCATTGAATAAAAAGAAGATGGGAGAGCAGAATGGTCTCCCAAGCGGTAACTTTTAACTATCTTGTTCCCCATGAAGTGCATCTTAGAACGTTAGAGGTCTGGACACACCAGACAGAAAACAGGTTCTTAAAAGGTTCCTTGACTCTCATAGGGACACATATTTTTTAATGTTGTAGGAGCTGAAAGTTGTCAACTTCGCTCTTGAGGTCACTCTTAACTTCATCTAGAAAGATGCTATCAAAATATGCTCAGACCACGCCAGAGCTAAGGGTGGGGTTGGCCTGCTTATTAATCCTAAATGGACTAATCACATAACTAACAAAGGGACCTCCCCGTGTAACAGAGCCATCTGGATTTTTGTTGACCTAAAAGGCACTCTTTTTGGCATTTGTTCTATATATGCTCCAAATGATTACAAGGATAGGATTACTCTCTGGACTTGGTTAGGGAACCTTCCTGATATACCCTGGATCATTGTTGGAGACTTTAATATGATTGAGAACAAGGATGATAAAATCAAGGGAATTCTATTTGAATGGAAGAGCTCTGAAAAGTTACATTGGGATAGAATGAAACACCAAAAATTTCTATTTGATCCTTTGGAGGGTACTAAAAATGATACTTCTGGCTTGGTACACCTGGTGCAACTACTAAAAGGGTGCTAATAGGATTTATTCTAGACTTGATCGCTTCTATTCCAACAAAGATTGCTTTTCCTTCTTGCTAAATGATTATGGTAATATTGTGGCTTTGTGTCCCATGACATTATCTGATCACCATCCCATAGTTGCTTACCTTAGCATTAGGAATTCCTTGGCTAATTACAGGACCAATAATAAAAAGTTTATTCTCAACACTAGCCTGTTGAAGGATCGAGATGCCTTGGTGGCTATAAATCTAGTTAGGTTGCTTAATATCCAATACAAACACCTCTCCTCCCACATTGACAAATAGAATTACAATGTTAATTCTTGGCAAAAAACCCTCCAGACTATTGGCCAAAAGAAATCCAAGGAATACAAGTTTTTAGAAAAAAAATTACCTAATCACCCGCATAAAGTTGATCAGGATGTCCAAGGCAACCCCTCCTCCATTTACCTTGCTACCCAAGTTTCCCAATCTCATGATTCCCTTAGGAAGCATCAACAGGTTAAAATCTGGGGGGCCATGATTAGGGCTCACACCCAATGGCTGAAATTTGGGGATAAAGGATCAAAGTTCTTTTTCAACTTGCTCAAACATAAATAAACTCAAGAAAAAATTGACAGTCTTGTTATGGATAACGAAGAAATTGTTGACCTGAATAATATTAGAGATGATTTTGAGATGTTTTATAAAGCCCTCTTCACCTCAGAGGATAAGGACTCGGCTAGAGACATGAGACATAAATATATATCTATCATCTCCTATAGAATCTTTGAACAAGACTCCCTCCTTCTTAAACAAAAAATTTCTCTGGAAGAGATTAAATATTCCATCAAAGCCCTTAAAAATGAAAAAACTTCGGGTCTAGATGGAATCGCTATTGAGTTTTACAAAGCCAACCTTTATTGGATTGTTAAGGACCTACAGGACATATACTCTAAAGCCTTTGACACTAGTACTCTGGGTGAATCCATTAATAAAGACATTATTTAACTTATTCCCAAGGATGGTGATAAGGCCCTCATTAAAAATTGGAGGCCCATCACCCTTCTGAATGTCTCCTACAAAATTCTTGCTAAAACCTTGTCCCACCGGCTTGAGAAAATCCTTCCTAAGTTCATATGCCCTATCCAATTCGGATTCATTAAAGGGAGATACATCCTTGAAAACCTTATAACTAGCTGGGAGGCCATGGAATGGTCTAAAATTTTTGGACAAGACTCTGCTATGTTCTTGTTAGACTTTGAGAAATCCTATGATAGAGTTGAGTGGGAATTCATCATTATGATGCTTGAAGCCTTTGGTTTCCCTGTTGAGTTTTGTAAATATGTCAAACTCCTTCTCAAAGATGCGTCTAGCCACATTGAAATCAATGGGACTCTTTCCCGACCTATTAAGCTTACTAGATCTATTAGGCAGGGTTGTGCCCTTGCCCCTGCCATGTTTGTTATTGCCTCAGATGCCTTATTCTATCTATTAAGAGATGACTTCCTATCGCCGAGTGTCCATGGTGTCCAAATCCATATTACTCAGTTGGGAAGATGAGCCCCCTGATTGGCTTAAACAGTTTGGTTATCAATGGGGAGGCCCCAACAAAATTGTTCGGTACCTTGGTATTCCCTTCTCCATTTCCCCCTCCCTTAAGGACATGTGGCTTTGGGTGAGGGAAAAGATCGATAAAAAACTTAATAGGTGGAATAATAGACACCTCTCCTTGGCTAGTAGATTACAAGTTTGCCAAAAATATTCTCTCCTCTTATAGTATCTACTACTCCTCAGCTTGGATGTTTAGTAATTATCAAATCCTTGACTTACAAAAGGCTATTAGACAGTTCCTCTGGTTTGATGGCAAAGGAAAAAAAAAATTGCATGTTGTTAAGTGGAAGTGGTGTCACATTGACAAAAATCTTGGTGGCCTTGGTTTGAAAGATCTTAAAATCCAAGGTATTGCCCTCACTGCAAAATGGATATTCCATGCGTTGGAGGGACAAGAACCTTGTAAGATCCTAGTTAGAAACAATATTCAGAATGTGGTTCCTAAGAAAGCTAAGTTGTGGAAGGGTCTTCCCTTTAGTGACCTTGTGGTTGGCACCTTCCTAATATTGGTCCAAGGTACTTGTGTCTTCAAATCTATCTAGAAAGCATGGGAGCATGTTAGGAGGCTTATTGTTAATACTAATGTTAACAACAATAATTTCTTGCATGGGGAAAAGTCAATTTGGTGGAACCTCTACCATACTTCTAAACCTCTAGCACTTACTCAAGGTTGTTCTACCAAATGTTTGGACAGCAAAGGCATAAAATACCTTATGGACATTCTTGAATGTAATGACTTAATAAGTTGGGAGGACCTCAGCTCTAAATTTGATCTTCCTGCTTCCCAAAAATGAACCTATAGCATGATCAAAAGCGCTTGTGTTGTCCTCTCCTTGCCTATTATTTCCCATGTGGATTCTCACATGTTTCTTTTCTTCAAGTGGTAGGATGACTCTCTCCTGACTAAAGTCAAGGCCAGCTCTATATACAATTTACTCACCTATGATGACTCCGCTGTTAAACATGCTAATATGATCTGATACTCTAATTTGAACAAATCTTCCTGGCAAAATTTTTTTGGCAGATTGTGGAAGAGCCCTATCCCTCCCAAAATCCAAAGCTTCAAATGGAAACTTATCTTAAATAGACTTCCAAATAAGAAGGTTACCAAGAGTATTGAACTCTTCTCTATCTGTAGAGTCCTCGAGACCAGTAGACAAATGTTTTTTGATTGCTCTGTGGCTAAAGAGGTCTGGTTAATTTTTGGTATATATATTCTTGTGACTGTGGATGTTTTATTTATTATTTCTGGTACTATCCATGGGCTCAAAAAAGATGCTAATTTATTTTGGTTTATTCTTTCAGCTCATACTCTGGTATATTTGGAAAATTAGAAATGAAGAAAATTTTTAGGGTAATGACAAAATCTTTACTGAGTCTTTCCGTAGGCTCACTTTTTATAATATTGTTGTGCAGATATGTTTTAATATGAATGTTGAAAGGAACAAGCTCCTTCGATTCCTTAGAGATGGCTACGACACTATGTTCATTTACGAGATGAAGGATGGCTATGAATGGAGAAGGATTTCGAAGAACCAGGCTGCCTTTGAACATGCTCTTTCCAAGCTACCGAAGGAGATAAAGAGAAACAAAGGACCCTCCTATGCTCATGTGGAGATGCTATTGCAGCTTTAGGTCCGCAAGAAGGTCGTCTGGATGGAGGGAGCGTAAGGTTGGACTGCATGGGTAGAGTCTCATGATGAGATCTTTCAATGAGCTATTTTTACTACAACACTATATCTTTTTTTATTATGTATGATACCTATGGATATTTGTGGTATAGCCGAGGTAGGCGTGTGATGTAACTATTTTGGCTCGGGCTTAACACTCTGACTCTCTTTTTTGGTTGAAGCCTGGCCTCCCCAGATGTACACTTTTCTTTAACTAACGATTTTAAATACAAAAAAAAAGGGTTTGTGTTGTTTTTGTTTTCATCCTATGTCTTCATTATTTATTTATTTTTGGGTAATTTAGAGGTTTCATTGTCTAAATTTCCTTTCCCTACTTCCATTGGTGTGTTGCTTAATTAATTGATGAATTTTCCTTGTCTATGTTTTACATATATATTATTTTAGATGTGTATCTATTCAGACACTTAATACATTTAGGGGTTTTATTGTCTGCTTTAATATGCTTTGTATGTGCACTATTGTGTGGGTTATTTAATTTTAGGGTTTTCATTTCAACTTCATCTTCATTCTATGTCTCAATTACTTTGTTGATTAGTTGGATTCGGTTATTCTACCACTTAACAAATTTAGGGATTTCATTGTTTGTGATTAATGTAACGCCCCATGAGGGAACCCAGATGACAACAAATAAAGGCAACAAAGAGACATAATTTTTTTTACTTTTTTATTTTTTTTATTTTTTTAAACACATTAGTAAGAACCATGATTCTCATTAACTAACATTACTAAAAATAATAATCAATGCTCCAATGAACATATAATCTTAAGTTACTAGAATTATTCGCAATGAAGTAAACATCAATAACTCATAAAGTAGCAGAGAAGATAATAGAACTTATCATTTACATGTTTTACACCTAAGTCCTCCTAGGTTCCCCAACATTGTTACTAGCAACAACCATCACAATAAAGGATTGCATTTCTTTTCCCAATAAATCTACTATATAAGGATAAACATATTTTTAGCCTAAGTGAGCAGTATCATGATCATTACATAGATCATTTTTTCCTTGTAGGGAAATGGGTTGAACAAGCCTTAATTTTTGAAGGTAGTATTTCTCAAGATCAGACCATTATCATAATTCTTTACTATTATAAAATGATTATATTCCCGTTATATGTCCATTTAAATTTGAAAAGATCTGGTTTCAAGTAGAAGGTCTTAGAGATCTTATTAATCAATGGTGGAAGAATGCTCACGTTAGGGAAGGTAACAAAACTTTTATCTTTTTTAATAAAATGCAATTTGTGAAGTTCAGCTTGAAGGGATGGAATGGAGTGCACTTCAAAGAGATTTTTGTTGAGAATTTTCTTATATAAAAAAGATTGGAAGATCTCACAAGAAGTTTATTAAAGATGGTAGAAGATAATATTAAAAGAAAATAGTAAGAAAAGAAAGATTTTAATTTAAAACATAATTATTCTATCATTATTAAAATTTTAATAAGATAAATAATTATAGATTAAATTATAATAATTTTTAATTACTATAAAAAGACATAAATAATTAAAATAAATTTTAAACTTAATGAAAAATTAACTCCTAATAAATGATTTTAAAATTTATATATTTTATTTTTTATTATAAAAGATCTCTTTTTTAAAATTAATAAAATTTAAGCGATTAATTCTATAGTCTTCATTCTTCTCCCCAATTTTAAACCATTGATTTCAATAAGTAGGTGGTTCACTTCATATAGGGAATGTTTCGACATAATAATTATAATATAATACAAATTTTATAGTGAAAAAACATATTTTTCTCAAGAGCATAATCTTTATTTAGTCTAAAAAAAATATACAATTATAATTATAATATTAAATTAATCTCAAATATAATTACTAATTTATAGTATATTATTATATTTTTTTGTATTTATGTAATATTAGTTATAATTAGTTTTAATAAAATAGCTATTAATAACTATAAAAGTGAAAATAGACATTTTTTTTAATAACTTAAAGAAAAATATTTAAATTTATGACTAAAAGTTATTAAATTATTTTATATATATTAAAATGATAAAAATATTTATGATTTTCAAAAATTATTAAAAAAAAAGAATGATTTCAAAATATATATATAGAATATAAGTATAAAGAATAATATAATAATTAGGTTTATTTTTTTAATAGAAATATTTGTATTTAATTTCATTTAAACTAAATGAAATCCTTATAATTGGTTTTATTATCTATATTTTGAGATAAAAAATAATTATTAAAATTTATATTTTTATTTAGAAAAAATATTTTATTTACAATATTATAAATGATTAAAAATTTCAAAAAATAATTTAAAACAGACATTTCAGTTTTTAAAATTAAAAAAATGCAAAAAAAACCTAAAAGATCTATCATCCCTAAAAATAATAATCACTTTTGATTGGTGCGTACTAATTGAATAAATCAGTTTCAGTGAATGCAATATTATTGCCTAAGGTTAGTACTAATAACAATGATTCAAAACATAGTCAATAGGTATTCTCCATATTTTCAACTCTCCTGCTCTGCAAGTTTTCAAATTTCAAACCCCTACCATTCATGGTGGACTCTGTTGGTGGGGATCTTCTCCCACCGCCTATGAACCCCGTTTTGGACTCTGCGATGCTGACACTATCTATCACATCCTCTCTTGGTCCCATAGTGGATCCTCCCTCCAGTCCGGCTGTGATTCAGCTTGACAGTTCTTCTTCGATGAGCTATCTGGCCATGCCCGTTGTTTCTAATCCTAAACCCAACGTGCCAGTTGTTCATGATAAACAAAATATCATGAAACCTCCTACTGTTAACACGAATCTCAAAGGCTGGAAAAATGTGTTGGTCAGAAGCACCAAGACTGTGGACCCCGACATCATCTCCGTCTACTTGCAAACTAAGGAGGGAACGTCTTTAGAGCTCCCTAATGTTGTTTTGGACCATATTTTGCAGAACATGGCTAATAATCTGGTGGGTAAATTATTCTCCTTGCACACCATGGTGGAGATGGTTAGAAAATGGGTCAAGGACAAATGGAAACTGAAAGGGATTTCTTATGTTAGTGCCATGCATGTAGCCCTCTTCCTCCTCAAATTCACTATTGAGGAGGATGACACTCTTGTCCTCTCTGGATGCCAGTCCTATGATCGAAACAATCTATCGCTTTGGCGTTGGAAGGTTGGTTTTGACCCAGCGACTGACTTACA
Source organism: Cryptomeria japonica (assembly GCF_030272615.1). Taxonomy (NCBI): domain Eukaryota; kingdom Viridiplantae; phylum Streptophyta; class Pinopsida; order Cupressales; family Cupressaceae; genus Cryptomeria; species Cryptomeria japonica. The sequence continues at coordinate 153,247,830 of NC_081410.1, forward strand.
GAAAACTGCTATGGTATGGGTTCGGCTCCTGTGGCTCCCCATTGAATACTGGGATGAGTTCATCTGTAAATGGACTGGGAATTTCTTTGCTCATTTTGTTGGTGTTGATGAATTCACTAGAACCAAATCGCACCTGGTCTATGCTCGTTTATGTGTTTAAGCTATTGTGAGCATGAATATCCCCAACTTTATAACCCTCAAATCCAGGCTTGGTAGCTAGACTCAAGCCCTAGTTTATGAAAATGCCACCCTCTTCTGCCAAAAATGCCCCAAATCTAGGCATATTATTTCTCAATGTAAAGCTCCATCTCCCTTGCCTCTTAAGCTTAAGGGGTCGACCTAGTTGAAGACCATGTGCCAAATGCTCCTCCTATTCATCAAGACCCAATTGCGGGGTGGTACAGGAGAACCTAAGGGTTGAAATGGCCTTAACCAATTTTGGCTTGTGATCTTCAACCTTCCAGTAGTCATGTAAATACATAAGGATTGGCTCTAGTCTATTTGTATGGTTGTTTAATTGCAGTTTTTAAAATTTCTCTTATCGGCAAGACCTACCCTCGATCGGCAAGTGTTACCCCGATGAGTTCACCAGAGTTTGGAGTCGTTGTATCCGGTATCAGAAGGAGTAGTTTCACGTTACCGCGATGATTAACTTGACCTGTATTTGGACAATGATCACGGATGATCCAACAGTTGTTGCTATACCACGATGGGAAGATGATCGCCAGATAATCCTCACAACTTGGCAAGAAAGCACGTGCAAAAAGAGACGAGTTAACGACTGTGCAGGTTGAAGGTGGATCAACAGTGGTCGCTATACCACAATGGAGAGATGCACGAAAGTTATTCCCCGTGACTTGGCGACCAAGTGGTGGGACCTGATAAGAGAGCAGCTCAGGCGAGTTAATGGGTAAGCAAGTTCGGGATGATCGAATGATTGTCGCTATACCGCATGATGAAGATACTCGCTAGTTATCCCCCATGACATAGCGACTGGTGAGGTGGCGGTCCAGTGGTAGGTTAGGTGGTGCCTCGCTGGATGCACGGACAAACTAGGAAATAACACCATGGCAAAAGAGAGAGTAGTTCAACGGAGATAAAGATCGAGCAGATCAAGGAAGATTGGACGATCGGGATGTCATCGGCTATCGGAGGAGTCGTCTACTAGTTCATCGGGATATCGAAGCAACGCATTTGTGGTCTAACCGATGATCAAAGGAGTAGAGATCGATTGCGGGTGTGCACTCGAACCGAAGTCCAAAAGGTAAACACTTGGACACAAAAGATGGTCTTGTCGGTGTTTATGAATACGAACTGACCCGACTTCTTGGTGCATGTGGGATATTGTGTTTCTCATGAATGTAGACTATCGCAGACGGTTAAATTTCAAACCACTGGTGCAGTTGCAAATGGAAACGGTTGGTAACAAGATTTATCTCGTCTAATAGGAGGAGTTCCAAACATAGGATGTATGTATAAAAAGACCCAACAGGCATGTGTAAGGGGCTAATGGTTAATCGTGGATCATTGATCATTGTTTATTGATTGCCTCATAGAACAAATTTTGTTTTTCTGAAATGCAATAGAGAAGTCCATTTTCTAGTTTTCAATTAGAGTTTCATTTCTATTCATTTCACATAAGCTATTAATGTAATTGTTTCATTTCTCTGTTTTGTAAGTTGCTAGTTTGAACTCGTGAATAAATTCAGGTTCTGTAAATAAAGCTTTCCTTTTTTAGTTTTTGTTCCCTGTTTGCAATAATCAAATGGCTCTGACTTGAAACTCCACAAGATCTTTGGAGATTGTCAAGCAGAGCCAGAAATGTACAATAGGTTTTCATTTGGAAGAGACCAAGAAATGGCCATCACCATTTCTACATACTAAGCCTAGGAAAGCTTGGTGATAGTCCGACGAGGTATCAGTAATTTGAAGGAGATAACTTGTAGGGGAAGAAAACTAGTGAGAACTAGGAAAAGATCCAGAAGGCTACAAGACAAAAAATGAGACATTGTGTAACCATAGGGAAAAGTTTGCTAAACCAAACAAGATGGGTGGTTTTGCAAAAAGAGAGTGAATGTGTGTGTGTCCTAAATCCCTTCAAGGATTTAGTGAACAAGATTACTTTGTGAACTTGAGGAAGGTGAGATAAGCAAACAAATGGTAGGGAAGCCCTTAGATGTCTAGAGGGGTAGACTTGGAACCCGGAAAGGGATAGAAGCAAACCATCAAAGAAACCAAATTGATGGCAAACTAGGTTACCATCCCTATCATATTGGTATCAGAGCAAGGTTAGACTTGGGATGAAAGTAGTTGATGTTAGGCACTGAATAATTAGGAGAAAATAGTCTCAGAATGGTGACCAATGCAGAGTTAGCCAAGAAAGTAGAAGATCAGGAGGAAGACAATAGACTCCTGAAAGAAAGATTGCTACAATTGGAGAGCAAACTAGACGCGGTTGAGGATAAAACTGAGAAGGTAACAATCCAAGTCAGTGAAGGGAAGGGTAAAGAATCAATGGAAGAGGATAGGATACCTACCCCAGACCCTGTCCTACCTGAAGAACCTTTCCTTAAAGCAATTAAAGCCTTAGGAGGAAAATCCCTAGAAGGAGTGCCACTTTTTTATGGCAAAATGGAGCCTGAAGTAGTTATGGAATGGATTGAAGGATTGGAGAATCACTTTGAGTGTGATAGAATTAGTGAAGCCCAAAAGGTGAAGGTAGCCAAGTCTAGATAGAGAGGAGGAGCCTTAACTTGGTGGAAATTTATCCAAGAAGAAAGGAAAAAAGAGGGTAAGAACCAAATAGCCAGTTGGAACAAAATGCTAGCCAAGGTAAGGGAAGCCTATATCCCTGAAGATTAAGAGATCCAACTACACCAAAGGAGACAAAACCTGAGACAAAACCTGAGACAAAGAGACTTGGATGTGAGCAACTACATTGAGGAATTTTAGAAGTTGTGTCTGAGATCCAAGGAAGTAGAGGATGAGAGCATCAAGGTAGCCAGATACTTGAATGGCTTGAGATGGAATATTGAAGAGGAGTTGAGTTTGTTATGTCCTAACACTGCGCACAAGTACTATCAATTGGCACTGAAGGTGGAGGAAAAGAGTAAAAAAAACAAAGAACAAAGCAACAGAGGAAGAGGCAAAGGAAAAGATGGTAGAGGCCAAAGAGGCAATTTTGGTGGAAGAGGAATAGATCAAAGGTCCCAAGGAGAGTCCAAACTTATAGAGAAAAATTTGGATTCACATAGCAAGAGAAGCTTAAGAGGAAGGGGATCATCTAGCAACCTAGGAAGAGGTAGATCTTTTGGACCGGGAAGAGGGTCCCACTTCTCCACCATGAAGTGTTACAATTACCAAAAGTTGGGTCACCCTGCCTATAGATGTCCAAAGAAATCCTCTTCATCTCAAGGAAGTGAATGAAGAGTGACATATGCGCAAGAAGATGTAGAAAGAATCAAGACACAAGGTGTGAGCTTAGCTCCTAAAGATGGAGAAAATTTAATGATGAGAAGAGCCTTGATTAAGGAACTAATCAAAGAAGAACCAACTCAAAGAAGAGCTTTGTTTAGAATCAAATGCAAGGTCCTTGGTAAGGTTTATAGAGTGGTGATAGACTCAGGGTCTAATGACAACATTATGTCAGAAGAAGCAGTAAGTAAACTGAAGTTGGAAAGGATTCCACATAGTAATCCATATAGGGTCACTTGTCTCAACAAGGAGAAACATGTGGTAGTGAATGAACAAACATGGGTTGAGTTCAACATAGGTAGTTATAAGGATAAAGTCTTGTGTGACATCCTGCCTATGGATGCTTGCCATCTACTTCTTGGTAGACCATGGCAGTTTGACAGAAAGGCCATTCACAACGAAGAGAAGAACTCTTATTCTTTTCAAAAGGATGGAGTTACATACCATATTCAGTCCCTAAGTGATGAAGGAGAGAGAAGAAAAACTAAAGGTCCAAATGTGTTACTAGTAGGTGAAAAGGAGTTCATCAACACTCTCAAGGAAGGAGAAGGAGTGGGGTTTGCTCTTATAGTGAAACCAAAGGAAGCAAGGCTAGAAAAGAAGGTTCAAATATCTCATGAAGTGCAACAGATACTAGACAATTTCAAAGAGATCATAAGTGATGGAGCACCAGCAACCCTGCCACCTATTAGAGCAATAAGCCATCAGATTGATTTAATTCTAGGATCATCATTACCCAACAAAGAAGCCTATAAGATGACTCCCGAATAGAACAAGGAAGTGGATAGACAATTTCAAGAATTGTTGGACCAAGGGTTGATAAAAAAGAGCATAAGTCCTTGTGTCGTACCTACAGTGTTAGCACCCAAGAAAGGAGGAACGTGGAGGCTATGCACAGATTCAAGAGCCATAAATAGAATCACTATGAAGTACAAATTTACTATCCCAAGAATTGAAGACTTGATGGATTGCTTGGGAGGTACATAGTACTTCACTAATATTGATCTCAAGAGTGGATACCACCATATTAGGATAAATGAAGGTGATGAATGGAAAACAACCTTCAAAACCAATGAAGGACTTTATGCGTGGCTTTTTATGCCATTCGATCTTAGTCATGCTCCCAGTACATTCATGAGACTCATGAATGAAGTGCTAAAAGATTTTATTGGTAAATTTGTTGTTGTATACCTAGACAATATCTTGATTTTCAGTAGAATTAAAGAGGAACATCTAGAGCATCTTAGTATTGTATTGTAAAAATTGTATGATGGGAAACTAATAGTAAACTTGGAGAAGTGTGAGTTTATGAAGCAGGAACTTGTCTATCTTGGATTTGTAGTTTCAGGAGGAGATTTGAAGATGGGCACATCAAAGGTGGAAGCCATCACAAATTGGCCAACACCAAAGACAACAAGTGGAGTAAGAAGTTTTAATGGCTTGGCATAGTTCTATAGGAAGTTTATTAGAGGGTTCAGTGAGATTTGTGCACCCATGCTGGATACCATCAAAGGAGGAGTTAAGACTAAGTTTCAGTGGACCAATGCAGTTAACAAAGGGTTTGAAATTTTGAAACAAAAGGCAGCTACACAACCAGTACTCATTCTTCCTAGTTTTGATAAGTTGTTCACAATTGAATGTGATGCAAGTAACATAGCAGTTGGTGTTGTTTTGAGTCAAGAGAATAGACTTGTAGCTTTCTTTAGTGAGAAGCTCAATGATGCCAAGAAGAAGTATTCATCCTATGATCTCTAGTTGTATGCTCTTGTCCAAGCTCTTAGGAAGTGGAGGCACTACTTGTTACCTAAGGAGTTTTTTGTTTACACAAATAATCAAGCTTTAAGTTTTTTGAATTCACAAGATAAGTTGAGTCATAGGCACGTTAAATGGGTTGAGTATTTGCAATCATATACTTTTTCTATTAAGCATAAGAAAGGATAGTGTAACAAAGTAGCAGATTCTTTGAGTAGAAGGATACTAACAGTGCAAGAAGTGCAGATTCAGAGTATTGGAGTTGATTACTTCAAGGATTTGTACCCCAATGATGAAGATTTTGCAGCCATTTACAAGGTTTGCTAAGAATTTCTGAATCACTTTCATAGTGAATATGTTGACTTTACTTTGCAGAATGGTTTGTTGTTTAAAGGTGGATAGCTGTGTGTTCCCAAAGGATCGATGAGGGAAAATTTGATCCAATAAAATCACAATGGATGTTTGAGTGGTCATTTTGGCCTTAATAAGACATTGGAACTTGTGCAAATATTCTACTATTAGCCCAAAATGTAGAGGGATATCCGAAGGTATGTTGAGTAGTGTATGGTTTGTCATAAAGCTAAAGGTACAACTACTAATGCTGGTCTTTATGAGTCATTACCTATTCCTATATGGCCATGTGAATGTGTAAGGATGGATTTTGTGGTTGGATTACCCAAAACAAAGCTTGGTTGTGATAGCATTTTTGTTGTTGTTGACAAATTTAGTAAGATGACACATTTTGTTCCTTGTAAAACTACCCATGATGCTAGTCACATTGCACACTTCTTTTTCAAAGAGGTTATAAGAATCCATGGTTTTCCGGTTAGTATTGTTTCAGATAGAGATGTCAAATTCCTTGGACATTTTTGGAAAACTCTTTGAAAAAGACTAGGAACTAACTTGTCTTTTGGTTCAGCTTATCATCCCCAAACGGATGGTCAAACAGAGGTGGTCAATAGGACACTTGGAAACCTTTTAAGGTGTTTGACAAAAGAATATGGACAAAGTTGGGATCAGGTTCTTCACCAGGCGGAGTTTTCCTACAATGACAGTGTCAACAAATCTAGTAGGAAGAGTCCCTTTCAGGCAGTGTATGGTATGCATCCACGAGGTGTTATGGAATTACGAGATCTTGGTAATCTGTCACATAGAAGTGGTCAAGCTGATGATGTCACTCAATCTATGAAGGAGGTTCATGACCAAGTCAGGCGAGCTCTCTAAGATTCTTCACAAAAAGTTAAAGCCCGAGTTGATACCACCTGGTGAGATGTGCAATTTTCAATTGGAGATTTGGTGATGGTACATTTGAACAAGGGTCGACTTTAGAAAGGGGTTCCCAACAAGCTACAAATGAGGAGAATAGGCCCTTGTAAATTTTTAGCCAAATATGGCTCTAATGCCTATAAGATTGATTTTCCATCTAATATTGCTTTGTCTCCCATTTTCAATGTCGCAAATTTGGTTGTCTACAAGGGACAACTTCCCAAGGAGGATGCACGATTTTCAGATGTTCAATAGTCACTTGCCAATCTGCCATTACTTTCTCCTTCCACAGCTCAGGTTGAGAAAGTGTTGGATTCCCGCTTTCTCAAGAAGACTAGACAATAGGTCTACATGGAACATTTGGTCAAGTGGATGCATAAACCTGATTTTGAAGCGACCTGGGTCCCTGAATCAGACTTTGTTAAGTTGGGAATTGATCTTTCCTTGTTGTCGAGTGCAGTCACTTGACTTCTTTGTTTTGGGGGGAGTATGGTGGAGGAGTACCTAAGGGTTGAAATTCCCTTAACCAATTTTGGCTTGTGAAACCTTTCAGTGGTCATGTAAATACTTAAGGACTGGCTCTAGTCCATTTGTATGGTTGTTTAATTGTAGTTTTTAAAATTTCTCTTATCGACAAGACCTACCCCCGATTGACAAGTCTTACCTCGATGCGTTCGCTAGAGTTTGGAGTGGTTGTGTCGGGTATCGAAAGGAGCGGTTTCACGTTACACCAATGAATAACTTGACCTGTATTCAGATGGTGATCGCGGATGATCCAACGAATGTCACTATACTGTGATGGCAAGATGATCGCCAGATAATCCTCACGACTTGGCGAAAAAGCATGTGCAAAAAGAGGCAAGTTAATGACCATGCAGGTTGAAGGTGGATCAATGACGGTCGCTATACCGCAACGGAGAGATGCACTAAAGTTATTCCCCATGACTTGGCGATCAAGTGGTGGGACCCAACAAGAGAGAAACTCAGGCGAGTTAACAGGTGAGAAAGTCTAGGATGATCGAATGATTGTCGCTATACCACATGATGAAGATACTCGCTAGTTATCCCCCACAACATAGCAACTGGTGAGGTGGCGGTCCAGTGGCAGGTTAGGTGGCACCCAGCTGGATGCACGGACAAACCAGGAAGTAACACCATGGAAAAAGAGAGGGTAGTTCAGCTGAGATAAAGATTGAGCAGAGCAAGGAAGATCGGATGATCGAGATGTCATTGACTATTGGAGGAGTCATCTACTAGTTCATCGGGAGATCGGAGCAACGCGTTTGTGGTCTTATCGATGGTCAAAGGAGTAGAGACTGACTGCGGGCGTGCACTCGAACTAGAGTCCAAAAGGTAAACACTTGGACACTAAAGATGGTCTTGTCGGTGTCTATGAATACGAACTGACCCGACTTCTTGGTGCATGTGGGATATTGTGTTTCTCATGAATGCAGACTGTTGCAGACAGTTAAATTTCAAGCCGTTGGTGCAGTTGCAAATGGAAACGATTGGTAACAAGATTTATCTCATCCAATAGGAGGAGTTCCAGACAAAGGATGTATGTATAAAAAGACCCAACGGGCATCTGTAAGGGGCTAATGGTTAATCATGGATCATTGATCGTTGTTTGTCGATTGCCTCAGAGAACACATTTTGTTTTTTTCTGAAATGCAATAGAGAAGTCCATTTTCTCGTTTTCAATTAGAGTTTCATTTATGTTCATTTCACGTAAGATGTTAATGTAATTGTTTCATTTCTCTGGTCTGTGAGTTGCTGGTTTGAACCCGTGAATAAATTCGGGATCTGTAAATAAAGCTTTCCTTTTTCAGTTTTTGTTCTTGTTTGCAATAATAAAATGGCACTGACTTGAAACTCAACAAGATCTTTGGAGATTGTCAAGCAGAGCCAGAAATGTACAGTAGGTTTTCATTTGAGAGAGACCAGGAAATGGCAATCACCATTTCTACACATTGAGCCTAGGCGAGCTTGGTGATAGTCCGGCTAGGTATCAGTAATTTGAAGGAGATAAATTGTAGGGGAAGGAAACTACTGAGAACTAGGAAAAGATCCAAAAGTCTACAAGCCTGAAAACGAGACATTGTGTAACCATAGGGAAAAGTTTGCTAAACCAAACAAGATGGGTTGTTTTGCAAAAAGATAGTGAATGTGTGTGTGTCCTAAACCCCTACAAGGATTTACTGAATAAGATTACTTTGTGAGCTTGAGGAAGGTGAGATAAGAAAAAAAATGGTAGGGAAGCCCTTAGAAGTCGAGAGGGGTAGACTTGGAACCCAGAAAGGGATAGAAGCAAACCATCAAAGAAACCAAATTAATGGCAAACTAGGTTACCCTCCCTATCATGGGGCTTGTTGTGACTCCTCCTCCTAGCTCGTACCTGCCTCCCCTGCAGTCGAGGATCTGGTTATGGAAGAATACCCCTTTGTTGAGAGTATTATTAGCCTTCTCAAATCTCCTGCAAAGCATGTGAACGAAGCCTCTAAAACAGCCCTGAAGGAACAATGCATCTTCTCGATGACCAATTCAGTTTCATTGGTTGATCAATTGGAAGATGACAAGATTGCGAGGGACCCCACTCTCACCTTGGAGACATCTTGCTCCCCGATGGTGTTTCTCACTCCGAACTATGGTATCCTCTCCCCTGGTGCTCCTAGTGCGTCATCCAGTGGTTGCATGACTCCTGTTGACAAGGGCTAGATTACTCAAAGATGCAAGATGAGGAATGCAAAGCCTGATGTGGGGACGAACCTTAAAGTGGGCCGACCATTGCAGAGAATATCGAGACAAAAGGAAGTAGAAAGGGATATTGCCAATGGCAGATAGTGGACCTTGGAGACGTCCATAAAAGGTAAGAAATGAAGGTCCTTTCATGGAAAATGAGGGGCCTCAAAAATCCCCAAAAGAAATATGCTCTTAAGAAGTGTATTTTAGAAAATATAATTATGGTCCTTCTCCAAGAAGTTAAGATGTCTATATCTTCCTTTTCCTTTGTTGCAGGGAAAATTTGGCCTGGTGCTAAGTTTGTTATTAGTGATGCTACTGGAGCCTCTGGTGGCTTGGTTACCATGTGGGACCCCTCCCATTTTTCTGGTAGTCTTCTCTCCTCCTCGACCAACCTTTTGGTCTCTAAACTCTCTTCCCCGACGGACTCCTGCCTTCTCGTTAATGTTTATCCCCCCAATGTTAGATCGGGAAGACTAAATATCTGGAACGCCATAACTTCTCTAATACAAAATAATGCTAATGCCCATTTGTTGATTGCGGGTGATTTCAACTCTCCTTTGATCCCCTCTGAGAAGTTGGGAGCCCCCCTAGAGTACTCTGACAACATGACTGATATTGCCGACTTCATTGGTAGGAATGGGTTGATGGATGTGGAACTAACTGGGCAAAAATTCACTTGGTCCAAACTTATGAAGGGAAAGGATCTTATTCAAGTCAGACTTGACAAATTTCTCATCTCGCGCAATTGGGTTGGTCCCTCCTTGAAGCTCACTGCCCTACCCAAAACGATCTATGACCAAAACCCCCTGCTCGTCTGGAATACCACAAATCGCTGCAAGGAAAAATCATCCTTTTCGGTATGAAATTATGTGGAACTCTCATCCAGAGTTCAAGGATTGCATTAAAAGATGGCGGAGCACCTGCATCCCTAGCATGCCTATGTTCTAGATTGCCTAGAAGCTTGATTTGGTCAAAAGAAATGTTTGGGGTTGGAATAAATACACATTCAGGGATATCTTCAGGCAAAAAAAGGAGCTCAATAGTAAATTGACTGCTATCCAAGAGTGCATCGATCAAGGTGACTCCCTTGAAGCTACCCATATGGAGGAGGCTGCTCTATGTAGAAAATGGAAGGAAAACTCCCACAAAGAAGAACTCTACTGGAAACAAAAATCCAGGGTTCAATGGCTCAAAGAGGGTGACAAGAATATGAATTTCTTTCACATATTTGCTATTATCCACAGGCATAGAAACCACATCTCCTCTATCTTGGATGATAACAATCAAGAGGTCAATGATGAGGATAATTTGAGTAGATTGATTACCAACTATTTTGCCACTTTGTTTAGGGAAGATGGTGACTCTGGGGCCCCTGCCGGGGAGGATCTTCTCAACTGCCTCCCACCACCCCTCTCGATGGATTTTTTCAGATCAGTAAGGCTTCTCAACAAACTCAATTATACCTTCATTGCCCTTGTCCCTAAAACTCAGGAGTCATCTAGTCTCAAGGACTTCTGCCCTATCAGTCTCTGCAACACTATTATAAAATCTTTAGCAAAATTCTTGTTAATAAGCTCAAACCTTTCTTGGATCCTCTGACTATCCCCTGCCAAAAGGGTTTTATCCCGGGGAGAGAGATTCTTGATGCAGTCATCTCTACTAATGAGAATATTCACTCCATGGATAAGTGTCCTCAGCCGGGGATGGTGCTCAAGCTTGACATCTCCAAGGCTTATGATAGAGTCAACTAGAACTTCCTTTTCAAAGTTCTCAAAGCTATGGGTTTTGGAGATAAACTTATCAAACTTATTGGGGAATGCATATCTATGGTCACCTACTCTATGCTTCTCAACGAGAGCCCCTTGGAGATGTTCAGGGCCTCCAAAGGACTGCGACAAGGGGATCCTCTCTCCCCTTACCTTTTCATCATCCTTGCTGAAGTGTTGGCTTCTAACTTGAACTCCATGGTTCGCAGGGGAGCTCTCCTGTGCATCAAACCTACCTCTACGACGCTTCCTAATGTTTTGCAGTAGTTCGTCAACGACACTATTCTTTTTGGTATCTCCTCTATGTGGGAAGCCAAGGCTTGGAAATCCTTTCTCAACTCCTATGCTTTGGCCTCTGGCCAACACATTAACTATGAGAAGAGTAACATTTACTTCTTTCACACTCATGTCCAACTCCAAGATAAAGTTTGCAAAATCCTTGGTTGTCAAATGGCCTCCCTCCCTGGCACCTACTTGGGCCTCCCCTTGATTGTTAAAGATGTCTCTAATTCCTTTTGGATCTCTATCCTCGAAAGAATGCAGAAGAAGCTGGCTAGTTGGAAAGCTAGATTCCTTAGTAGTGCTAGGAAATTGCAATTGCTCTCCTCCTCCCTCCAGGGGATCCCTGTGTATTTCCTCTTCCTTTTTAAGATTTCTGCGACTATGGCTGCTAAGTTGGAGAATATCCAAAAGAATTTCCTTTGGATGGGAATGAAAGAAAAGAAGAGGCTCACCTTGGTGGGCTGGGACAAAGTTTGTCTTTCGAAGGCCATGGGCAGGTTGGGAACTTGCAAGATCTCAAGGTTCAATAAGGCCCTTATGACCAAAATTGCCTGGAAGCTTTTGAATAAGGATACGGATTGGAGCAAGATCATCAGGGCCAAATACCTTGGTAATTGGGACTTTTCCTCTATTTTGAAAGAGGAGGGCCTTCCGAGGGGTTCCAAAATGTGGGATAACATCTTGAGCTATCGGGACACTTTATCTCATGGCTTGAGGTGGCTTATTGGAAATGGAAGGAATATTCTCTTCTGGGAGGATTGTTGGTTGGGAGAGAAACCCCTTTCTTCTTCCCCCTCCCTTGAAAGGCTCCAGGATACTACCAAAAGCTTCTTTGGAGAAAGGGTCAGTGATTATTTCAACAATTGCAATTGGAGGGCCTTGGAGGACTGATGCATTGATCATCCCTTCCTCCTCTTTGTTGCTAGAGAGCTCTAGAAGCTTTTGGTTGGTACGTTCCTCCCCCTTTTTCCCAAGGAAGATAGATTCATTTGGAAGTGGGACCCTTCTGGAGACTTCTCTATTAGAACTGCCTACACTAGCTTGCTAAGAGAACCTGCTTACACCTCTATTTGGAAAGAGGTCTAGAATCCCCAACTCATCCCCAAGGTTAATTTCTTTTGGTGGACTACTCTCCTCAACAAATTTTTGACCCAAGATAATTTGGTCAAGTGGAGATTCCAATTCCCTAACAGATGCATCCTCTGCAAAAATGGTGAGGAAAGTCTTGCTCATCTCTTCCTCTATTGTGCCTTTACTTAGGAGCTCTGGGGGATGGTCTACATCAAGCTCAATATTCCTTGGATTATGAATGATAAATTGTTAAATTTGTCCCAGGAGTTTCGGGCCCCCTCTTTCAACCCCCTTATCCAACAACTGTGGAAGCAGATCCCTCCTCATGTGAGCTGGAGTATTTAGAAGGAAAGGAATGACAGGATATTCAGAGACAAAGAGGCCTTTGTGGAAACTATGTTTTCTCGATTCCTTAAGTTGATTCTTGAGAATATCTTTGTTTCTAAAACCCGAATGACGTCCAAGCCCCCCTCTAACTAGGAATGGGAAATTGCTAGATGTTGGAACATTCCCTCCTCGTTCTCTCTTGTTGACTACTCTAAGAGACTCCTAAGGAAAAGCACGGTCTGGTTCCCTCCGACTATATATTTCAAACTCAATTTTGATGGGGTTGCCAGGGGGTCTGGCTACTGGTGGAGAGGTTATCAGATCCCATTTGGGGGCCCTTGTTGTTGCTTATGTAGGTAACCTGAATGGGCATTCCTCTAATCAGGCTAAAGCTATGGCCTTAGCTTGGGGAATTCGTGTCGCCCTCACCATGGGAATCAGGATTATGGACATTGAGGGTGACTCCAAGCTCATCATTGATGTTGTCAAAGGGCAGAATAAGCTTAATTGGACCATTGAGGGAACCATCAGGGACGCCCTGAGGCTCATCTCTGAGCTTGACTCATTTAAAATCATGCATGCCTTTAGGGAAGGCAATAGAGTGGTAGATGCTCTGGCAGCCATTGGACTAAATCTCTCAAGGTTGAGATGTTGGAGGAGTCACAATTCCCTCCTGGACCATGTTAACTTCCTTCTTCACGAAGAGAAATAAAAAATTCTTATTAATGATTGAGTTGTTGCCAAGTGTTTTCCCTACCCTCCTCTCTTCCCTTGGGGTAGTCTGGAGGTGTTGGTTTCATAATTCAAATTATGAGAATATCCCTTCGATCTTTTCTGATGTGGTTGTGACTCAATCGACCAATCTGGTGGTGATGGACGTGTTGCTTTGTTGGTAATTCCTTTGGGCTTACAAGGTCATGATGAGGTACGATTGGATTGTCAATGTGATGGTTGTCGTTGGTATTTGCTAGCTCTTCATGCCTTGTAACCAGGAAATCATTTCTAAAAGTGATTTCAATTTTTCCCATTCACCAAACTTCATGTCTCATTTATTGACGTTGGGCTTGCATACTTCCCGTTATCTTTTCTCGGCTTACTTCTCGAAAGGTCTCTGCAACTTTCTTTGCGAATTTTTTTTTCATAACTAAAGAAGATTTGTTGGCGGAGGATATGAGGGGTGACAGAGTTAGATGCAAACTAGATAATCTGGATGATTTTAGAAATGACCCCCTGGTCTGGAATTTCTATGTTGAAGGAGGGGTTGTCAATTTTTTAGAATGTCTATAGGGCCACGATGAGCATCTCTCGGTTGCTTTTGCCTCCTCCTGGTCTAGAAGGCGTGTCTCAGTGGGCGACATTTTCTTTGATGTATCTGAGGAGACTATTGCCTAGGCTACGAAGTTGACCCTTGACGGTCGATGCTGAAAGCGTACTGACCATGTTGCCAATAGCGAAGGTTTGAAACGATTCTTCCGCAACCGCGAAGAACTTGTCAAACTCCAGGGTGGGTTTGCTTGAGAGGAGCTCAAACACCCGTGGAACATGATTTGCCTTATGATCATGAAGTACTTCACTCTCAAGGGCAAGAACAAGGTATTCTACTACTATCATTTGCCCCTTCTCAATCATTTCCGCAATAATAATTTGCTTTGTCTGCCTTTTATTTACTGCACTCTATTGAAAGCTCTGTTAAAGACACCATGGATCCCAAACATGGGGATAAGTCACCCTACCTCCTTCACCAAGGCCTCATTTATAGGGTGTATAAATTCCATGAGGCCCTTTGCCCCCCCGGAACCTCTCGCTCTCTCAACCCCCAATGCCTACTCCTCAGCAGCTTGTCGCCCTATCTATGACCTTCCCTAGATTTTTCTAGTATCCTTCATGAAGGCTTTGCTACAACCACCATGTCTCTGTCTGCTTATGCCTCTGCTGTTTCTTTATTTGTGGTCTCCCCCAGTTTGAATTTGTCAGCCTCTCCCAGTGCTTCCCACTCCCTGTCCAAGGGAAAAGGAAAAACCCCTGTTAAATGCAAACGTATTGTCTTTGATGACAATTCATCCTCTGAGGATGCTGAGAATGACAAACCTTCCCACAATTCATCCTCTGAGGATGCTGAGAATGACAATCCTTCCCCTGATTCTGAGGTTAAAAGGAGATCCTCCAGACTGGCTTCCAAAAGCCGCAAGAACAAGACCTTGGTGATCGAAAATATTGACTCGGAGGAGGACCCCATTGGGGACAAGGAGGGAGAGGACCCTAATACTACTATGGGGGACACTAATGAGGATGTTGTGGATGTGGATATGACTAGGGACCCCATGGTTCCAACCACTGTTGGTGCCGCTGAAACGGGCAATTTTGGGATGCAAACCCAGGACCCTATTGATGTTAAGGATACATCCCCTATGAACATGGGCTTTGAGGGTGCCATGGGTGAGGAAATTTCTGATAACAAAGCCTTGGACTTTGGTAACTTGGACCTCGATTTAAAGATGGCAGAACGGGTGATGCAATCTCTCCCCCTAATGGGCCTGGGTAATGACATTGACAACCCCCCTGCTGAAGATGTGCCCAAGGAGATGGAAAAGACTACGTATGACATGGCTGTTGTGAACCCCCAAGGTGTCCCTAGTCTACAAAAAATGGAAAAGTTGCGCACAGTCGTGTTGGACATCACGGAGAGGATTGAAAACCTGGGCCCCATGCTTGAATTGCAAGCTATCATGGATGATGTCAACCGACTCAAGAGCAAGATGGAGGCCTGGGATGCCTAAATGATGGGCCTTAACAAATTTCATTTGTAGGTGTTACATAGCTCGACACTCACCCTCTCTCTGCTCAAGGAACGTACTGCAGACACGGAGGAGGATAAGTAAGAGGCTAGGGACCTTTACAAGTTCTTGTCCAATGAATGGAACAGTGCCATGGATGCCATTGGGGTGCGTAAGTACCCCTGTAGCTTGTTTTTGTGTTTTCTACTGCTGTTTCTGATTTCTAAAGACTTGGCCTCTTTTTGTTGTTAGTTGTTGTTAATGTTGTTATAGTGTCGTTTCTGCACTGTGGTTTCGTTAATAGTTATGCTATGTAAAGGGTCAGTGCCCTTGTTCTCACTGCTTTATTAATAAAAAACAATGATTCAATAATTAAAAATTAAAATAAATATTTTTATTACAACTCAAAATTATAATAATTTAAAATCAAAAAAAATATTTTTATTATAAGTAATGCCACTATATGACACTTGTTGTAAGATAGTCAAAAGAAATAATAAATGTTAAAAATAATAGTAATGGAAGAGGAGTCAATGCCATGCGATTAATTTCTATATGTAATCACCTTGACAAATAAATCACTTATCACTGAATTTTATAATTTTTTTTTGGGTTCAAACATGCCATTAAAACTAAATCTTAATTTTTCCAACTCACTTGTAACTAAATTATCAAAATAAAAAAAAAAAAAAATTGTTCAAACATGTCACCAAAAATCACACCCAGCAACAAAAAAAACACAATGATTAGAATTGAGAGCGGAGCGTTGGAGCCTAATGCCAACCTAGATGATTAGAATTGAGAGCTCAGTTTTTGTTTACACAACACACAGCTTTAATAAATTTTGTAGAATCGGCTTGAACGTTGGAAGAGCTTGTCGTTGGAACATTGGAGCCTAGCCGTTGGGAGATTGATGCTTGAACGTTGGAGCCTAAGGCCAGCTGGACTAGCCGTTGGAGATTCATGCATTTGAAGGCATGGTCTATAAAATCAGGGCAAGAGAGGGTAAGAGGATTTGTGGTAGGGACTGGTAGTGGGACTGAGATTCATACATTTGAAGCCATGGCCTATAAAATCAGGGCAAGAGAGGTAGAGATTCATACATTTGAAGCCATGCTCTGTAAAATCAGGGCAAGAGAGGGATAGAGGATTTGTGGCAGTGGGACTGAGCTTTGCATTTACATTGGAGTGTTGGGTCATTGGACAGAAGGTGCTTACGGAATTATTTGTCTCTTTGAAAGATTTAGAAACTGAGGTGTGTTAAAGTTTGTTAGCTCTATCCTCTCTTTCTCAATTTGCTAAACATTTTCCTTTCATGTAGTAAGGCATAGTTACCCTGCTTTCTTCAAATGTTGGTCAGTCATAATTTTGTAGGTTTTTCTTTTTCCCATCCCCTGTCTCTCATTTGTTTGAATAAAATGTTCCTTGTTTTGATTTACAGTCCCAACGTGCGACGAAACTCTCGGTTCATGGTTAAAAGGGCTTGACAGTGAGCTGGTTGTGATCGATCAGGTATGTCTCATGAGTCCAGACGACTTCTTTTTTAAAATTTAGCTATTTAGCTATTTAGCTATTTTGTAGAACCTGTTATTATTCTGTTCTTTATAAATTTAAATAGATTTTTCTTTTGTTAAATGAGCCAGTACTTACTAGTTTGATTTATATTTTTACTACTCTGTTAAATAAGCCTTCTCAAATAGGGTCACTCTATTCCATTGAATGCCCTTCTATGATGTAAAACCTTATTATATCATAAATAGGGCTTTATAGAACTCAAGGTTTACATAATTAAATTGACCCCACTCGCTGGATGTTTCCTTTGGAGAGATGTCCACTGCACTTAGAAATAGGTGCTACAGTTTGCTTAGATTTTGTAGCCAACTTGCAAACCCATGGCTCTGAAATCTTGTTGGATAATTGGAGAATGAAATCTGATTTACCCTGGAGCTGCTAAGGTGGTTTGCTGGTGTCATGCTATCAATGTGAGAAGCTGATGAACTGAAACTTTGATGTAATCTCCCTAGGTTTTTCTAAGAACACTGTTTAGTTTTCGAAACTCGGGATTGCAACTTTAGCAAGCAGAGATGATAATTTGAGATCTTCCATTGAAGTAGGCTTTTGCCTGTGTTAGTGCTCTATGATATGAACATTCATGAGGTAATAATCATTTTAACATTGCTGTTTCTAATAATGAATCTAGTCCCTGTTTTCCCTAGGCTTCCCTTGCAGGTCCTATTTAAATTGAGCTACCTTGCAAGTTCGCTAGCAATTTTTGATACTGTTTTCCCTTTAACACACCCAAACCAAACTATTACAAATGGACTTGCTTGCCTACTTTATTTGCATTGATTCTTCAAATATAACTGTAGGCTCGGCTTATTATTTCTCAAGATAGCTGGCCTGTTTGTAACTTCCATAGATTTCTTCTATTAGTTCTAGTATTTTGGTCCTCTTGACCGGAAGGTTTTTTTAATATCTTCTCCATGGTTATTTTTCCAAGACGAAACCATGGCTTTCTCTATTTGAGTTTTAGTATTTCATTGTTTCTTAGACCCAATTTTTTTCTCAGGCGATTGGTTTCCCTCATTATTTCCTCCTTTCTCATGATTGGAAGGAACACCCATTTCTTCTCTTTTTGGTTTAATAAAGAGGAGATATGATGCCCTTTGCTGGGGCCTCCCAGTCATATAATATAGATGTACCTGATGAATCTTTGCGGTATTTGAGATAATTGCTGCAGGGTTATCGGCAACATGATTTTATGTTGGTGCATGATGCAAGACAACTCCTCGTCTTACAAATTCAAATTTCAAAATACAAACATAGTCTCGCTGTTACAAATAAACTCAACACAATTTTTACTTTATTCATCGAATGCGTCTCAATATGCAAATCGTTCTATATACAATTGGACAACATCGACCTCTCTCAATAGGCTCTTCTCAATCTGCACAGACAAACACCCTCTGCTCAATATTCTTATTCTCTACGCACTCTTTTCATCTCCTCAGCGCAGGTCTTAACTATTTTTGTTTTAATGACCCCTTATCTCTGCTTTCTCCCTTGCTACATACTATTCCCCTTTCATGTGCTGCACAGCCCCCCCCACACCACTTGGGTCGATGCCACTCCTATTGGCCACACACCTCCACATCGTCTCTCTATTCTGACTTATATTGCATTTCTACATCTTGGTAATTCAAAGCCTGTTTCATATGGTTAGATGGTGTTTTTTCTTCTTCCTTTGAAACTCTTTATTTCTTCCAATGCCTCTATCCTTACTCAGCTGGCTGTGTAGCTTCTTGACCTTTCAATTTTGCTTATTCGGTCGACTTTACTTTATTCTCCACATTGCCCCTTCGCCTTTCCTGCAATCAATTTTCAGCCACATGATGTTTGGGCAATGAATCAACTTCCACACCTACCAGCGACAGTTTCTAAGCCCTTTCAACAAGTCCATTTTGGCCGTTCATATCCTGCATTCATTGAAATTCATTTCAATGAGACAATCATTCAATCAGTTCACATGTCACGTAGATGGTTCCATATTTCTCATACGTGTCCATGAAACTACATTTCGAATGAACCATTCTGTGAAATGGATCACATGGCCTGTATTTGCTTCCACATTTTGAGCACATGTCTACCAGGGTAACTGCGATTATCATATCTGACAAGAATCCTCTTAGTCGTTATGCTTTGATGGATATCAAAACTCTGTTTCAAAACTCCCATTTTCGCTTTTTATTAAACTGTGACCGTTGGCTTTCCAGATCTCATATTTTCAACTCGATGGAATATGCATTGAAAACTTTCCCCAAAACATAATTCATTTGCCCTTTTGTTTGGACCTTAACCCAATATGTGGCGAAAAAACATCTTGACTCGGTTTAATGATTCCTGATAGAGTTGAAGTGATCCCAAGATTTCATTTTTGAACTCATCCCTATTCGCAATATGAGCTACTAACCCCATTATGCCAAAAAAGCAGATAATATCAATGGCAAGCTGAATAACTGAAAAAGAAAGATGCCAAAACCAAACTGAAGAAGATCGCTTATCCATCTTCTGTGCTTCTGCACCAGTGCACCACCATCAGTCTATGCCGAACTTTCATATAGCTGTTAGCAGAATTATATGTTCTGAAGGTTGACTTTCCCTTGGAAGAATAGTACAGTTTACATGGGGAAACTTTATTTGTAAATTTTCTTGTATAATTGCTGCTGTTATCTGCAAATGTTTTCCAACTTAAATCTAATAGAAAGACATACACTCCAAGAACATGCCTAGTTTTTCTTGTGCATCCTCCAACTTCTCACATGTCGTACCATGCTTTGTTTCCTTAAGATACCTGTCTAGTCATTCACTAAACAAACTTTGTAGAATTTACTCAAGCTTGGATAAACAGCCCGCAGTTCACAATTCTGAAAGTAAGGAATTTTTATGCCTTATAGAACCTTTCTTGTCTGATAAAGATCTTGTTGTGATATCTCATCTACAAGTCCTGACCTCAAAATATTCGACAATCTTGTGAGAGTTGCGGCCTAATGGTTCATTGTAAACGATTTGTCCTTTTTCATCAAAAGTAACTGAATCCATTGTAGGTAGAAATTATTATCGGTCACTGAAACTAACGATATAAGATAGTCTCAACTAAGATATTCTCTCACCTCATCAAATACTTCAAAGATGTCAATTCTAGGCTAATGAACAGTACATACAATAGTTCTTCCAGCATCAACAATACTACAGAGTTCACATGTCAATTGCAGCAGCTCTTGTAGTCCAGAAATGGGTTCATCCATGAAAATTGTAGAGGGAATTGCAGCAATCTCTACAGCAATTCAACCTTTTTCTTTGTTCAGTTGATAATCCAGTGACACAATGCATCCCTTAAGTTGTCCAACTCCACATACTCCATGACCTAATGAAAAAATGCCGTGTAGGCCTAACAATGCATCTCTTAAGTTGTCCAACTCCACATACTCCATGACCTAATGAAAAAATGCCGTGTAGGCCTACCAATGCATACCTTAAGTTGTCCAACTCCACATACTCCATGACCTCGTGAGCAAATGCCTGCAAATTGGAATCTGCACATTTAGTAACATGGCACCGTACAGTTACACTATCTCAACACTAAAAAGAACCTAGTTGCCTATGAAAATATGTAGTTGTGAACTTCACAGTTTTAGTTACTGTTGCAACATCTTTTGCAAGACAGAGATATGTCGAATGTATTAATGATTCCCAGACAGAAATGGGTCTCAACTCTCCAACATTGGAAGGGATCTTGGCCAACGAAATCCAACTGATATCTAATGTTTTAAATATTCAAGTTTAAACAAAGAGGAATGGATCTCACTTGCCAAACCCAAATATAAGAAAGCCAGCTGTGTAACATGGTTACCTAATTCATATTTTGCCATGACTGTAAGCTGTTGTACTCACTTGTAATTTCATATTCTGGGTATGCAACTAAAAGACGAATAGAGTTTAGCCATATGACCAACAAAAAATTCATTTCATTTGGAAACCCAATCTAGCAATATGACGACAATTAGGAGCTTTTTAATCTGCTGTAATTGCTGAATAATAATGTTTATCTTTCTTTTAGCATCCCGATTATAATACTATGATGAATCATTGATACTGAAATCCATGTGGACTCAAAAATAGATTGTGAAATTCCTATGAAGTTCAAAATGGATTGAGAATCTAATCTTGATTTTCTTGGATCATTTGCCTTTTCTTGAAGAGAAGTCATCCCCATTTCATCGTGTTGTAGTTGTGGAAAATATTTTTGGAACTATTTAAGTATGGAGCACTTAGCCTGATCTCCATACTACTTCACCTTGACTCGGAGTGTGGAGTATCGAAGAAGAGACTCTATGAAACTAAAGAGCAGAAAACAAGTGTCAATAGAAGCTCTTAATCTATGAAACTAAAGAGTAGAAAACAAGTGTCAATAGAAGCTCTTAATTATTTAAGAGACACTATGACTTTGAATACACTTACATCCTACAAAAGAAACAAAGAATTGTTTTGGGAGTGCACCACAACGTTTTTGAGGTTCAAAACAGTTTTGTTAACAAAATACAAATGCAAGATTATATCAGCACAATAAATAACATATTCAGCAGTAAAAGCCCCAATGCTTTTTATAGGATACACTAATAGCTTTTAATCTTTGTAAATGAGGTCACTCAGAAACATACATATACTTGGAGTTTTCCAGATGGCCTCAAATAGGTGATTGGTAGCAAACATTCTATTTTCTGTTACTAACTAATGGCATTTCCTTCTTCAAGCAACTTAAGGCAGCAAGATTCTCTCTCCTCTACTTGTTTATTATACTATCATGACAGAAGCCCAATGAAAAACTTTTCAAGTGACACATGAGAGAGATCAAATAAATAGGATCAGGCCTCCTAACTCAATAATTTACAGATATATATCCCAGAGGAAGCTTTAGGATCAAATTTATCCTTACAATATGTAAACAAGTATCAGGATCAAAGTTATCCTTACAACATGTAAACACGTATCAGGACAATAGATACATTGCCATACAATTTATCTGACTTAATCCAACTTGGATAGTTATTGAATAGATAAGTTCAATCAATCCTCTAAATGATGCTGACAACCGGGTTAAATCTGTAATTTAACAGTGAAAGTTTGGATCAGCTGCCTAAAGGGACAGTTTTATAGTTATGTCTTTACAAGTTACTATGTCTTCATCATGATACGGAAAAATCCCTTACCTGTCCACAATTTTTTTTTGTTGCTAAAATTAAGACAAATAGGAATCACCTGCCTCTATATAATACTAAGAGGTTAACACAAACCATAAGAGGGCATACTTCCTACTCAGATTATGCTTATAGCGTTGAGCAATTCTCATCAAACTAAACACTTCTCAAAAAATTATCCTACATATTCCTCCACTATTCCACACAACCTTGGATGAACTAGACTACAACATTGTATCCCAGTTCGCATGAAGTTGTTTTTAAACTCAAGTAGATTATTATGTGCAATTTAATTACATTGAGTAGCAAATATCAGATTTTCACAATCCCTAGAGATACTGCGAAATTGTTTCTGGATTAGATAGTATTAAAAAAAAATTGCATCAATTTTTCAGATCACACTCAGATGATTTGAAACGAGGATCACAGTATGTAGTTTAGGATCAGCCAGGAGATGCAAATCATGCAGATTATGAATAAGTAGCTATTTACATACCCCCTTCCTACCAATATGATGTCCCAATGTAGTCTGAAAACTGGCCATCTTTTCTGATAACAAGGAAGCTTCTAACCAGCTTCCAAGCATGATCATGCAAATTGGTGTGCTTATGCAGAGATGGAAATGGACATGTGATCATGCAAATTGGTGTGCTCCACGGCCCACTGGCCATTATGCCCCCCATGGTTTTAAGTTTTAACTAATGTCTTCTTTACTGTTTTTCACTTTTCCTTTTTTATATGATTTGTCATTTGATGACGAAAAGTAAGATGAATATGGCAAAATATGGCAATGCATGCACTAGATTAGATCTCTCACAAGCTATATATATGTTTTACTGAATATGCTTCTGGTTTTGTAATCTTTTGGTGGGCTGAGGTGTCCTGGCCAAAACAGAACACAAACCTACTCAGAAATCATAAGTTTCCCATGCAAAGTGCTTCATCTTATTGAGTCCCGTGATACAAAAAATTTGAGAAGGCAGTAATCTAGATCAGTTCCAAAACCAAAGGATGTCACAATTTAAAAAAAAAAAAAAATTTGCTTAGAATTTTGGTCAGCCATAGCTCTGTAAGTTTTTTTTCCATCCCCTGTTTCTCATTTGTTTGAATAAAATGTTTGAAACATTGGCATGCGGTATGAGTTCTACATATTGGCATGCGGTATGAGTTCAACGAGTATTATGCAGAGGAATACAAATTGCACCTCAATGTTCTTCAATGCTCTGCACCTCCCATTTTGATTGGCACATTACAACATACAGTCAATGAAAATACAATTTGCAGAACCCAGGTTCTAGACATGCATATGTTTGACTAGTATACCCATATCATGACTGGATAATATCAATTAGGCATTTGCAAAGTATTCAGATTATAACTGAATGGAATTAATTTTTTTCTTCTTCTTCAACTGAATGGAATTTTGCTGGAAAAATACAGACATTAGCGAAGGCCAATTTTCATCTCTTAATTTACATGTTTTGCATGAGTGACAATTTAAAAGGAGGTTTGGACAAGTGAGACATTGAAGGATTTGTGCACAATGATGAAAGTTGAAAAGGGATCAATGTATAATATTGTTTAATAATGGAGTGGAAGAATAAAACATGCAAATTGATTATTATCATTATTTATTGTAAACATTCCTCAACAATTATAATCAATAAAGATATACCATTTTTTTTCGAGGAGGGGTAGAAATATCCCTCCAAAAACTCTCAAAGATGGCCATGGACATCTTTGAGAGTCTTTCTTGCTTCTCTACTAGTATTATCTTGTTTCATTTTGTTTTTGATTGTTTTAAATTGGTCAAAAATATGATTGCTGTAATTTTTTTAAATGGTAATAAGTTTTATGTTAACTAAACACAATCTTAAAAGTTAATACAAATAATTTGTTTATTTTCAATTAAAATGATTACTTTACATAAATGTCCATCAAAATTCAACATTATACATTTTTTTTTATAATTGACAAATACTCTTTATATATGATTATATTTGAAACTACACCATAAAGTAATCATGTATTTTTTTTTTAAATACACTTCTAATATACCACATGTTTAGTTATATTTGAATCTACAGAATAAAATAATCATTTTATTTTTAAATATAGTATAAAAATACACTTTCTTTAATATAGCACATGTTTAGTTAAAGTTTATAAGGAAATAAGCAATCATAGTATTAATTTGATTTTATGTGAATATTATGTTTTGAAGTGAGCAATATGTCTTGAAGTGAGTCTACACTAGTATGTATATTTTATTGATATATAACTAGTATGTATATTTTATTGATATATATATTAAAGGTTAGGAATAGAAATATATATTCTTTCAATTATAGTAATGTAATCTTTAATTGTAAAATGCTTATCATAAATATAGAGTATGTTTGTTTATTATAATTATATTTTTTCATTTGATTTTTTGAATTAACTAGTTTGTATGTGTAATATTTGGTTAAAATTGCATGGCATACATGTATGGTGTTGCATCAAATGTGAATCACTATTGGCAGTTCATATGTAAGTTAGACATATGCATGTAATTGATTAATATAAAATGTAAAATGGTCTAGTACATATTACATGGTTAAATGTTATGTGATGTAAATAAGGTTGTTATTCATTAAAGTTGTATGGTGTGCTTATGTGAATTAAACTTTGACATTTATGCAAATGATGTCTATAGTATACATTTGCGAATTAAATTTGTATGATGCATATTGTGTGCTCATGTGCATTAGGATTGAATGGTATTTATATCATTGAGTTATATGTGATTGATTTGTATGATAGTACATGAAGATGATTCATGTTATTGTTGTGTTATGTGTCCAATGTGTATTCTCTCTATGTTGTGCTCATAAACTTACTTTTTATTAAAGTTGAATGGTGATCTAATGTGAATTAGGCTTTGTATACATATTTTTATTATGTAATATTTATGTTATGATTGCGTCATATATGTAAATTGAATTTGTAACGTGTATTTTCTCTGTGGTGTGTACATAAACTTAATTTTTATTAAAGTTGTATGGTGACCTAATGTGAATTAGGCTTTTACATGTAAGTAATTGACTTGTATACATATTCTTCTTTATATAAAATTTATGCTATGCTTGCATCACATGTGTAAGTTGATTTTGTATGGTGTATGTTGTGTGCTTGTGTGCATTAGAATTGGATAGTATCTGTATCATTGGGTTATATCTAATTGATTTTTATTTCATACATGCAATACAAATCTGAGTTACACGTGATGTAATCATAACATAAAATTAATTTAAACAAGAACATGTATACAAGTCAATTGCATATATGCCAATTCATATTAAGGCCGTATTGTGTGGAATGTGTATGTGCATATGTTTTTTATGTTTGTGTTGCACCAAGTGTGTATATAGAATACTTTTTATTAAATTTGTGTGGTGACTTAATATGAATTAGGCTTTGGCATTTATGCAATTGAATTTTAGATATTTTCTTGTTTAGACATATTAAGGCTATCTTGTGTGGAATGTGTATGTGCATATATTTTTTACGTTTGTGTTGCACCAAGTGTGTATATAGAATACTTTTTATTAAATTTGTGTGGTGACATTTTCTTGTTTATACAAAATTTATGTTATGATAACATCACATGAAAATTGAATTTATATGGTGTATGTTGTATGCATTAGGATTGAATGGTATTTATATTATTGAGTTGGATTTACATTATTGTGATTGATTTGTATTTCATACATACCATACAATTTCAATTTACACATGAGATATAATCATAACATAAATTTATATAAACTAAAATGTATATACAAGTCAATTGCATAAATGTCAATCCATGTTAAGGTTGTATCGTGTGACCCATGTGTATATAACACTACTTTTTGGTAAAATTATATAGTGAACTAATATGAATTAGTCTTTGACATTTATACAATTGGCTAGTATACATATTATTGTTTATATAAAATTTATGTTATGATTACATCACATGTGTAAACTAAACGAGTATGGTATATATTGAAAACAAATCATATGTTGTTGTTGCATAAAGCTACCCTTTATTAAAATTGTATGACCCTATGGTGGATAGGCTTTGAAATTTATGCAATTTGATTCAAACACATATTCTTTCTTATATACAATTTGTGTTGATTACATCACTTTTAAATTGAATTTGTATGATGTATTTGGAATAGAAATCAATCACATATAACTCAATGATATAAATACCATTCAAACCTAATGCACACAAACATATGGCCTCCATACAAATTCATCTAAAATATGATGTAATCATAATATAAATTTTATATAAACAAGAAATTATACAAGTTAGTTGCATAAATGCAAAATCCTAATTTATAGGTCACCATGCAACTTTAATAAAATGTAGCTTTTATATGCATTGATGTGACACTCACATAAAAATATAATGCACATGTAAATATTAGTCACACAATATAACATTAAAATGAATTGACATTTATGCATTTGTTTTGTATACATATTCTTTTTTATATTAAATTTATATTATGATTATATCATGTGTAATTTGAATTTGTATGGTTTATATGAAATACAAACGAATCACATCCAAAACTCAATGATATAAATACCTTTCGATCCTAATGCACGACATACCATTCAAATTTAATTTACATGTGATAAAATTGTACCATAATTTTTATATAAACAAGGTATGTAAAATTTATGGTATGATTATATCACATGTAAATTGAAATTGTATAGTATATATGAAAAACAAAACAATCACATATAACTACTCAATGATATAAATACCTTTCAATCTTAACACACACAACATACACCATACAAATTCAATTTAAATGTGATACAATCATACCATAAATTTTATATAAACAAGAATATGTAAACAAGTCATTTGCATAAAAGTCAGAGCCTAATACATATTGGGTCACCATAGAACTTCAATAAAAAGTAGCTTTATGTGCACATTGGATGCAACACCAACATAAAAAAATATTAAGCACACATGCATATTGAGCACCCAATATGATCTTAATACGAATTGACATGTACGTAATGTTGTGATTACATGTGCAAATAGAAGTTGTGTGGTGTATGTCATGTGCTTGTGCATTATAATTGAATGGTATTTATATCATTACGTTGTTTTTGATTGATTTGTATTTTTAATCTTATATACACCATAGAAATTCAATTTGCACATGCAATGTAATCAATACTTTTTTTTAATAGACAAGAATATATATACAAGTCAATTATATAAATGTCAAAGCTTAATTCATGGTTAGGGTTTAGAGTTTTAGGGTTAGTATTTACGTCATGGTTAGGGCTTATCATTGAGGGTTATGGTTATGTAGGGTTTAGGGTTAGGTTTTAGAGTTTAGGGTTCATGGGTAGGGGGTTTAGGGTTTAGGGTACATATTTTAGGGTTTAGGGTTAGGGTTTAGAGTTTTAGAGTTGAGGGTTAGGGTTTGGGGTTTTAGGGTCGGGGTTAGAGTTTACATTTATTTTTAGGGTTAGAGTATAGAGTTTTAGGGTTTAGGGTTCAGAGTAGAGAGGTTTACATTAGGGTTAGGGTTTAGAGTTTTAGGGTTTACAAATTTAGGGTTTACGATTTAGAGTTTAAAAATTAGGGTTTAGGTTTTATAGTTCAGGGTTAGGGTTTTAAGTTTAGGGTTTAGGGTTTATAGTTCAGGGTTAAGGTTTCAAGTTTAGGGTTTAGGGTATAGAGTTTTAGAGTTGAGGGTTCATGGGTAGGGGGTTTAGGGTTTAGGGTACATATTTTAGGGTTTAGGGTTAGGGTTTAGAGTTTTAGAGTTGAGGGTTAGGGTTTGGGGTTTTAGGGTCGGGGTTAGAGTTTACATTTATTTTTAGGGTTAGAGTATAGAGTTTTAGGGTTTAGGGTTGAGGGTTAGGGTTAGGGTTTAGAGTAGAGAGGTTTACATTAGGGTTAGGGTTTAGAGTTTTAGGGTTTACAAATTTAGGGTTTACGATTTAGAGTTTAAAAATTAGGGTTTAGGTTTTATAGTTCAGGGTTAGGGTTTTAAGTTTAGGGTTTAGGGTTTATAGTTCAGGGTTAAGGTTTCAAGTTTAGGGTTTAGGGTATAGTTTTAGGGTTTAGAGTTTTAGGATGAGGGTTAGGGTTTACCCTTTTTAGCATTTAGGGTTAGGGTTTAAGGGTACAGTTTTAGGGTTTAGGGTTAGGGTTTAGAGTTTTAGGATAAGGGTTAGGGTTAGGGTTTAAAGTTTATTGTAAATAATGATGTAGACCCTAATCATAATTGTAGACCCTAACCCCAATCATAAAACCCTAAACCCTTCCCTAACCTTATATGTAAACCCTATCCTCAACCCTAACCCTAAATGCTAAAAAGCCTAAACCAACCCTAGAATTCTAAATCCTAAACATCCTACCCTAAACTCAAAACCTCAACCTTAAACTCTACATAAACTATAACCCTGAATTAAACCCTAAACCCTAACCCTCACCCTAAAACTCTAAACCCTAAATTGTAACAATCTAAATACTAACCCTAACCCTAAACCCTAAAGATAAATGTAAACTCTAACCCTAAACCATAACCCTCAACCCTAAAACTTTAAACCCTAACCCTCACCCTAAACCTTAAAAATATAAACTCTAACGCTAAAACTCCCCCCAACTCTAACCATATATATAAACCCTAACCTTATATATAAATCCTAATCCTAAAATTTAGGGCTAAGGTTAGGGTTAGAGTTTATATTTTTAAGGCTAGGGTTATAATTTTAGGGCTAAGGTTAGGGTTTAGGGTTTACATCATGGTTATGGTATGGTTAGGGTTTAGAGTTTTACGGTTTAGGGTTAGGGTTTAGAGTTTTAATATTAGGGTTTAGGGTTTATA
The DNA here is from genome assembly GCF_030272615.1 of Cryptomeria japonica. Taxonomy (NCBI): domain Eukaryota; kingdom Viridiplantae; phylum Streptophyta; class Pinopsida; order Cupressales; family Cupressaceae; genus Cryptomeria; species Cryptomeria japonica. The sequence continues at coordinate 153,276,947 of NC_081410.1, forward strand.
GTTCAGAGTTAGGGTTTGGGTTTAGAGTTTTAGGATGAGGTTTAGGGTTTAGGGTTGGGTTAATGTTTACACTTTGTAGCATTTAGGGTTAGGGTTAGGGTTAAGAGTTTTAGGATGAGGCTTAGGGTTTAGGGTTGGGTTAATGTTTACACTTTTTAGCATTTAGGGTTAGGGTTGGGGTTTAGGGTTGAGGATAGGATTTACAAATAGGGTTAGGGTTAGGGTTTAGGGTTTAGTGTAAACCATGATGTAAACCCTAATTATAATCGTAAACCCTAACCCCAATCATAAACCCTAAACCATAACCCTACCCTAACCTTATATGTAAACCCTAACTCTACCTTAAATGCTAAAAAGCCTAAACATTAAACCAATTCTAAAACACTAAATCCTAAACATCCTACCCTAAACTCAAAACCCTAACCCTAAACACTACGGAAACTATAACCCTCAATTATAAACACTAAACCATAAAAATCTAAATATGCCCTAAATCGTAAAGCTCTATACCCTAACCCTAAACCCTAAAGATAAATGTAAACTCTAATCCTAAACCCTAAAACTTTAAACCCTAACCCTCACCCTAAACCTTAAAAATATAAACTCTAACCCTAACTCTAAACCCTAAAATTCCCCCCAACCCTAAAATTCCCCCCAACTCTAACCATATATATAAACCATAACCTTATATATAAACCCTAATCCTAAACTCTAAATCCTAACCCTCACCCTAAATTCTAAAAAACTCAACCCTACCCTAACCATATACCCTAAAACCTAAACTTAAACACTAAAAATTTGAACCCTTACCCTAAAAATCTAAATCCTCAAGCTAATCCTAAACCCTAGAATTCTATTCCCTAACCCTAAACATCAATATAAACTCTAACCTTGATCCTAAACCTTAAACCCTAACTAAGATTAGGGTTGAGTTTTAGGGTTAAGCTAGGGTTTAGGGTTAGGGTTTAGTGTTTACGGTCAGGGGGTTTAGTGTTTATGGTTAGGGTTTATAATTTTAGGGCTAAGGTTAGGGTTGAGGGTTGAGGACAAAATTGTAAGCCCTAACTGCCACCTTCAACCTTAACCCCAACCAGGATGTAAACCATAATCATAACCCTCAACCCTCAACCCTAACCCTAACCATGACATAACCCTCAACCCTATAACACTCTCCTTAACCCTAACCCTAAATCATAAACCCTAAAATTTTGAACTGTAACCCTAAACCCTAACCCTAACCCGAACTAAATCCTAAACCCTAAAACTCTAAAACTCAACCCTAAACACAACCCTAATCGTAACCCTAAATCCTATACTTTATGTAAACCATAACCTAAATCCTAAACCCATATGTTATACCATATATGTAAACCCTAACCCTCACCTTAAAACTCTAAACCCTAAACCCTAAAACTCTAACCCCTAACCCTAAAACTCTAAACCTTGAACATAAATGTAAACACTAACCCTAAACCCTAAACCCTAACCCTAACCCTAACCATGTTGTAAACCATAACCATAACCCTTAACCCTAAAACTCTAAACCCTAACCCTAACGCTAACCCTACTCTACTCTAAACCCTAAAGCATAGATGTAAACGCTAACCCTAAACCCTATATATGTAAACCCTAACCGACACCCGAAGCCCTTAGCCTAAACCCTATACCCTATTTCATGGTGTTGTAGTTGTGGAAAATATTTTTGGAACTATTTAAGTATGGAGCACTTAGCCTAATCTCCATACTACTTCACCTTGACTCGGAGTGTTGAGTATCGAAGAAGAGACTCTATGAAACTAAAGAGAAGAAAACAAGTGTCAATAGAAGCTCTTAATCTATGAAACTAAAGAGCAGAAAACAAGTGTCAATAGAAGCTCTTAATTATTTAAGAGACACTATGACGTTGAATACAGCTAGATCCTACAAAAGAAACAAAGAATTGTTTTGGGAGTGCACTCCAACGTTTTAGAGGTTCAAAACAACTTTGTTAACAAAATACAAATGCAAGATTATATTAGCACAATAAATAACATATTTAGCAATAAAAGCCCCAATGCTTTTTATAGGATACACATACACATACTTGGAGTTTCCCAAGATGGCCTCAAATTGGTGATTGGTAGCAAACATTCTATTTTTTGTTACTAACCAATGGCATTTTCTTCTTCAAGCAACTTAAGGCAACAAGATTCTCTCTCCTCTACTTGTTTATTATACTATCATGACAGAAGCCCAATGAAAAACCTTTCAAGTGACACATGAGAGAGATCAAATAAACAGGATCAGGCCTCCTAACTCAACCGATTTACAGATATATATCTGCACTTTGTGTATATTCCAGAAGAAGCTTTAGGATCAAGTTTATCCTTACAATATGTAAACAAGTATCAGGATCAAAGTTATCCTTACAACATGTAAACACGTATCATGACAATAGATACATTGCCATACAATTTATTTGACTTAATCCAACTTGGATAGTTATTGAATAGATAAGTTCAATCAATCCTCTAAATGATACTGACAACTGGGTTAAATTTGTAATTTAACAGTGAAAGTTTGGATCAGCTGCCTAAAGGGATAGTTTTATAGTTATGTCTTTACAAGTTACTATGTCTTCATCATGATATGGAAAAATCCCTTACCTGTCCACAAATTTTTTGTTGTTGCTAAAAATAAGACAAATAGGAATCACCTGCCTCTATATAATACTAATAGGTTAACACAAATCATAAGAGGGCATACTTCCTACTCAGATTATGCTTATAGCTTTGAGTAGTCCTCATCAAACTAAACACTTCTCAAAAAATTATCCTACCGATTCCTCCACTATTCGACACAACCTTGGATGAATTGGACTACAACATTGTATCCCAGTTCGCATGAAGTTGTTTTTAAACTCAAGTAGATTATTGATGTGCAATTTAATCACATTGAGTAGTAAATTCGTAAATTGGAAGAAGATATTTGAATGAAGTTTAATGATATCAGATTTTCACAATCCCTAGAGATACTATGAAATTGTTTCTAGATTAGATAGTATTAAAAAAAAATTACATCAATTTTTCAGATCACACTCAGATGATTTGAAATGAGGATCACAGTATGTAGTTTAGGATCAGCCAGGAGATGCAAATTAGCAGATTATGAATAAGTAGCTATTTACATAACCCCCTTCCTAACAATATGATGTCCAAATGTAGTTTGAAAACTAGCCATCTTTTTTGATAACAAAGAAGCTTCTAACCAACTTCCAAGCATGATCATGCAAATTGGTGTGCTTATGCAGAGATGGAAATGGACATGTGATCATGCAAATTGGTGTGCTCCACGGCCCACTAGCCATTATGTCCCCCATGGTTTTAAGTTTTAACTAATGTCTTCTTTACCCTTTTTTACTTTTCCTTTTTTATATGGTTTGTCATACAACTTGCCATCTGAACCAATCATCTATTGAGTCATGTTCATGCCAAGAATATCCTAGTCATCAAATTTCTTCTAATCATCAACATCATCTCTCTTTGATCAATCATCCTCAAGGACTTAACACTGTTACTACTTATCAAGTTGCCATTAGTTTTTATATTCAAAGTCATACTATATATTCTAGTCAGTTAGCACTATCGAATCATACAGTCGGTATAAACAGAGAAGTCGGTATGCATAGTCTAGTTGGTTAAAGAAGAAAGTAGTCACAAAAAACACTATACACGGAGTTGTCTACCGAGTATCTTTTTATGGCTACCGAGCAGCGAAGTTAACACACTGAGTTGATATTGACCGAGTGAAACGTGTTACCAGATACATTGAACCTGGACATGCATATGAAAACGCGTTACAAGAATCGAGGCACATCTAACTGTTATTACATTGGAAATTGCACTAGAAGATTGTGTATGATTACAAGGTCAATCTAACCAATGATATATTTTGTTTAGTTATTCATTCGAGGAATCTTGTTTATAAGATCGAAGCAATGAATTGGATCACCATTTTAAGAGATCTATTTATACAGCATAGATTAAGAGCAAGGTGTGTGCATATATGTATGAAGGAAGACTGTTACAGAGACACAGAGGTGACCGAGAAGGTTTTCAGAGAACAGTCGAAGAATAGAGTAAATAGAAGGGTTTACCAAGTTACTATATACCGAGGTATGCTATAAGCAAGGTAATCTTATTCTAAGCACATAGAATCTGCTATAACATTTTAGATGTAAAGTTGTAGATGTTTGTAATGATTTTATTGTAATATTGTGAAGTTGAAAGAGAAACCTTTAACAGGGTAAAAGACTCTAACCAAGTCTATAAATTGTAAAGCCTCTAACCAGGTGCAGCATTCAGAATAATGTTGTGAAATCCTTTAGCAAGGTAGATCTAACAGATCTTGTTACTCCTAACAGGGTAAGCTATCAGAAATAGCTAAACATGTAGCTCTAACCGAGCATCTTTATTATTGCAGTAGTGAAGTTGTGGGTGCCATCCCCAACGCAGTTTTTCTCTCTAACCAAGAGTTTCTGCATAACCAAAATATATGTGTTATGGAGTGAATCATGTATGATTGTTATCTGTTTGTTTTAACTTTATTTTATGTTACTGCACTATTCTATTTATGCATAACAGTAAGGTTATTATTAAGGAAAAGTTTTGGAGTACTGATTCACCCCTCCCCTCTCAGTACATTAGCTTTCCATATTGGGCCTAACAATTGGTATCAGAGCTTGAATCTTGGAAAAGGGTTTAACTACCTAAAGAGAAAGATCTTATCAATGGAAGACTATAAACAATCTCGGAGGATTGTGTATCTGCAAGAAGAGCTGGATCATGCAAATCAAGTGATTGCAGACATGCAAAGGCAAATGCAAAAATCTCTGAAAGTAAGAAGAAGATTATCTGACGACTTGTAGGATTCTCAAGAGTTAGTGGAACAAATTGAGACATCATCTTAGAATAGTATATCTGAAGAGACTAAAGAAATGATTGGAGTATTGAAAGAAAAGAACAAAGCTTTGGCTGATCAAATAAAAGCAATGAAAAGAGAACATGAACATTTCAGTACACAGATGACTGAAAATCTAGATGCATTGAGGACAACTGAGGATAAAACAAGAGATCTACAAAGAGAGAAATAACAATTTGAAGTCTCAGTATCTGATAAGAATGATGAAATCATAAGGTTAACTGGGATTCAACAAAATATGACAGATCAACTAGGTTATGCACATCATGAAGCAATTCTGAAGAATGATGAGAATCAAGCATTGAAACTTGAAGTATCAAGATTGATCAATGAACTTCAAACAGAGAAGAAATCCAAAGAAACATTGAAAAAGAGTTATGATGCATCAAAGATGTTGGATGAGCAACTGAATACAAGAAGACCCAACAAAGATGCAGGACTCAGTTACAAAGGAAAAGAATCAACCGAGAAAGGAACTCATACTACCGAGAGAGGAGAATCATCAAAGCAAGTTGGAAACAGGAATAACATCAAAAGGAAGAAGCCTATTTGCTACTACTGTGGAAATCAAGGTCACACTGCCAACAAATGTCAGATCAGAAAAGGTAAGCAACCAACTATCTCTAAGTCAAATGAGTATTGTTACAATTGCAATAAATATGGTCACACATCTAATCAATGTAGGACAAAGTCTATTAACAACTATCAGAAGGCAAAATTCAAAGGGTTTTGTAAAAACTGCAATAGATATGGACATAGTACCGAGAAATGCTGGTTTAAGCAAAAAAATCACATGTGGTCTGCACACCAAGCAAACACTAGTGGTTACCGAACTTACACAAATCCTTACCGACAATATGCAGCAGTACCATGGGATTACAATACAAGGATATGGTGCGAATGTTGTGGAAGATATGGACATATTAGTGTCAACTATTTTATAAGGTTTGGAATGAACAACTGAAGATCATGGAGAAATCCTGGTATGGCATGTTCTCATTGTCATAAAGCTGGACATTTAGCTGGAGATTGCAGAGATCAACCTAGAAGAGACATTGAAGAGATAAAAGAAAAATTTAAGATGATTTGGAAAAAGAAGGAAATCATTTCAGATGAAGAAAGCACCTTACCTACCAAGTTAGGTGCACCTATTCCAAATTAATCAGAAAAAGTATGAAGGGACTGCATTCTCTAAAGGTTAAATCATAATAGTTCCTATTCTATTATGTACAAAATTCAAAATCTGCATAGTTAAGATGCATTAGTAAGTTTGAAATTCTATCAAAAAGTACTTTACAGGAAACCTGTCAAGTCGGTGTATACAGGAAGCCTGTCAAGTCGATAAATGAAGGAAATTTGGTTACTCTGTTAAAACAAAAAAAAAAGGGAGTAAATCGGTTAAAGGTAAACCGAGTGCATTTAATGTTTTGACCTAACCTGCATGAAGCCCGATAAGGTATTTTGTGTACTTAAAGGTATTTTCATGGTCATTCTCATTCACCAAGTTTACAAGAGAGCAGAGCAGAGCGAATCAAGGCGATCAAACTTCATTCAGAGCGAATTTCAAGGTATTTACATCAAATCTCATCACACTGTTAAGCTGGTTTCCGATCTTGTAAAATTGCTATTATCTACCGAGTGTGAAGCGTCAGTTGTTTGTAAACCATCAAACCTTAAGGATAGTTTGCTAAGTTTTTACCTGGAATCTACAATGGCGCCCAAGATCCAAGATCCCGTAGTTGTCAAGAATATGGAGAAGCCCTTGCTGAAGTACTCTTTGACTCCTAAAGTCGCCTCTAAACCGAATGACAAAACTGCATTCTCACTCATCCCTGATCGAGTCTTGTTAGTCGAAGATGTTAGATTCTTCACCAAATGCCGTGTTGAAGAACTCGGTCATGTTGAGATCAGTGACATATATGATGAACTTTGTACCGATGGCAAAATGGATAGCAAGTACAAGCATATCAAAATCAAGGGATTAACTGAAGCCCTAGCCTATCCCCGTGTGTTCAAACCCCAATGGGTTAAGTTTGTTTTAAGCAGAGTCCATGATGATTTTATGTGGCTAGAGGAGCAACCATTCAAAATCACTAAGGAAATCATTCATGTGATCACCGGGTATCCTATCTATGATCATGCACGAGCACAAAAAATGATATCATAGAAGGAGTTAATCAATCTAACTGGAGTAGAATCTGATTACCAAGGACTGAAATTGAACAATGTCACTGATGCAAAACTTAAGTTTGCAATTAGAGTATTGGTTATTGTTTCTTCCAATCAGTAAGGGAAAACAGTGTACCATGTGCAACGGTTGACTTAGCCTACAAAATAGTGAAAAAGGGAATGAAAGTAGACTTGTGTGAAGTGCTATTGAAGAACTTGTTTGAGAACCTAAACACAATAAGGAAGCCGAAGAAGAAAAACTCGGCAAACACACTGAAGTTTGGTTCACTTCTTGTATGCATGTTTTTTTACTTTGAGAAGTTCTTTCCCTCAGTCGGTAAAGTAGTTTGGGAGATACACCGACCTATCACCCATCAAATCAATGATTATATCAAGAAATTGGGAGATAATTTTAATGATATCATGGATGACTATTTCAACAAATTTCAAGAGAAGATGCACAACAGGTACAGGATTCCACCACAGCTGGTAGAGAAATATAAGGATGATATATGTTTTGAGATAGACACTGATTACTGTTATATGAATGCTGTTGAACCAAGGACTCAATCCTTGCCACTAATGGGTTATGAGATTGACTATGATATTACACAACAGCAAATTGATGCCTATCTTTCATTGCCAAGGCATGCTACTGAACTAAGATATGGAACTTATGAAGAAGTTAAAGAAAAGGTGAAAATGAGCATTGTAGTACCTAAAGCTACAAGAAAGGCTACAAAGATGATAAAGGTTTTATCTGAGAAATTCAGAGAAGCATCCTCTTCTACACCTGTCAAAGGCACTCTTGCCATTACCGAAGAGGAATCAGAAGCTCAACAGGCAGCAATAACATTAAGTACCGAGTTGCCTAAGGGTAAAGTTTTGAAAAGAAAGAAACAAGACATTACAAAGGCCCTACCGACTCCACCAACAAAGAGACCCAACACTAGAGCATCAGCTGCATCACCGAGTAAGAAACAAAAGAGTGTTACTGTTCCCAAGGTAACCAAGACCTATAAGAAATCTACTCGGAGACTCATTTTGGCAAAAGGGTCTAGTGATATAGAATCCGATGTTGCAAACAAATTTCAGATTGTAAAAAGCAAGAAGGTAAATATTCATAGTGTTGAAAAGTTTTGTGCCAATCTTAAAGAATATGGTGGATTTGCAGGATTTAGATATGTCAAGTATGAGACTAGGAATAATGATGAGAAGCGATAAATTGAAGAAGCTGTCATCTACACACTTCTAAAGTTTCGGCTAGCTCCATTAGAACTAGTAAAGTCACTTCCGAGTGAATTATACTTACATATTGATAACATATGGAAATATGCAATGGACTCAGAGAAACAAATAAGAGAAAGAAGTCCAGTCCATCTATTTCCTGATATGTCTGTAGCAGAAATAAAGGAGCATTTGACAACATACAATTCTAAATTTCTTGTCAAACAGAGAGCCTTAAAATTGATGAATGGGCTATACATTGATGTAGAAAATGAGACAAAAGCCAAATGGCTGGATATCTTCAAACGAAAGGATGTCGGTGAACAATCTCAAATTGAAATTGTTGATGTCACCAAGCAAGATCCTGATGTCACCGAGCAAGGTCCTGATGCTACCAAGCAAGATCCGACTAACACTATTCAAATTGATGAAGATGTCATGGATGTAGAAGCACCGGAGCAGGAAATGATAGAAGGCACTACCTATGCAAAACTTGTATCTAGTGAATCTGTCTTAGAACAAGTTCAGCCTTATCTGCCGGTCAAGCCACCTGTCTCTACCGAAGCTCCTAAGGATACAGATCAAGGCACCGAAGGTCACAAGTCTGAAGCAGCAGAAGATACAACTAAAGATTAGAAGTTTCAAGCACCGTCAAGCACTGAAAATGTTACAGCTGAGACCCCTAGTATCGAGACACCCAAGGACACTACAACGGCTACAGGAACCAACCAAAGTGTTGCATCTATCGAGCAACCTATCGAGGGTCAGCAAGCCTCACAAGCACTTGTCTTAGTACAACCAACTAAAGGTAAAGAGAAGAAGGTGAGAAAGCATAGTTTCAAAATTGATTTAACTAAACCGATAGTGTTGCCCAATGTGGATATCTCAAAATTAAAAGGGCAAGCACTTATTGATTTCGGTGAACTATGCAAAGCAAATGTCGAACAAAAAAAGCAACTGGCCATTCAAAAGAAGAATAAAGTACTACAAAAGGTGAAGACACTACTAACAGATATGCTACCTTCAGCAACAGTGTCAACCGATGCAGCCATCCACATTCAATTGGATGAACTCCTTACTCAAATAGAAACATCTGGAGTTGATGCATCTGAGTACTTAAGCAAGCTAAAAGATAAAGAGCTTACTGCAAAGATGATAGAAGAGGTACAAAAAGATCTCGCATTAGGAAAAGTAAAGCTTGTCAAATTCATTGTTGAGTTGTCCCCTCAACTCAAGCATATTCTTTATTTATTTCAGAAACTTTGTACATTTTCCTTATTCATTAAAGATATCAAGAATAAAACTGATGCAATTGAGAAAGAGATCACTGATCTCTCAACTAAGTTGACCACTGAGCCTAATTCAGTTCAAATTTTTTATACCAAGCTTCAACAGCTCATGGCTCAATAGTTAGAACTCAGAAATGAAGAGCATAAGATCAAGATGGATATAATGACCTTCCAGACATTATTCCTTCCTCATCTCTCATCAGTTCAAGAGCACATTAACCGAGCTACACCTATCTACTACACAAGAGGGAAGCACTCTTGATGGCTTAATATCACTATTGGTTGATATTCAAGCACAAAATTCTTTAATGGAAAGTGTAAAGGATGCACTCTCAGTCGCACTCACCGACGCCCAGAACAAGTATAAATCTATTTTTGATCAGTTACCGCCCCTGGATGGAAATTAAGTTTTTGATGTTTGTCAAAAAAGGGGAGTAATACTACCTAGGATACTACATAAGGGGAGTAATATACTATATTTGGAGAGTGATACAGTTTTGAGTATTGTATACAGGGGAGTATACCGAGCAGAGTACGTAGAGCTAGCAGAGCACACAAGCAAAGAACAGAAATGAGCGTCCAAAATCTGAGTAATATACAGAATAATGATAAGGGGAGTATATCTGCATATACTATTTTATTGACTATTGTATATATTGTCAAGTGTAGTCATTTTGCAAAGTATATAGATTTTTGAGTTATGACTTTGAAAGTAGTTTTTGTCAAACATCTCAACTAATGTCAAAAGGGGAGATTGTTACTACTTATCAAGTTGCCATTAGTTTTTATATTCAAAGTCATACTATATATTCTAGTTGGTTAGCACTACCGAATCATGTAGTCAGTATAAACAGAGAAGTCGGTATGCACAGTCTAGTTGGTTAAAGAAGAAAGCAGTAATAGAACACAATATACATTGAGTTGTCTACCGAGTATCTTTTTATGGCTACCGAGCAGCAAAGTTAACACACCGAGTTGATATTCACCAAGTGAAACGTGTTACCAGATACATTGAACCTAGACATGCATATGAAAACGTGTTACAAGAATCAAGGCACACCTAACTGTTATTACATTGGAAATTGCACTAGAAGATTGTGTATGATTACAAGGTCAATCTAACCAATGATATATTTTGTTTAGTTATTCATTTGAGGAATCTTGTTTGTAAGATCGAAGCAATGAATTGGATCGCCGTTTTAAGAGATCTATTTATACAACATGGATTAAGAGCAAGGTGTGTGCATATATGTATGAAGGAAGACTGTTAGAGAGACACAGAGGTCACCGAGAAGGTTTTCAAAGAATAGTTGAAGAACAGAGTAAACAGAAGGGTTTACCGAGTTACTATATGGGTTACCGAGGTATGCTATAAGCAAGGTAATCTTATTATGAGCACATAGAATCTGCTATAACATTTCAGATGTAAAGTTGCAGATGTTTGTAATGATTTTATTGTAATATTGTGAAGTTGAAAGTGAAACCTTTAACAGGGTAAAAGACTCTAACCAAGTCTATAAATTGTAAAGCCTCTAACCAGGTGCAACATTCAGAATAATGTTTTGAAATCCTTTAGCAAGGTAGATCTAACAGATCTTGTTACTCCTAACAGGGTAAGCTATCAAAAATAGCTAAACATGTAGCTCTAACCAAGCATCTTTATTATTGCAGTAGTGAAGTTGTGGGTGCCATCCCCACCATAGTTTTTCTCTCTAACCAAGAGTTTCTACGTAACCAAAATATATGTGTTATGGAGTGAATCATGTATGATTGTTATTTGTTTGTTTTAACTTTATTTTATGTTACTGCACTATTCTGTTTATGCATAACAGTAAGGTTATTATTAAAGAAAAGTTTTGGAGTACTGATTCACCCCTCCCCTCTTAGTACATTAGCTTTCCATATTGGGCCTAACAAACACATCAACTGATCACAAATCAATCATCTTCAATCATCAAATCTATTCTCAAATCCAAATCAGATCATCCTTTAATCCAATTTCATCTCACATTAAGGTTTTATGCCTTGTGAAGTTTTATTTAGACCTCATCCATAATCAATCAACATTTGGCTTTGTGCTTGAAGAAGAATCTTCTCCAAATACCTTTTCCCTATCCTTTGAGTCGATCAAGACTCTTATCTCACGTCTTTATTTTTCGTAGGGTCATTAGTCAACCCTTAGTAGAAAGACTTTAATCATCATCCCAAGGTCTAAATTTTACCTAGCTTGGTCATTACGTTGCTTGTGGTTTCATCAACATCTCCCACCTAAAATCCTCATCCAAGGACTAAGGTGCAATCTTAACCAAATCAAGTCCTAATCCAAGGACCAATCCAATCAAAATCCAATCAAATTCGACGCATCATCATTCGAAGCCAAGTCATAATCTTCATATTCATCCAATTCCCATCTAATCCTTCATTTTAAACATGGATACCCAAAATTTCAAACCTTGGTATGAGTAGATGCTCATGGAAGTTCACGAACCACCTCAACCTACCTACCAAGTCAATCCCATAATCTCTCATCCACCTGTCATACCTTCATCCATTCCACCTCAACACATTGCACATAATCCCAATCCGTATCATATCTCTTATCCTTCCTCTACCTTTGACAAGGGAAATCCATCTTATTCCCCATTCGTATCTCCAAGTTAGCTAAGTTTATGTTGTCAATTTGAGTTTGATAGATCATTCATAACACCCAAACTCTACTCAATTTTCCACTCATCCATTACTTAGTCAAAATCTCTCATCCATTCCATCTAATCATCTTGTGCACAATCTTGGAGAGCCATTCACATTCAACAAAGGAGCCAATCCAATCAAGTCAAGGAAGGGCACATCTTTGGCTTCATCAAAAGCTTAGTCCAAAGGAGAAGGTATAAAATTGCAAGGTATAAACACTTTGTTTGTGTTTTCATATGGTTTGTTGATATTTTTCGTGTTTTTAATATGCTTGAATGCTTTGTTTGCATACTAACCACCTAAATCCACGTTGCTGTTTTTTCCCCTCTTTATTCTGGCATGCTCGGTGGGACAGACCCAAGTCCCTAAAATTTAACCTTTTTCTAGTTTTTGTGAGATTTTTTGTCGCAGGTATCAGAACAACGTGAGTGTTTGCAAATCAGCATGAGCGCCACAGGTTCAGCGCGAGTGACAGGGGTTTTAGCATGTGCGCAAGCGCTTTAGTGCGAGCGTTCAAGATTTAAATTTTTAAATCGCCTTTTGTACAGGTTCCCAGAACAGCGCGACCGCCACTGAAACAACACGTCTGACAACTGCAGTTTCACATTTCTTTTCAGTTTAATATTTTAGTTTATTTCCTGTTTTTATTATCTGATTAATAGCAGAAAATACTTAAAAAGGAAAAAATTCAGAAAAAGAGCAAAAAGTTTGTTAGTTAGCATAATTTTTACAATCTTTTATTCCAAATTTCTAGTTCAGCACGAGTGCCCAAGGAATAGCGTGGGCGCTTTAGTGATTTCGCACTCATTTTCAAATTTTCAAATTTCCGGCTTTCTGTCTGTTATTTTTTGTTGCTAACCTATTTCAACAAGTACACTCGCATTTTAGCGAATCCGACTTTACATTAGCACGACCACAGGTATATTTCTACAGCCCTTTGTCTACTGATCAAAATTTTCAGGTTTTTGCAGGTTTTTCGATTAGTCCAAGACATCATCCTAGACTACTAACAATTGTTTTGCAGCTCGCTTGCCAAAGAATGCATTGATTAAAAAACTACTAATCATTTTGTTTTGTAGGTTGCCAAGGAGATACAAACAAATCTTGTGTCTTTCTTTTTTTAGGCACCTAGATTTAATTAGGAAGGTAAAAGAACTAAAGTGCTTGATTTTGTTTGGGGAAAAGTGTGAAAGTAGGAGAGTATGCTCTTGTCTATCTAGACAATCAAAAATCTTGACCTTTGGCACTTTTTCTAGTTTGTTGTATTATTTCCTTTAGCGGGCCTGCCCTCCCGATTTTCTTAGGCACTGGTGAGAGGGGAACAACTTCAGTGAGTACGGCCGGACCTAGGCATTCCGACTCACTATAATAAATAGGCCTCTTGAGAAATTTTTTTTTTGGAGGACGGAGCTATTTGGGAGTTCACTCTCATATTGGGCATTTTGTAGGGCCTTTAAGTCTCAATCACGCTTGCATGACTATATATTTCTCAGTACTTTGTAGGGCTATAGGCCTCAATCGTGCTTGCGTGACTACAAGGAGTAGTCGTCGAACGGAAATCCATATTAAAAACTCTAGGATTAGAGACCATTTGATTCACCTCCCAAAGGTGGATAATCTTTGTGCAGGGGAGATAGTAACTCCTTGAAGAGACTTGCCATATCGTGGCCCCATTAGCGTTTGGAGTTGGCTAATACGACGTTGGGAATCTATTACGTGAGACCTAACGACCGTATTTTGATTAGCTATTGGGTGTGTACCTCAGTCAACAAGCAAAGGTTTTCCTCCTCAGTCAATTCCTTAGGGTAGCTTGATATGCTTGATGTGCTTATTTGAATTAATGTCCAATCTATTTTCTTTGTCTTCTTGCCAAGAGTAGAATTAGTCAACATCCTAGTCATTATTACCAAATTCAAATCTAGTCTACATCATATTCAAGGTCATGTCGTAGTCACACAAAAAAATTTAACCAACATCAATCAAGTCCAAGTCTTCCAAACAAATCCCAAACTACGTTGGAGCTCCGTCCATCTCATGTTTCATAAGCCCAAGCCATATAAGCATCCCAAGAAGTCAATCCACTGACCTATCAAGATGAAGAAGCTCACACAAGCACAACTTATTAGACGTCAAAAGTTTTGGTACACAAATCGCAAACTCTTGCTTGAACATAGGAGCTTTTTGCACCATTACCATGATTACATCCATGGTCATAGCAATGAGTTTGATGCTAGTGATGAGTTAAGAGTCTATGCCCTCCATCAAGGTTCAGGTTTGTCTTTTAACACCAACTATTGTCAAAATCAGGGTGGTCGCATCCCTTCATACAACTTGTCATCTGAACCAATCATCTATCGAGTCATTTTCACGCCAACAATAGCCTAGTCATCAAATTTCTTCTAATCATCACAATCATCTCTCTTTGATCAATCATACTCAAGTACTTAACACATCAATTGATCACAAATCAATCATCTTCAATCATCAAATCAATTCTCAAATCCAAATCAAATCATCCTTTAATCTAATTTAGTCTCACGTTAAGGTTTTATGCCTTGTGAAGTTTTATTTAGACCTCATCCTTAATCAATCAGTCATTTGGCTTTGTGCTTGAAGAAGAATCCTCTCCAAGTACCTTTGCCCTATCCTTTGAGTCGATCAAGACTCTTATCTCACATCTTTATTTTGCTTAGGGTCATTAGTCAACCCTTAGTAGAAGAAGGACTTTGATCATCATCCCAAGGTCTAAATTTTACCCAGCTTGGTCATTACCTTGCTTGTGGTTTCATCAACATCTCCCACCTAAAATCCTCATCCAAGGACTAAGGTGCAATCTTAATCAAATCAAGTCTAATCCAAGGACCAATCCAATTAAATCAAGTCCAATCCAATCAAAATCCAATCAAATTCGACCCATCATCATTCGAAGCCAAATCCTAATCCTCATATTCATCCAATTCCCATCTATTTCTTGATTCTAAACATGGATACCCAGAATTTCAAAGCTTAGTATGAGCATATGCTCATGGAAGTTCACAAACCACCTCAACCTGCCTACCAAGTCAATCCCATGATCTCTCATCCACCTATCATACCTTCATCCATCCCACCTCAACACATTGCACATAATCCCAATCTATATCATATCTCTTATCCTTCCTCTACCTTTGTCAAGGGAAATCCATCTTATTCCCCATTCATATCTCTAAGTTAGCTAAGTTTATGTTCTCAAATTGAGTTTGAAAAATCATCCATAGCACCCAAACTCTACTCAATTTTCTACTCATCCATCACTTAGTCAAAATCCCTCATCCATTCGACCTAATCATCTTGTGCACAATCTTGGAGAGCCAGCCATCCACATTCAACAAAGGAGCCAATCCAATCAAGTCAAGGAAGGGCGCATCTTTGGCTTCGTCAAAGGGTCAATCCAAAGGAGAAGGTATAAACTTGCAAGGTATAAACACTTTGTTTGTGTTTCATATGGTTTGTTGATGTTTTGATGTTTTTAATTTGTTTGAATGCTTTTTTTGCATATTAACCACCTAAATCCACCTTGTTGGTTTTTCCCTTCTTCATTCAATTCATATTTAATCTTTTTTAATTAATATAATATTAAAATTTAATGTAATTGTTTTTTCATTTTTTATGTGAAAAATATATCTCCAAACATTACTTTATGGATTTTCGTTTTTTTCTTTCCCTTTCAAAGATTTTAGTTTCATGCCTTATATTTCCTTGCTCATAATATGCATCAATCTAAGCTTGAAATGATACATAATTTGATTAAAATATTTTTTAATATTTTCTTGTGCACCTAATCATGAACCTAGGACATTCTTTGGATGCTAATTTAGAATATGGTCGGTTCCAAAATGTATGACACACTTTGAAAAAGAAGAAATTAACAAGTCAATGCATCTTTCGGGTGCTGACCCTTAACATAGCCAAAGACTATCAACAACACGTTAACAAGCAGGACCTTTAAAACAATAGTCCACGGGTAGTGAGAGAAACCATGGGAGCAAGTCCCCGAACAACAAGGTCAGATAGGCGGACTAAGGCCTGTAAAACCATAAACAACCCAGACCCAACTCAAGGAGAGGTTTGGGGGAGGGGGGAGGACTTATCTTCTCCTTGCGACAAACCACAATCCAAGTGATACTATCATTAGGACCGAAAAGAGAGAGATCGAGCAGAGAGGACCTTGCAGGGTTGCAATTAGTAGCGGAAGTAGAGTGTTGCTATAGGACCGCAACAAGCTGGTGCAAAGGAATAGCATCAGGAGCAGAATCAGTAGGAGTAGAACAAGGCTGTGAATCTTCAAGGACAGAATTTGGAGCTACAACAGTACCAACAACAACATCAACAGTAAGAGGTATGTCATCCCGGGAGGAGCACTCATCATCGTGAGAGGAGCCAACTGAATCGGAATCAGAAGCGTAGATTAAATGTCATTAACCGAAAGCGTAGATTAAATATCATCATGAGAGGAAGAGCATATCATCCCAAAAGGAGCACTCATTATCATGAGAGAAACCAACCGAATGCATCTTTTTGTTACAAATAACCATCTTCATAATTTTTATTGTCATTAAAGTGTAAACAATTAAGATGCATAGTAATCAACAAAAATTAATGATCAAAATGTGGATGGTCATGATCTCCTTGATTGCTATGATGAGTCATGCCAAGAGTCGTCAGGTAATATTGTATCAAGAATTGTAAATGATAGATAAACCCAGATTAAGGGCAGCAGCAACAGAGGATGTCAAGGAAGCATCCACAGGTCTCATAACAGCAGAAGCAAATACACTGCAGGGAAAAAAAGGATTTAAAATAGATTGGTTTTGTAAGAGTGACATATGCTTCAGTTCAAAACATATCCATTCCATCATATTTACTGAAATACAATTCTAACCTCCTCCTATATGGAAATCAGACCCTAATTACCTGCTGATAAAGTAGTTGCTCCGCTCAAATCTACTGACAGGAAACAATATAAGGTCAATGAATGTGACAGTCGCATGCTTTGTGCAATTCCAACGACTTAAGAAATGATAAAACATCACATGGGTGGTTGAATGCTTGCATTTGACGTATTTGATCAGAAATTTTACATTATAGTGGTTGGACTGATTAGCTTCTTATGAAACATGTCAATCTGATGGATAGGTGGGTCATATTAGACCCCCCCCCACAAAAAAAATAAAAAAATAATCCAGACAATGATGTGGGCAATCCTGAATTTATAATGGGAAGGCACAAAGGGATTACCAGAGGTGGGTTGCAAAGATGCATTAGATCCATTCCACAAAGGAGCCTCAGGCACACTAACTGCAGCAGCAACCTTCGAACAGGAAACCACAACAGGGAATCAGCCACAGATCCATCCAACCCAATACCCCGCCCTTTCAAACATGCCTCCAACAAGATAATAAGGAGAAGCTCATCTTCATCATCACCATCAACAGTGGCACCACCGTCATCAGAACAATCATAGCCCCAAATGTCCATAGCATCATCAAACACAGCTTCCACACCAACCAAATGTCTATAGCATCATTCCCTTTGTTGTACCTTCTAAGATGTGTGATTTATATTGGGAAGGCACGTGTGATAGAAGTATAATTCTACAGTATTATATGAAGAATAGACAATTCATTCAAGCTAGCTCTTCAATCAAATCTAGAAAAAAATGGAGGTTTTTTTATTTATTTGGCTTTAATTTATTATTAAAAAAACATTTATTTAATAATTATATTAAAAAATTATATCAGAGTCTTATTTCAGAGTTTAGTATAGTAAGTACCAATATTTGTTTTATGAATAACTTCTTTCAGATTAGATTGTGAAGAACTCTTCAAAGAAGTTAGGACTTTATGAGAGATTTCATGAAGGTGTTTCTCATTTGTGATTTATATATTTTTATTATAAATTTTTTAAGAATTTGTAAGAGTGTTGACAAATTTAAGTTATTTTTGAAGTGAGATTTTATTGGACTTTAGATTTTATGACAGTGTTATGGTTTTTAATTGAAAACTTGGAAACAGGCTATGCATCCTGGTAGTTCCTTTACAGTAGTCTGATGTACTTCCACACCAGTTATATATGCTGCAGCACCGCCCACTGTTGCACCAAAAGTTCCCTGCTGGGCTGCAAGTTTGATCTCCATTCACCATAACTACCAGCAACACTAACAAGATATAAAGTCCTACTCTTAATCTGCTCTCTGCCATCTTTTATTTCTCTGCAATATCAATTATTCCATGACACTAATAATAAGATTATCATAATGCTCTCTTCTTTCTGTAATAGTAAGAATATCATACTAGTAATTTTAGTTAGTGAGACAATCTGCTGTGGTTAATTAAATAATTAGAAGAAAGAAAATTTTTGTAATGTAATATCTCCGTATCAAAATCGGGCAAGCAGAGACTCACTTTTTTGACATAGGCCTGCTAAAAATCAACAATGGCAGATGTGCAGAGGATTCTAAGAGCACTTTCTGATGATATGTAATTGTAAAGAGCACGCGTACAGCCTCGTCAGCAGTGTCATCTGCAGTATTGGACGACTCGACGTGGAAGCCAGGGGCTTGAGGGAAATTTGACCCTGAGACCTCCTACACAGCAGGTGCACAACTTTGTGGTTGTGTTACGGGGACAACCCCTGAAGTTTTATTTCTTATGTACAATATTTTTTTTTTCACACAAGGAGTAAAAATTTATTAATCATAGAAGAAAATTATAAAATAGAAATGGCGAATGACCCAACAAAGAACAACAAATTAATTAGCCTTATCCTCCCTAGCTAATTGCTCGGACATATAAGATAATTCTAAAGGTAAATCCCCTCTCCCCAAACCTTTCTAACCCTGCAAATGTTCAGAAGCGCATTTGGCTTGACAATCTTCAAATGTTCAAGCTGAAGATCTACCAAATAGTCATAGCTAAATGTCAATTAGCAACATCCAATCATTTCTCATTCAACATACTCACCAACACTTGTGAATCAGATTCACAAATGATCCATTTCCATCCAAAAGCACATCCTCTCTCGATAGCATACAAGATGGAAAGAGCCTTCATGAAGTTATTCATGTGAAACCCTTTATATATGGAAAAGTAAATCTAAAAATTACCACCACCAACATCAATATGCCCAGAATTCCCCTTAGAAGATCCATTAGTATTTATCTTCAAAACTCCTTGAGGAGGAGGAAGTCATCGTCCCACACTATCAATCTTTCACTTCGGTTGTCGACATTACGCAATAGTAGCAGTAGCAGTCCACTAAGTGGAGAAGCTCAACCTTCTAGAAATATCGACATCACTAGGATCCATTGCACCAAAAAACTCACACTTAGCCGAATTAACAGTTTCTTGAAGTGTGTAAACAATTTCACTCCACAATCGTTGGACAACCAACTTCACACCTTGAAAAATCCTACAATTCGTTTTCAACCAAAGATGTCATAAAATGAAAGTAGGCTCGATAGCCTCTAGAGTCTATTGGAAGAAAAAGGGTCTTGATATGAGTCTGGCCCAACCAACCCCAAAAGTGAGCCAAAGAGAAGACATGCAAACAAGCTTGATTCCAAATTCTCCACCACATATGCCAATTTTCCTGAGGTAAAGTACATTGAAAGAAAAGATGAGGCATCGATTCTTCACTTTGAAGACACATCACACCAATGGATAGACCCTGGAAACCACAAATAATAAAATTTATTTTTTCATTGATAGACATTTTATGTGGGCTTTCATGAGCGGAATTAAGTATTTTTAATGATTCAGTTCTATTTACCAAGCTTAAATCCTTGTCAGCCACTCCTCTTGCATTTAGAGTAGGAACAACTTTAATATTCAACACTAATTGGTGGAAAACATACTCTAGCATGCTCCCTTTTGGTTGTCAATGATCCCTAAGCATTTGTACCCAATCTCTAGTTTATTGTGCTTTTCCATGGCCAAATACATAGTTGCACTTACATCTTATTCTTTTCTTACATTACAGTGGATACATGTTGATCAAGGATAAATTTAGTATGTCTCGCGCTTGTAATTTTTTCAGTGTATACTTACAAATTTGAAAAATTTAATGAATTTTGGAAAGTCGTCTATCAAGGGCATGAATGTAGTCGGTCATTCATGGATGGGATTTTAAAAAAAAAAAGGGCGTTTATGAAAATTTAAATGAACATTTTAAAATAAGTGGTCTCATGAATATAGTGCAATTAAGTTTAAAATTTTAAGTAATTAAAGTTAGATCTATGGAGGGTTCAAGTCTATTTTTAAAGAATTGGTCTTCTCATGGATTATATTATATTGTATATTCAATATAAAAGAGTAATTAAATATTTATTAAAAAAAAAATTGTGGGAATTTTTAAAACTCATATGATTGACAAGTAATAGAAACAAGTTTAAGCTGGTGGGACTAGAATGCATATGTTCAAATATTCAAACTAAAAAGTAAGGGCTACTATTATTATGGAAAAAAATCCAGTAATCCTATAGCATATTTGTTTTTTGCTTTATGAAATCCCTGCCCCTTAAAATAGACCCTAAAGATTCCTAATAAGACCTCAGCCTTAATTACTTAAACTGATTCATTTGAGAAAGATCCATGAAAGGATAAATTACTTTTGGTATACCTATCCTTTGGTGGACACTCCACATGATTGTTAGCTTTTATCAAGGCTATGTCCATTTTCCTTTAATCGGATCAATTCAATCAAATTAACGGCAAGTGTGAGTCAAAATGAAAGGAAAATGACCAAATATTGAGCTACTACCCTTGGTAAGGACAACTTTTAAAAGCTTAGCTAGACAAAGAGGTACCAACAACCTAGGAGAGATTCCACTAAGATAATTTTACATCCCCAATAGAATTTTAAGAAATGTATAACTTACCCTATCTATATATTTACAAAATCCCAATTAAGAATATAATTTATTTTAGAAAAATTCTTCTTGAAAAAATTATAGCTCAAGGGAGTTTCAATCTTCACTTTTTGTCTTAAATATATAAAGAAAACTTACCATTTAGTAATAGAAATTTCGAAAATGTATTCATACTTGATGATACTAAAACTTGATAATCTAAGTTTGATGATTGAGTTGTATTAGCAAGGATGAACTTCAAAATCTATGGTGCTATATATAACATGATCTTATCATGAACTTATGAAACACAACATTCTTGATTTTCATGTATAAATTATTTGACATTAGACATGCGATACTTAGAAATGCCTTTAAGAGGTTGTTAATGCCGGGGTGTGAAAATATATTGGTCATCTTCCCTCTTACTCCTTAGCCACTTTTCCTTGGTTTACTATTGTTCATAAAATTTGAAGACACATATGATGCAATATACCTACATGAAGCTTGATGCAATATTAGTTCTTAGATAATCATTCAAACCTAGGATCTACTATATTTTTTGTCCTTTCTCTTTTGAATGCATAACATTCAATGGTTTTTAATAATTGTGATCTGCTTTTTAAATATCCTTTTTGTTTTATATGGTACTAGGGTTCTGGGACATATCCTTAAATATGAATATGTAAAACCTAATTTAGATGATTTGATGAACATTTTGAATGGTATAATGATCAAATTAAATATTTTTTAGCATTATGATGTATGAATTTATTTTTTGAAAATGATGCGATGAACAAGGTCATATTGTTGAAGTAGATTAAGGTACCCATGTACTTGAAGATGGAAAATAATATATTTGTGAAGCAAGAAGTGAAGGAAATGATGAGGGAATGGGTGGAAGGAGAAGATGGAAGAAAGGAAAGGTGTTGATGTATGTAGCTAGGTTGGAGCCCTTCTAGGGTCGACCTAGCAAACCTAGCCTGTATTTGTGTCTAGCCCTAATTTGTACCTTGCAATTATGTTGGCCCCATAATGGGCGATAAACTTCTAATACACATATATAACATGTAATGTAAATAGGGCAGCCCCTATCACATGTAACTTGTAATTGCTTTCGGTGCCAAAATAAGATAATATTATTAAGGCCGACCTGAGGTGTCTAGGCGGACTTGACACATATATATACGACGACCCTTAAATCACACACACTAAGCGTTGACCGCCTAGTGTGGTGCATGTGGGCCCGCTCAACCTGTTCCATTCCCCATCCATATCTGTTTCCCTAAACATTTGCCAGTTACAGTCAGCGGTTAGTTGCTCAGCATATATCATATCAAATTTAAATTAGGTGTTCCTGCCGTGTAGATGATGGGATGTGCTTTATCATTCCCTAAAATGTTCATTGTTAATGAAACTGTGAGGGAAATTCTGGGAGGGATAAGTTTTTGTTTCAAACTTTTGGATTAAATTTTTTTATATTTGATTGTAAAGTAATTTAAAAGTTTATAATATAAGATTTGTTGCATAAATATTTAATATTAATAATTTATTTAATCTAAATATATAAATTAGATTTTGAAATGTATTTGATAGTGAATATATATTTTGGAAATGAAGAAGAGAATATTAAAAGAAAATATATAATAAATTATTTTTATTGAATATTTGAAAAAATATTTGAGACAAATTAAGTATAATATATGAATTTGGTTCAAATATACATTTGTGGTTTTAATATTCACGTCTACAATTTTAACTTGGATGCTATATTTTAACCTTTTTTATGGTTTTCAAAATTTTAATTGTGAAATACCTTTTGTAATCTTATTTAAAGAAACTATACATTTTTTAAATTAATAAAATATCCAAACATTTTAAATATATATATTTTCAACCCTTTTTTTTATATTATAATTATTTAAATGGGTATTTCTCACATGTTTTAACATGGATAGATTGATGCAATAAAAACATTTTTAAATATCACTTACACTATTGAAAATAAGGATGACCACAATTTGGCATTTATCAAAATAAATAGCAAGCGTGTTCTTATATAAGCACTCAAAATAAATTAATAAATTCATGTGAGACATTGATTTGAATTTCAAAATTTTGTCATGACTAATTTTTTAACAATTTAAAAAATTTATCCTTGTTATTTTATACTTTGAAATGTAAAAAGTTTTACCAATTTAAAGAGTACCCCCATGCTCGATAAATACTCTCATTATTAAAAGAATCTAAGATATCTTACATATGTTTATATTCATGAAGTGTAGGAATAGTTCACTTAGAGTAAGCAAAAATGTTTAATGCATGTAATAATCCTTCATCATGAAGTGTATGATTGACAGAATTAACCTCAACAGAGAGAGTGGATGATTGGGAAGTTGAACTTAATGAAGTATGTGCTTGTGGAGGCCCTAAACCAATGGAAAAGATAGAATGCTTTCCTAAACCTCTTGGAGTTGCTTGGGGTGGGCGATTTTGGCGATTGTCCAATGGGTGGACACTTCAATTACCTCTACTTCTGCTTCTACTTCATCTGCCTCTACTCCCTCATCATATCACAGTTATGAATTTCCAACAGTCATGGCCGGGTGACTTCAAGTTCTTCTTAGCTTCTTTACAGCAAGATATGATCGGGTTTGGTCTTCCACTTTTCTTTTTCTTAGTATTGGTAGACTTAGTTTTTGGCTAGTTGTTAATGTTTTTTGGATAATTTTTGGTTTATGCCCAAGTAGATCTATGGGAAGAATTTTGTATATATTAATCATGGACAAACTTTCATAGATAGTTTCAAACATTTATTATGTATTTATATTATGCTAATACAATATTTCCGGCCTCGACCCTTTGTTGATCATAATAATAAGATAATATAATACTAATATACAAATCTAGATAATCTACTAAAGATTCATCATTAGAAAGTGTATCTACTTGAGGATTGTTGTGTGCTAAAGATATATTGATTATATGGAGAATGATAAAGGGAAGTGAATGTTCCTCCATAAGTGGTGATATTCATTTTTAACTTTATGCAAAAGTTTCAATGGTTCGATCACATTCAAGAAGATAGATGGTGGAAGTCAATTTTAGAGAAGACAAACTAAAAACAATTATGTACCAAAACTATTAAAGATATAATCAGTGTTGAAAAAATTTAAAAGAAGAAAGCTCAAACATTCATATCAATAGCATAATATGAACATAGTTGCCTGCAAAAGTTCAAGACAATTGAAATAATTAAAACAAGACATGAATCTAGTAAAATATTCATCTCACAACTTAATAACAAGATTGAAAGTGACTTAAATGATATTTAATACCATAAAGATCATACACGCAATTTATTTTATGATACTTAATAACAAGTTTATATGAATATTTGTTACGCATGGTCCTCTCTACCATCTTCTCTAAGGGGTCACATAACTTCATATCTTAGTTTCGATTTATATTTCTTAACCTTATGTAAGACATTTTCAACACATTTAATCACATTTTTTATAGTTTATTTTATAGTAGAAGTGTGACATTCCAACTTCTTGTTAATTTTTTTTGAATAAATCATTAGTTAATTGTGATGATAACTCCTTGTGTTCAACCAAAAATAAAATAGGACATAAAACCAACTAATCGTACAATGGGAGTTGCACATGTCATTAAGGAATACTACATTACTTAAAGTTTTGAAATAAATAAATATATTTATAGAGAGGTCCAATTTATAATAAACTTAGAAAATAATTCAATCCTATATGGAATGTGTCTCATGGATGTTTCGTTGTAATATAGTTATATTTATTAAATTTAATTTAGATGTGTAGAGAACAAAAGGGCATCTCTTATTAGGTTTATGGTGATTAGGAGTCACAATTGGTGAAGATAGATGGTGGATGTCAATTTTAGAGAAGACAAACTAAAAACAATTATGTACCAAAACTATCAAAGACATAATCAGTGTTGAAAAAATTTAAAATAAGAAACCTCAAACATTCATGTCAATAGCATAATATGAACATAGATGCCTACAAAAGTTCAAGACAATTGAAATAATTAAACAAGACATGAATCTAGTAAAATATTCATCTCACAACTTAATAACAAGATTGAAAGTGACTTAAATGATATTTAATACCATGAAGATCATATACACAATTTATTTTATGATACTTAATAACAAATTTATATGAATATTTGTTAGGCATGGTCCTCTCTACCATCTTCTCTAAGGGGTCACATCGTGATTTACTAAGAAATATCAAGTGTTGGTAAAAATTTGAATTTGCCACCCTCTTGGATTAGGGAGCCTATTTACAATTAGTTCCAACAAACCACAACCCCACCACGCTTAATAGAAAATACCAAACATAAACTTTAATGGTTAGTTTGGAGAAATTTTATGCATTAAATTGTTTTGATTTTATCATATGACTATAACAAAGTATTTGCAAACCTTAAGGAGGTCATTCAAAGTGAAATGTATATTGTTGCTAGCATCACATTGATGTGTGAAGTGAGAAAATATAGTTAAAATATATTCAGTAGTTAAGAACTAAGCATTGTAGTCTCCACATGATTACTACATTTGCTTATGGAGCTATTGAAATAAATGGTTTTTTACTACTTATTATTATAAAGAGTAAATAAGTCATAGCAATTGCTTTATTCTCACAACAATATATTGTTATGACCATCAATAGCCTTCATTACTACTATGTGTGCATGATTGGAGTAATCCCTTGTCATTTCCCTTGGTATCCTTATGACTACTAGCTTTGTTATATCAAATTGCTCGATCCCATTTGTTAGGGACATAATTCATTTTATATAATGTTAGATCATAGTGGAAAATCATGTCTCCCGCATATTTTCTTTTATGCTCATTTTTAGGCTATCTCATCCCTTCAACAAAGTTAAATTTTACTTCCACCATCTCATAACATACCACTTTTATCATTCTCTAAATTATATATTTAAACCAAAAATTAAGAGTATAGGCATATGATGCAAAGCACATATGTTGTAAGGAACTTATTGTGATATCTTTTTTTCCATGTCTATTAGAGGATGAAGCCACCCTTAAAGAGCACACACTAAGCTTTGACGTTTGGTCAAAAGTTCTATTTCCATTTTCATTTTTTCATGTCACTAGATCATGGTTGCCACTATTGCGATTAAGCACTAACATTTTGGAAAATCTATCTCTCGCTTGACCAATAGTCACAACACCAAATTTAATGGTTATCTTAATTTTTACTTAATTGTGTCTATTTACCTATTTGGTGTAAGGATCCCTATTTGTCATTTTTATTAATTGGTTTTATTAATTGTGTCTACGTAAATATCTTTGATTTTAACATTTTTTTATATGATTTCCATATAATGTTAACTTATCCTTCTTCTAGGGTTGGTGATCACTTTGCCTAGTTATCAATTATCTGCTATACCCAGCCTTGCTTAGATCTTAGGGTTTCAAAATCATTCATATATTTTTGCTCTAACATAGGAATAGTGATATAGTGTAATATCTAACTGTACATTATTTTGAAAGGGTTTATACACTTTCCTTTCATATTCTTTGTAAAACTTTATCTCTAAGGATAAAACTTTATTATTAATAGGATGAACTAGATCTTGACTCTATATACTTGACTCTCTTGATGATACCATTAATGAATTTGATATATATTAATATATTTTATGATATTTGATTTCAATGTTCATGACCAAGACTTATAACATTCTATCACACTAATGGGGTTATACTATGGAAGTATTAAATGATTGTTTATGTTCTTACTCATCTTTTATAGATTACATTACTATGGTTCTTTTGTAGTAAATATTTTAATTTGGTTCATGATTTTTATAGATTACATTCCCATACTAGATGAATAGTGATAATGTTGTGCTTTTTTCTAATGATATATTATCTCTAAGTATATTTTAATTCATGATTTACCTATAGATGATGGGATATGGCCTACATATGATAATTTTTCTACAATTTGTAATTATTTATTTTCACATCCTTTAGTACCCTTGTTGATGATAATATTAATTGTGATAATAATGTGTACATGCTCAACGATGATCTACTATGTTAAATACAACTTGTAGGACATGTATTGATGACAAATCTCACCTCCAACTCATGACATTACTTATATATCATTGCATGATATCTAACATTATTTACTATATCACAAGACTATAGATTTTTTTTAATATTTGGGACTCCATAATTATGATTACTACCTTTTTGTTTCACATTCTATGGGTTATCGATTACATATTTTTCCTAGATATATCCTAATTATTATCTAGATGTATTACCTCACATTATACAAAATGGTGCTGAGATTTATAATGATTATTCTACTACTTTCTCATGCATCACGTGATTTCTTGTGCTCTAACAATGATTCATTAGCTCATTGTATTGATACTTAATAGCTTATACATGACTATATTATAAATCTTTGTAAGAAAATACACCAAGTGACCACAAATTTTCTATGGATAACTTCTCTGTATGTGATTTTCTTACTACCTATTATATACACAAATTATGACATATTATGGCAAACCTTATAAATGGTTTATTCCTTTTACTTTCTCTATACTTCATTTTCTAATTTAGCTCATACTCCATTAACTATTTTTCTAGCACTAGTTCATATAAGAGTAGAATGGACTTTGTAATGATATCTAGTTATTTATGTTTTGATCCATGAACATAGGCGAATTATAATTCATATTATAAACATAAATATCCTAAGCATAAAGGAATTGCATTCCAACATAAAACTGAATAATTTATTGATAAAGAGAACAAACACTTAAGATCACATATAATATAAAACATAAATACCCACGAAACATTAGAAATATTTTTATTTAATATCACTTGATAGTTTTTTATTTATCATTGCTTTCTTGCATGACCAATCTCTTGATTCCATCATATTGTTTCATTTCTTATTTTTCTCATCCTTCCAAAAAATTTCATGTTTCATCACTTTATCCTTTTATCTTTTTCTATTTACTTGACTTGTCACATCACATTTCCTTGTTGGATGCACTAGAATTGAACATAATTATATTATTCACTTGTAGTCATTATATACAGTCTTATCTTTATCACCTGTTTATGATCCATGTGTTCCCATTATTTGATCTAGCTTATAGCATCTACGATTCATTATTGGCATATTTTTTCAGAATAGAGAATTCCTATTATGATCTTACATTCTTGCATTATACTCTTAATAGTTTGATTCTACTTTGCGTCAAATGCTTATTCCTTGATCCTTGGTGTCTACATAGCTATATCCTCTGCCCAAGCCTTTCAAGACGCTGTGAAGTCCATCGAACTCGCGTAGATACACAGCCACTAGACCCTTCTCACAGTCATTTGACTGCACACGATGAGAAATTCTTTGTTAAACACTCTTCGGCACCTGCATCTACACCCTATTATCT
This sequence comes from Cryptomeria japonica, assembly GCF_030272615.1. Classification (NCBI taxonomy): domain Eukaryota; kingdom Viridiplantae; phylum Streptophyta; class Pinopsida; order Cupressales; family Cupressaceae; genus Cryptomeria; species Cryptomeria japonica. The sequence continues at coordinate 153,305,669 of NC_081410.1, forward strand.
CACTTCCACATACAACTATACCATAGTCATATATGAAGAAATTATTGTTCATTAGTCACCTCTGAAATCCGAAGCAGAGAGACAGAATAGTGATGGAAATGCAGACTTTTCTGTGAGTAGAGACGTGTGAAGCGTGATCCACACACAACTGCTGCGAGGTAAGATCTTGTAGCCACTCCATTCTTATCTGCGTCGATATAGCCTTCTCTGGAAAGAGGCAACATTTGAAACAGTGAATTGAAATCATAAGAGGGAAGGTCAATGAAATAAACCTCAACTTCTGGCATCTCTACGGGCGAGCAGAAGTACTAGTCCAATGTTGGGCGGGAGAGATTCAAAATTGAAATTCAAACTTAACCGTGGCATGCAGTCACCGTTACAGTGGAGAGTGTAGAGAGTCCAGAAAGTCAGAAGAGAGCCCGTGAAAACAAAATGGAAAATGGAAAGTTACTAAGTGCCCACATTGCCACCTAAGCGATCAAAGCTTAGTGTGTGCTCTTTAAGCCACCCCTATATATACAAGTCATTCATGCATCAAAGGATACACACATACACACCTTCATACAACGACCTCCTTCAATAGTGATCAACGAACATCATCTACAGTCAACAAATATCCTCTTAGGATAGCGAATTCTCTCCTAAGGACATCAAACTACCTTTTTGACACAGCGAACTTCTTCCAAGACAACGAATCCATTCAGAGGCTGCAATTCTTCTCATTATCAACGAATGGTGTTTATCTTCCTTGATCAACATTCAAGTGTTTTGCAGATACGTCCATAATACTGTTGTGCCCTAGTTTGAATCCATGACTCTAATATGCATATTCTGCTGGTCCAAGTGCTTCAAGTGTTGAAGCAAACTTGTAAAGATTTATACTAATTTTGCCTAATAAGATCTGAGATTATTGCTGGGTTTTTCACCTCTAAGAGGGAGGTTTCCCAAAAGTATTTTGGTATTCTTTGTGTGCATTGTTTTGGTTCTATGTTATTATCTAAATTGCTACAGTCTGATCCTAAAACTAACAAAAGCAAGAGAATGATAATATGACAATCATGGAAGGAGAGAGTAGAGTCAATTGAAGGCCTCAACTTGGAATTTTAGAAAATGATGCATATATTAATTGTTTAAACACTACAAGTTGGGAAGCACTAAGATATGTTATTGTAGACGTATAAAAATGATCATATTCTTAAATGAATATTCAATGTTCATTTTAATCTCATTTCTCTATTTAGTTAAATCCAATTTAATTAAATCACCCACATTCTTCTATTTAAATTAAATAAATTATTCAATTTATTTAGTTAAATTCACTTAAGCCTTTTACATTCATTTAATTGAATAAATCATTTTATTTAATTAAATCCCTTCTCCCTACTTTTTAATTAAATTTACATTTAATTAAATAATTTATCCCAATTGAATAAATCTAATTTATTTAATTTTCCAACTTGCAACCAAATTAAAATAAAGCAATTTATTTTAATTAATCATATTATTCCTCATCCACTTGCATTTTCCTACATCTCCCACTTGCATCCTAACCCTATTCCTAATTTCTTCTAGAATCCATCTAATCCTAATCAATTAACCTAAATCCATTCATTATCCCTTTTCCCTAAATTTGAGGAGATCACTTCTCAAATTTGGAGCAAAGTCTTCAAAAGGCATTAAAAGCCTTTATGCCTTCAACAAGCCAACTTGATTGAATCCCCCCAAATTTGGAAGGACTCTTACAAATTTGTCCCCAAAGTCTTCAAACCATTAATGGTTAACTAACCCTTAGTGGCATGGTTAGAGACTTTTTGCCTAACTTAACCCTCATTTAACCCAGGGGTCTCATCAAGCATTCATTGCTTTGACCATGATTATCCCTTTAACCTTTGCACAAGAGTTTATCCCTTGGGTAAAAGCTCTATCCATTGGATAACCCTAACCTAACCTTAACCCTTACCTTCTAAGGTGACCATGAGGTCTTCTCAATAATTTAATGCTTCTTTCATCTCCTCTCAAGCAGTCTTATGTTGACAATTGTCACCATTTCATTGGTGAAAATTGTAAACATGGATTGATAACTTTCAATCCCGACCCTTGATTAACTCCTTCAATCTTGACCATCCATTGCCCTATTTTCACTATAAATAGAGCTCTCATTCCTCCATTTTAAAAATCCATGCAAGCTTTTAGTATCTCATTTATGCTCAAATTTATCAATACATCTAGCTTCTCTTTGTAATAAGAATTAATCTAATAAGCATTTTAGACTATTTCCTTTATCATTAGCTTAAATCATTAACTAGTATATCATGTTAGGATAGTATTGTTACTAACCTTTTCATCTTATAATCTAGTTTACTTCATTTGTAAAATCATGCATACATAGGATGCATTTCATGCTAAAATAAATCTAAAGCATCCCTCATTCTTGCATTCGTCATCCCTAAGTCACTTTGCTCAGTGATCTGAGAGCAAAGGCATTGGCTTGAGGGACCTTGTGAGATAGAGAACCATGGAACCTACCTTGGGAAGTTGAGTCATTCTCCATGACTCCATAACTTGCACCAAGAAGTCCTGTGGGTGTGTAGACAAGTCTCTTTGAACACATTTTTCACATTTTAATTTTCATTGACCCGCTTTTCCCGCAGACAGTTATCACTATAGTTTATGTGATACTCCTCAAAACTCAAATAGATTAAAGGTGATCATATAAATTTTATTTTATAGTCATCATTTTATTTTATCAAGGAAGTGGAAGAGAATTTCAACCTATATCATTTAATATCACCTAAATACCACATGACAATATTATGTTTGATGGTTGAAATGAAGGGTTCTTTTGTTAATAATTTTCAGCCAACCATCTCCTCCCCCTTTATTTATGAACAAATAGTTTGATAATTAAAAAATGATGTACATACATTGAAAATAATTCAAGCTACATACAATAAAATATCATCATTTTCTACTTCCCTATTACATTAATGAGATAAGTAAAGTTTTTATATAGTAGAGTTAAACTTGAGGTTTATATATCCTTTTTACTATCATAATAGTAACCTTTAGCATACAGCTACTTTTTACACCAATTTTATCTAAGAAAAATTCATCTCCAAATATTACTTTGTGGGTTTTTTTTTAATCTTTCCTTTCAAAATGTTTGGGTTTCATACCTCTCACAACATCCATCAATTTTTATGGTGAAATGATGCCACTTTTGATGGAAAGAAATTATGTTTCATATTTTCCTATTCAGCTAACCATGGACCCAAGACATTCTTTTGCTTGGATACTAATTTATAATATGATTGTCTTCATAGAGAACGACAAACACTTCTAAGAAAGAAGAATTTAACAACTCAATGCATCTTGTTCATTGTCCCAAATTCAAATATAAAGATAATTAAATTGTAGGAAAATAAGAGGTATGCTAATTAAAAATAATGATCAAAATGTCATGATCTCCATGATTGCTAAGAATCATTAGTTAATATTGCATCAAGACTCAGAAATGATCCATGTAATGTCCCTCTTCAATAGTTTTTTCAAATATATTTGCTTAATTTTGAGATTGTGTTATATTAGTAAGATAATAAAAAAATTTAAAAACTGATTAACTAATTTTGACGTTGTATGAAATTTTCATATCTTAGTTATAACTACAATTTAAAACCTCTTAAAAACTACTATGCTTTTCTATTGACCTAATGCTACTTTCAAATTTATAAACTAGTCTATACAAATTATAATGACATAACCCTTACAACTTTTTAAAAATGCAAATAGTAATAATATTCTATTTCAATTTTCTTTAATCCAAACACTCTTAAAAAACTATTTAAATTCTATAAAATAAAATATCAATACCATATCACTTATTTAAATGAAAAGTAAGTTTTAATCAATTATTCTTACTCCATAAAAAACCAAGGACTCAAGGATTGTGACATAAAGATCTAATATGATTTGGGTGCAATTTGGTTGGATTCTTTTAATTTAAATAAATGAAAATATTTATTTTTCAGTTAGAAATTAGAATAAAACCTTACCATAAAGCTACAAATAAATGAAAGTTTTTCCCCCTCAGCACATCTATTCTCATAACTAGAAACAATAGCACAAAGCAAATAGACTACAGGGAAAAAAGGACTCAAAATAGATTGGTTAAGAGTGAAAGATAGCTCAACATGATGACATCAACAATTTGCAGATGACAACCATCTTCTTGGCTCAGCTAAGATCAAGGAAGCAACTTAGTTGCAAATGCTTCTAGATGCTTATGGGGAAGCCATAGGTCAAACAATCAATAAAGAAAAGTCAGAAATTTTCTTTTTCTCCGCCCCAACCCCCTTAGAGAAAAAGATCCAAAGAATCTTTAACTGCAAAATAGGCAATCTTCCTTGTATTTACTTGGGCATTACGATTGACTAAGGACTGAGAAGTTCAAAGCTATGGGACCCCCTTAAAATAAAAATGGATTAGAATATCAACTCCTGGAAAGGGAAGTGGCTTTCATGGGTAGGTAGACTGGTTATGCCCCAAGTAGTCATCTCTGTTTTTCCCATCTACCTTTTATCTTATCTTTCTCTCTCCACTGATGTAAATTCCTTTGTCATTAAAAAGATGAGAAACTTCTTCTGACAAAACACTTAAGAAAAGCAGAAAATAGCTCTGATTGCTTGGGACAAAATTATCAAACCTAAGTCCTTAGGAGGTTTAGGAATAAAAAATCTAGAATTACAGAACAAGGCCTTGGGAGAAAAACTAGTATGGAAGATCCTTAAAGATCCCAAAGCAAGATGGGTCAGGATGATGGCTACAAAATACCTTGCAAATGGAGAATCTTAGAACCTCTTGAGATCTATTTCCGACCCAAAGGGATCCAGGATCTAGAATTTCATTGTCAAATGGAAAAACCTAATTGCAAACTCCATATCTTGGGATGTCCATGATGGATCCTCTAGCCTCTTTTGGGAAGACTCATGGGGAGGATACCCAAGCATTGATAGTATTCTAAACATACCAGCAACTAAACAATTGTTGCAACAACATTGGGGAACCTAGGTTAGTGATTATATGGCAATTGATAGGGATAACAACATACAGGGCTAGAGATGGAAGCAAATGGAGGGTTTACCTATTTCTATCAATGAAATAAGTCAGTTATCAGAGCTAGAAGTCTAAATCCAAGGATAGGAAAGGATTCTCTAGTATGGGCCTCTTCCAAAATAGGCCAATATAATGCTAAAGATGGTTACAAGGTTTTAGCCAACTATGGAGAACAGGAGGATCAAGTAATCTCTCAAAAACTTTTTTGGAACAGTAAGATCATCCCGAAGGTAGGTATTTTTGCATGGCTGGCATTCAAAAAGAAGATCCTCACCGCAAAAATATTCACCAAGATGGGCTATGAAGGACCCTCTAGATCCATCTTGTGTAAAGCTCAAGTAGAAATGGTGGATCACCTCCTTCTAAATTGCCCATTCGCCTCAAAATGTTGGCAATGGATATGTGCAAAACTCAGCTGGATAACAACTCTCCCTAATGACATAGTCTCACCTTTTCAATGCTGACCTCTAACATTCAAGGAAAGCATCTTAAGCCAGATTTTGAAAATATCCCCTTCCTACCTTGTGTGGGAAATCTAGAAAAAGAGGAATAGAAGATTTTTTTATGACAAAGCAAGAAGATTTGAATCAACCTTATCCTCAATTGAAGCATCTATTGTTGAGATAATAAACTGCAAATTAGCCTTCTCAACATATTCTAACAAAGTGTTTTCATCTTGGGACGACAATATCAGATGCAATTGGAATGTAATCAAGATTCCTCCTACCTTGGGGGAAAAAACTAGTGCAAGAGTGGATGCTAAACGGTCTCATCCAAAACAGGGTTGGCTCAAGTTAAACTTTGATGGAGCCTCGAAAGGAAATCCAGGTGTCTCTAGCATATGATATGTTATAAGGGATTACAAAGGGATAGTAGTTGGCAAGATGGCCATGCCAATGCCACCGAATACTAACAATATAGCAAAATTCAAAGCCTTCCACCTAGGCTTAATAGACTATCACAAACATGGGATCAAAAATCTTATAGTTGAGGGAGATTCAACGATAGCAATTAATGCAATCAAAACAAGGAGAATGCCAAACTGGAGACTATAGGTAGTACTTGATAACATTTAAGAGAATTGGACCAAGTTAGAGAATTTTGTTTCAAAACATGTCTATAGAGAGGCTAATACAAAAGCAGATGAGCTCTCAAAATCTACAGCAGAAGGTATTTCTCTACACTAGTGGGAGGATAACAACAATCCTCGTGGCTTTAATCTTTAAGTGAAAATATTCTCTAGGAAGGGGTCATGGACCCAATGGATGTGCAAGAAGCCAATTATATGCTCCTTCAATGCCTCCTCTCACTCCTCGAGGAGAGGATTAATTAGATATGCACTTACTTTTGGATAAGATTTACAATATGCAGGGAAAGGCTTTGTATGTTGGTTTTGCAGGTTTTCTATATAAACTTCCCTAGGGTTGTTTTACACTTACTTTTTGCTAAGATTTATAGTATGTAGGGAAAGTCTTTGTATGTTGGTTTTGCAGTTTTTTTGTATAAAGCTTTAGTTATCTCTCCCCATAGCCTGAAAGTCTTAATGCATACTACAACAGTTTGGTCCGATCTCTCATTGAGGACTCTTTCTTCAACTGACATAGATGTTTTGTGGCAAAATACCATCCAATCTCTGTATTTTTTGTAATGGCCAAGAGGCCTAACCACAGCTATGGTGGTCTGATTGTAACTATTCCTCATTCCTCATTGTTTGCAGCCTAGGGCTGATCTGCGATCTGATCTAAGTCCATATGGGACAATTATTACTTTTTGGAATTATATATGGACAAGACCGGATGTTTTCTTCGTTCGGTTCTTTCCTACCGGTACCCACACTGATTCAAACTTATAAAAATTAAATTTTATTAATAAAATTATTATACGACTATGGCCCATTACTGATAAAATAGGAGAGTGAAAGATAGCTACATTTTAAAACAAATCCATTCCATCGAATTTATTGTAATACAATTCCTATATGGAAATCAATGCTAATTACCTGTTGTAAAAGTAGTTGTTCTGTTCAAATTTACTGATAGGAAACAATACAAGATCAATGAATGTGACTGTCACATGCTTTCTGCAACTCCAATGACTTAAAGAAACACATCACATGACTGACTCAGTGCCTGCATTTGACATACATACATATTGGATTATGACTTTTCCATTAGATCAACTACTTAGGAATACTGTCAATCTGATAGATAGATAGACAAGACAAGATGATCTAGAGAATGAGCCTACTATGAAGTAAGCAATCTTGATTTTTCTTGTTTCTTACATCAAGATTAGGTGTACCTTCTAAGATACGTGATTTATAATCGGAAGGTTATGCCCCTTAGTATTAAATAAAGAATGGACAATTCAATTGTCATTCAAACCAACTGTTCAATAAAAATTCATTATAGGAGGTTTTCTAATCAATTCCCTTTCTTTTATTATAAGGGAAGAGCATTTATCTCAAACTAATAATAAAATGGCATCAGTCCTACTTCTAAATTTTATATGGCACCTTCCAATAATTAAAATTGTGATTATTAGAAGAGAGATTTATAGTAATAAATTATTTTTTGTTTGTAATAGAGATGTTTCATAAGGTTATTTATGTAATTTTGATTTATATAAAAGAAAAATAAAATCATATGACATATAAGCCTTCATCTTTGTAAAAAGAGGGGATTATAGATGAAAGAATTGAAAAGTAAATAATAATGTTTTTTTTTTTTTGATAAAAGTGGATGAGACCACTAAAATTATATTGATTATATTTTTTTTTTACATGTGTCTGGTTCAAAGAACACTGAAGGGAAAGAACCAGTAAGAAAACCCTTCAGTATTGCTCAAAAGAACATAAGCCTATCTACCCATTACAAAAATCCCATAGGTATTTCAAACCCCCCAGATACATTGCAATACATTTCCACCCACATTAGATATAAAGGAAGCTGTGAAAATCAATCTAGAAGAGAGCATCTAAAGATGGAGCCAAAGATGTCCAACAAAATTCAGTGCCATCACCCCCAAAAGCCAACTTGTCTAAAAACAACAAGAATCCAAAGCTCTGAAGAAGACAAAACTCAAAGCCAGAAGAGAACCAAAAATAAGTGATCCTTCCAACACAAATATGGTGAGAAAACATAAACTAATCCAGATAAGAAGCAAAGAAGGATACTGAAGACCCTCAGGAAGCAGGATGAGACCAATCCAAAGAATAATCCAAAGCAAAAGCCAAAGGAGTAACAGCAGAACAAGAAACCCTCTGCAATACCACATTAACAGCTCTTTCCAATTCCTCTTAAAGAGCCACCATCCACCGAATTTGGAAAGAATTCTCCATAGAAAACATAACATTTTGTTAGAAGAGAAATCAAAACAAAGATTGAATGAATGCCATAACTGCCCGCCATCAGCATTATAATAGAGAACGAGATCACCATAACATAATTATCTTCCCATCATAAGAGAAAACTGCTAACATGAAGTTGTTTAAGCAATGATGGAGCCAGCTGACACCTCACAAAAACCCCAATCATTAATACAACTCCCTAAATCGCAGATCAACCACGATGCCATCTGAAACAAAGGGAAGACCAAAAGTTAAGATACAAAACCCAATGGAAACGCATCAAACATCTAGCCACAACAAAAAATGATTACCAAAAATAGAGGATCTAGCAAATATTATTTGCATACCACTGCCGTATAGATACTGATTAACAAGTAATGATTGTCGAAATCCAAAGAGACTCCAAACTTACGAAAGGAAATCAAAATGCCCAAGATAACCAATAGCCAACCACGTAACCAAGTAGAACAAACAGATAGAACAAAGATCCTTTCAAAACCAACACCACCATCCAATCAAAAGGATACCCCTCCAACCCCCATACTTTATGCGGAGGTACTACCAAATATAACTACAACATAAATGTTGCCATAAGGTAGGACAACATCCCCCTATAGCCTTATAGGGAAGTAAAAACCACATAAAGCAAGAAGATAGGAGAAGTCACTAATACAATAGGCATCTCAATCTGATAACAGAAACCCCAACAATCTCCCTACTCCATGAGGAAATTCTAACATGAGATATTAATAACAAAAATATTGTCCTGAAGACCAACACCTTCACTACAGATACTAATGAAAGAAGACCACACAAAGAATAGATATTGAAGTAGGTTTCTGAGAAGGAGGGTCGCCTATTGGAAAAGAAGCTTCATGCAAGAAACAAGAATGTCCGAAGGAGAGACCTCTAGGAAATCAACACCCTCAACAACAACCTTATTTGCTAAGAAGTCCGCAATGACGTTGACCTCCCTAAAACAATGGGAGATAGAGAAAGTGGAAAAGCATTTTAACTGCTGAAGAATGTGGTCTAAAGAGTATTGTAAATGCCAAGAGAGACATTTCTTAGCTACAACCGCTTGAAACACCACCATTGAATCGCCTTCGATAACAATATCTTTAATGTTTAATGAAAGAGCGAGGTCAAGCCCAAAGGATAAAGCCTAGAACTCAGCCACATTATTGGTACCATGCCCAATCTGTTTACCCACTGCTTTGATGATCTTCGAAGAATGATAAAAAAATAACTACTCCAACACCAGACCTTCTTGGGTTCCCCTTGGAAGCCCCATAAAACTGAAGTTTGAATGAAGGGAAGGGAGGAGGAGTCTAAGTAGCCATTTTACGTTTAGCAAGAGAAGATAGACCGCTCGATACAACCCCATGAGAAGGCATAAGACGAAGTGCAGACCATTTCCAAGTGACCCAATTGTCCCAATGAGAAAAAGATCCGAGGTGATCTAAATTTTTATGGATGAAAGAAAGTACCACCTCACTAATGGAGGTTTGAATTTTACCAATTACATCAATCAAAGTGACAGATTTTTGTTTGAAAATTCTAGAATTTCTTTCAAGCCTAAGATTCCAAATCACCTATGATGGGGCCACAACCCAAAGGGATGAATAAAACAAAGAGGAAAACAACAAGGGCCAGGCCATGAAATGAGAAAGTAGATTGGGACCTATCATAGAAGACTAGCCAAGCATGCCAAACAACCAATACCAACACTCAGAAGCAAATGGGCAAAACAGGAGAAGATGATCCATGGATTCCATATAATAACCACAAAAAATACAAGGGAATAATGTTGTAATCCCAAGTTTGTCCAAACGCATCCCAGTGAGAACTTTATCTTGGACTGCCAACCAAGCAAAAGACCCTACTTTAGGAAGGCAAGCTGGATGCCAAAAAATATTAATAGGCCAACAAGGGGGTGAAGAAGTCTGAACCAAAGAATTATAACCATCTTTAACTGAATATGAACTTGCAACATTCTTAATCCAGACCAAGGAATCCTCTTTATTTTGAAAAACAAGGTTGTTACAAGATTGGGACTAATTCTAAAATGGATAGAGTCATGCTTGGCTATTGCCAAATCTACTTTGAATACCTTCACTATGGATGGGAATGAAACATATGGTGTTCCTAGCAAAATTTGGTGGTAAATAGTAATTCATATGCAACATCTAAATAAAACATATCTAGTGTTTGCAAATGAACATTAAGATCACCTTTTCCATTTTATAGCTTGAATTGTGATGCACAATATAGAACATCTTTAAAAGAAAGTGGTGTATGATGTAGAGGATCATATGTAATGGAATCCTTGTTGTTAGTATATCATTTACTTTTTTCATAAGGTTATCTATATGTCTTGCAATAACGTATCCATGGTGGAAGTAGGGATAATAGTGTTGGGAGTGTTTGAGCCATGAGAGGACATTTTTTAATCCAAATAATTATTTAGATTGGAACCTTCAGAGGGCTTAGAAAATGATCAGAGAAATTAAGGAACACCATTAATTATGATGTGGTCTTGCGACTATTTTGTGTGGTTTTGATGCCAATTTCAAGTGAAAATTTTGAAGGTGCAATAATCCACCATAATTTGCTCATTGGTCTGATATGTTAATGTCAATCTACTAGATCAAAGCTTATCCATTCACACAAAGAAAATTGTTGCAGGCTTTGTGTCCACTGGTAAAAATGAACCTTAGCTAATGATCAAAATCCTCACATAACTACAACCACAAAATGATTAAAATTCTTGATAGAACTCTACCTATTTAATAAACTATTAACTAATTATATTATGCTATTTCAATTTCTTAAAGTTGAATGCCCTGCAATCAGTCAGATAACAGTCATGGGTTGCTATGGATTAGGTTGTCGAGAAACCAGTGATGTGGATAATAAACACCTTTCTTATAGGCCCTTTTTGCAACAACTATGCCCCTCACTCAGTTTATAGCCTCCCACCCAACCCAATTGCATCCCCAAAGAATTGTAGGGCCACCTAGAATTAATTAACCTACCACTTGATAGTTTCTATTCGAATAGTTCATTAATATATTTATTAATTAACTTGCTAGCCCTTCGCAAATATATCAAGACCCTCGCCATTACTATTTTAAGGGCTACCAGGCTCCTCAAATTAACCTACCCCCTATTATTATAGTTGTTAATTTGTGCAAAAGGGTGTCCTAATGTCTGTCCATCTCAAAAATAACCTCGGTTAACCTCAACTAATAACTCTTTAAAACAAAAATCCATACTAAACATTCAAAAGTAAACTAAATTCTCATATGTCATTTTCCAGCATATCAAAATAGACTTCGCTTCATAAAGTCAAAAACAATGAGTTGCATTAATACAATTTGATATGTCAAAAACTAAATTTTCATGTCATTTTCCAACATATCAGAATAGAATTTCATGATATTAGTTAATCGTTGGTACTTGGTTGTTTGTAGGGGATTCAACTTTTAGAAATCAGCATTACTTATTCTTAGATACTTGGACATGTTCTTGGATGTGCTTATTCTTAGATATTGCAGCTTGAAATGCATGAGGAATTCAAATAGTAATTTTCATATCCATAGTAAAACTTATATGGTGATCATAAGCTAGAAAAAAATTTTACAATTGCTTTTACCAGTTCCCCTCCCCTTTGAGAGCCCGTTGATAGGAATGCAACCCTCTTTGGTCTATAGCCTAAGGTCTTGAAATATTTGACATGCCATGGTGCTTAACCAAGAACCATTGTGATTTTTTGGTTTTCTAAAATGCAATTAAGAATTTAATTAGTAATGTAACTTGAAAAAGACTGTTATTGGGCATTGATCATTTGATCTTCCAGCTAAAATTACATGCAGGAATCTTAACAAATTAAATTTACAATACACAAAATAGGAGGTGATATACTTTTAGCAAAGTGAAAGATGATTTCTTTTTAGCAGAGATTTTAGGTTAAATTTTAAAAAAATTATTTTCTTCAAAATTTTGACCAAATTATCCAAATTTTGAAAACGTTTTTGTTTACTGATTATATTCTTTTATTTAAGAAATGACGGCCATACATATATTTTACCAGTAATGACTTCGGCAAATCGGCCTGTGCAAAGTTTTATGCATTAGACTTCAATTAATTTCACTTACAGGTAAAGGAAACTTTGAAGGAGGGCTCAAATGGCATTGTATGGAAAGAAAATTTAATACAGCTTCAAAAAGAAGCTTGCAGTTTCGAGCTAATAAATAAAATGAAAAAAACTTGAATGAATTTTTATCAACAAATAGATTAAATTGATTTTTTAAAATTTTTTGTCATTATTTGTTGCATATTAAATTAGTTTTATAAAGTATTTGAGGAAGAACTAGTTTCGATATGTCTGAACTGCAATCAAGATAATTAAGTAACAGATGCAATTTATGCTTATTTTAAATTAATATCATCATGATCACAATTGTTAATTATGTATAATTTGGGTATATCTTTTTATTTCAATATTCATTTATTAATATTTATTAGCCTATAGGCTATCTGTGTGGGCTTTTTCCTGTCAAAGTGTCAGCGCTTCAACATTCATTTATTTTTTGACAACTTTTTGATCAAGCCCCGTTTCCCCGACTGATGAAAAGACAGGTTGAAGCACATCCTCTATTGATGCATTGGAGTGTGATGTGGAAGTGTCAGTCTTCTGATGATCATTTTATTTCTAGAAACTTTCTGACTAAGCCCCATTTTTCAGGCAAAGAAAAGACGTGTGTTTGAGTGTGATGTGGCGGTGAAGTGACATGCCAACCACCACATCCTATATAGATAGCTTTTCTAGGGACATGAAGAGCCTACATTAAATATGGCTAAATATCTCATTGTTTAAAGCGTGTTTCATGTCTTTGGCCAATGTGTTTGTGACTTCCATTATCACAAAATGAAGTTCACAATTAATTTTGGGTTTTCATTCTTTGCATTTTCAATTCACTTGTCATAAAAAATGAAGTTGACAATTAATTTTGGTTTTCAATGTTTGGATATCCTTTGTGCTTCTCAGTTTCTTCTATTGTGGTTCTCGACTTCTTCTCTGCATTTGGTTCAAGGGGTGTTACTGGAGAAGCGAGGTAATTGTATCTTTCATCTTTCGCTTGGACAACCAAGATAGCTCTAACTATGATTTATCTTATTAGTTAGTGATTAAAAGTTCATTGTGTGGGTTCTTATTTTGTATTTGCATTTTGATTATGTTAGTTGTACTGACTTTGTAAGTTTGTTGTGTTTCTACTCTAAACATCACTGTTATAAAAAAAGATAGAATCTATTTATTGGATCTGATTGCATGCATTTTACTTGCGTCTCTTTGTTACTCTAACACTTAATAAATTTATGGTTTAAATTGTCTGCATTTTTAGGGTTTCATTATCGTTGTTTTACTTGTGCTTTTGGGTTATCCATTGACTAATTTAGGGTTTATTGTGTGCATTATGTGCATTGGTTACTCTGCCAGTTAATAAATTTAGAGTTTCCATTGTCCTTGTTTTCATTCTGTGTCATGATTATTCTATTCGTTATTTAGCCTCGATTGCTTTACCACTTAACAAATTTAGGGCTATCATTGTTTGTGTTTGCATTGTTCATGTACATTACTATGTCACTTAATTAAAAATAAGGTTTGTGAATTTGAATAAACATATTTGGGCCAAAAAAGACAAATTTAGATGAGTAGACACGAATGATGCAAAAAAATTTGCTGAGCTGAGCATGTGAAAGGCGACCTCACTGACGTGAGAGGCTTGATACATGTGTTTGGTTGAGGAGGCATCCCTCCTCCCTGAGGTTTGATCCTTATTTTCTCTGCTTTTATACTTATGCAACTTTAGTAGCATTTCCTTTCATTGCATTTAATTTTTGTTTCACACGAAGCTTCATTACCTTGGCCATCTATCTTACACTCGGCTCCTTATGGAGTCGGAGTTTGATGGTGCATTAAATGCACCTCATTTAACCCAGCCAAACCCTATTCCCACTCCACCTCCGCATCCGTCTCCACTACACAAGAAATATTTCTTTCAGACGGTGGCAAGCTCTGCGAATGGAGTGGCGAATGATGCCAAATTTCTTACAACACCTGAAAATGGACGACCCAATCTAGAAGGTAAGGATTCTGACTTTAATCTGGAATTTTGCTCCATTTCTCCCAATGAAGCCATGGTTAAAGAAATTTAGCTTTAGAAAAATCTAGGTTAAAAGATTCTACTATATTCTTTGCCTCTATTGATTTGGAAAAGTTCCCTCCCTGTAAGCATGGATGACTAGTTCTACAATTTCTAGAATTTAAAGCTAGTGTTTAGAATTTTGTTTTGTAGGCAAATACAAAAACGATTGTTTATTAGTTTCTTCAACAATCATGAAACACAGGTCAAAGTCCTTAAGAAACAATATTGGACTGTTGGTAGAACATCATATCGGGCCCTTGGATGGACACCTGAAGCAATAAACGAAGAAATCTTAGCATTATCATGCCCTAGATGGATTGTGCTAAAAAATGTTCCCCCATTTTTGTGGCATTTTTACCCCAAATGATAGAACCCGTCGGTAAAATTATTGGCATGGATGAATCCACTAGACTCATCCCGCACCTCGACACTAGAATACTAATCTCAATAAAACCAGGAGTTGATATCTCGACTACCCTGAATCTTAACATTGAAGGGGAAAATTTATCCTACCCTACAGAGGTGCTCAGTGGTTTAAATGCTTGCTTTTTTATGTAAAAAGGAAGGACACCGTCATAAGGAATGTCTGATAATTAACAGGAAGAAGTTTGGATCTGAGGCAAATCATGCGAAATCCTTTTCTAATAATGTCTCTGCCAACCCTAAATTGGTTGAATCTTCACTTCTGAATGTCACTGTTGATGACAATGGTGCAAAAGCTAATCTTTCTATTTTTTTTGTCAACCCTAAAATGGTCGAATCCTCGACACCTAATGCCCCTGTTGATAAGTCAAAAAATAACTCTATCGCCAACCTGAATATAGGACATCCTACCATCAAACAAACCAAATTAGGTTCGTCTTACCATGATCTCCCTAATTCTACCTCATCAACCATTGTGGTTGACCCGAAGCGTGGGCACCCTCACAATGAGAAATCCATTCTAGGGGTTTCTAACCTTGATCTTGCTTGCTTTACTCCCTCGACCATTGTGGTTGAAAACTTGAATAAGACCCTGATCTTCTTCGCCTACAAAGATGATCAAAACATCACAGAATGATAGCTTCCAATTGGTTACCCGCAAAAGAGGAGACCTAAAAATTCCCAACAACTTGCTATTGATAAAATTAGATCTGTCAACCATAACATGATCATTAGGAATGAACCCTTCTCTATGGATGATGTTCAATCATCTTCTTTCCAAACCCTGAGTAATTCATTGTTCAAAACTATGATTAAGAACTTTGAAGGTTCTAATCGAGGCACTAGTGATTGCAATACTAGTAATGGCCCTGCAAGGATGTCTCTCAGATCTCATACCCCTAAGATATTAATTGGGAAGGATTCTTGTTCAGGATGTCCCCCTAGTATCGTCATCACTACTCCCTTGACCGTGAACCTATCTCCTAAATTGTTTAAAGAAATCGATGATAACTGTGTGGTTGAAGTTATTCCTACTAACACTATGGATATTAATAATACTTCAGGCTCCTCGCTCCCATGTTTTCTCGGGGCACAACTATCTTGGACAAGTAGTAGGGAAGTTGCCACTCATTCAGCTATTACTTCAGGAACTGAACATGAGCACCAACTTGAATTTAGTGAGGAAGAGGATGATCTCATTGCGAACACTTCCAATTGCAAATGAAAAGGAAGACCTAAAGGGGCCAAAAATAAGGTTTCGTTGAATAAAAAGAAGATGGGAGAGCAGAATGGTCGCCCAAGAAGTAACTTTTAACTATCTTGTTCCCCATGAAGTGCATATCTTACAATGTTAGAGGCTTGGAGACACCAGACATAAAATAGGTTGTTAAAAGGTTCCTTGACTCTCATAGGGACACAAATTTTTTAATGCTGTAGGAGCTGAAAGCTGTCAACTTCGCTCTTGAGGTCACTCTTGACTTCATCTGGAAAGATGCTATCAAAATATGCTCAGACCACCCCGGAGCTAAGGGTGGGGTTGGCCTGCTTATTAATCCTAAATGGACTAATCACATAACTAACAGAGGGACCTCCCCATGTAATAGATCCATCTGGATTTCTGTTGACCCAAAAGGCACTCTTTTTGGCATTTGTTCTATATATGCTCCAAATGATTACAAGGATAGGATTACTCGCTGGACTTGGTTAGGGAACCTTCCTGATATACCC